>NW_022630995.1:50231762-50489539 GCF_010015895.1 Lontra canadensis
ATTTGTGGAGCATAACAAATAGCATGGAGGACAAGGGGAGTTAGAGAAGAGAAGGGAGTTGGGGGAAATTGGAAGGGGAGGTGAACCATGAGAGACTATGGACTCTGAAAAACAATCTGAGGGGTTTGAAGTGGCGGGGGGTGGGAGGTTGTGGGATCCAGGTGGTGGGTATTGGAGAGCGCACGGATTGCATGGAGAACTGGGTGTGGTGCAAAAACAAGGAATACTGTTATGCTGGAAAAAAAAAATAAAAAAAAATGTTTGGTAGAATTCCCCTGGGAAGCTGTCTGGCCCTGGACTTTTGTTTGGAGATTTTTGATGACTGTTTCAATCTCCTTACTGGTTATGGGTCTGTTCAGGCTTTCTATTTCTTCCTGGTTCAGTTGTGGTAGTTTTTATGTCTCTAGAAATGTATCCATTTCTTCCAGATTGTCGAACTTGTTGGTGTAGAGTTGCTCATAGTATGTTCTTATAATTGTTTGTATTTCTTTGGTGTTGGTTGTGATCTCTCCTTTTTCATTCATGATTTTATTTATTTGGGTCCTTTCTCTTTTCTTTTTGATAAGTCTGGCCAGGGGTTTGTCAATCTTATTAACTCTTTCAGAGAACCAGCTCCTAGTTTTGTTGATTTGTTCTATTGTTTTTTTAGTTACTATTTCATTGATTTCTGCTCTGATCTTTATGATTTCCCTTCTCCTGCTGGGTTTAGGTTTTCTTTGTTGTTCTTTCTCCAGCTCCTTTAGGTGTAGGGTTAGGTTGTGTACCTGAGACCTTTCTCGTTTCTTGAGAAAGGCTTGTACCACTATATATTTTCCTCTCAGGACTGCCTTTGTTGTTTCCCACAGATTTTGAACCATTGTGTTTTCATTATCATTTGTTTCCATGAATTTTTTCAATTCTTCTTTAATTTCCTGGTTGACCCATTCATTTTTTAGAAGGATGCTGCTTAGTCTCCATGTATTTGGGTTCTTTCCAAATTTCCTCTTGTGATTGAGTTCTAGCTTCAGAGCATTGTGGTCTGAAAATATGCAGGAAATGATCCCAATCTTTTGATGCCAGTTGAGACCTGATTTATGACTCAGGATGTGGTCTATTTTGGAGAATGTTCCATGTGCACTAGAGAAGAATGTGTATCTGTTGCTTTGGGATGGAATGTTCTGAATATATCTGTGATGTCCATCTGGTCCAGTGTGTCATTTAAGGCCTTTATTTCCTTGTTGATCCTTTGCTTGGATGATCTGTCCATTTCAGTGAGGGGAGTGTTAAAGTCCCCTACAATTTTTGTATTGTCGATGTATTTCTTTGATTTTGTTATTAATTGGTTTATATAGTTGGCTGCTCCCATGTTAGGGGCATAGATATTTACAATTGTTAGGTCTTCTTGTTGGACAGACCCTTTGAGTATGATATAGTATCCTTCCTCATCTCTTATTATAGTCTTTGGCTTAAAATCTAATTGATCTGATATAAGGATTGCCATCCCAGCTTTCTTCTGATGTCCATTAGCATGGTACATTGTTTTCCACCCCTTCACTTTAAATCTGGAGGTGTCTTCAGGTCTAAAATGAGTTTCTTGTAGGCAGCATATTGATGGGTTTTGTTTTTTTATCCATTCTGATACCCTGTGTCTTTTGATTGGGGCATTTAGCCCATTAACATTCAGGGTAACTCTTGAGAGATATGAATTTAGTGCCATTGTATTGTCTGTAAGGTGACTGTTAGTGTATATTGTCTCTGTTTCTTTCTGATCTACTACTTTTAGGCTCTCTCTGCTTAGAGGACCCCTTTCAATATTTCCTGTAGAGCTGGTTTGGTGTTTGCAAAATCTTTCAGTTTTTGTTTGTCCTGGAAGCTCTTTATCTCTCCTTCTATTTTCAATGATAGACTAGCTGGATATAGTATTCTTGGCTGCATGTTTTTCTTTTATAGTGCTCTGAATATATCATGCCAATTCTTTCTGGTCTGCCAGGTCTCTGTGGATAAGTCTGCTGCCAATATCATTTTTTTACCCTTGTATGTTACAGACTTCTTTTCCCGGGCTGCTTTCAGGATTTTCTCTTTGTTGCTAAGACTTATAAATTTTACGATCAGGTGATGGGTTGTGGACCTATTTTTATTGATTTTGAGGGGTGTTCTTTGCCTCTCCTGGATTTTGATGTTTGTTCCCTATGCCATATTAGGGAAATTATCTATGATAATTCTTTCCAATATACCTTCTGCTCCCCTCTCTCTTTCTTCTTCTTCTGGAATCCCAATTATTCTAATGTTGTGTCGTCTTATGGTGTCACTTATCTCTCGAATTCTCTCCTCGTGGTCCAGTATTTCTTTGTCTCTCTTTTGCTCAGCTTCTTTATTCTCTGTCATTTGGTCTTCTATGTCACTAATTCTTTCTTCTGCCTCATTTACCCTAGCAGTAAGAGCTTCCATTTTTTATTGCACCTCATTAATAGCTTTTTTTAATTTCAACTTGGTTAGATTTTAGTTATTTCTCCAGAAAGAGCTTTTATCTCTCTGGAGAGGGTTTCTCTAATATCTTCTATGCCTTTTTCAAGCCCTGCTAGAACCTTGAGAATCGTTATTCTGAACTCTAGATCTGTCATATTACCAATGTCTGTATTGATTAGGTCCCCAGCCTTCGGTACTGCCTCTTGTTCTTTTTTTTTGTGGTGAGTTTTTCTGCCTTGTCATTTTGTCCAGATAAGATTTGCTTTCTCCTCCTCTGGAATTCTGCTGTTCTCCTTGGTGAGTGAAGTTGGTCTTGGCTGGGTTTCTTTTTGATCTTCTGTGGGAGGGCCCTGTAGTAGTGATTCTCAAGTGTCTTTGCCCCAGGCAGAATTGCCCCACCCTTATCAGGGGCCAGGCTAAGTAATCTGCTCAGGTTTGTTTTTAGGAGCTTTTGTACCCTGAACGCTTTCCGTAGAGTTCCGGAGGATGGGAAAGATAATGGCGGCCTCCCAATCTCTGGCCCGGAGGAGCCGAGAGCTCGGGGTCCCACTCCTCAGTGTGCCTTCAGAGAAAAGCACTCAATCGCTCCAGTCTCCCTGTCCTCTGGTCGCACTTGGAGAAAAATGCTCAACCAATCACACTTGGAGAAAAGTGCTCGGTTGCTTCCATCTCCCTGGCCTCCAGCCACACGCTTGAAGAAAAGTGCTCAGTCACTCCATCTCCCTGGCCTCTGGCCGTGCTCTGAGCTCACCCAGCCTGTGCCTGGTTCAAGGTAACCCCGAGCTGAGAGCTCACTCCTCAGCTTTGTCACTGTAGCCAGCTTCCCTGCTCTAATACCTGTGAGCTCTGCAACACTCAGACACCCCCAGTCCTTCTGTGACCCCGCAAGACCTGGGGTTATGCTGACCCCACATGGGCTTCCCCCTGGTTTAGCCTCTGGAGCAATGTCCCTCAGTGGAGCAGACTTTTAAAAGTCCTGATTTAGTGCTCCGTTGCTCCGGCCGCTTGCCGGGAGCCAGCCCCTCCCCCCCGCAGTCTATCTTCCCGTCACTTTGGATTCACTTCTCCGCAGGTCCTACCTTTCAGAAAGTGATCGATTTTCTGTTTCTAGAATTGTTGCTCTTCTTCTCTTCAATTTCCCGTTGGATTTGTAGGTGTTTGCAATGGTTAGATAAGCTATATAGCTGATCTCCTGCTACCTGATGTCGTTTCAGCCTGCTATTTCTCTACCATCTTGACTCCTCCCCCCAAGAGATCATTTTTTTAACCTTATCAGTAAGTCTCCTCTGTTCTCTTTCTCTTCTCCCACCATGGGGGCTCTGTGGTAAACATTTATATGACCATGTATACTCTTACACTCTGAACTCATTAAGAGTGGTTTATCCATATATTTCTTTCAAAAGTCTTATTACCAAATGTAAATTCTCGGGTTTTTTGTTTGTTTGTTTGTTTGTTTGTTTTAGTACTCTGCTGTTAGCCAATTCATTTAGCCATTATCCATGCACATCTCAAGTCTTAATACCTTCCATGCACAAGGGACCATGCAACTAGAAGCATTTCTTATATAACTGTCCTTTAGGGCCTCAATCAAAATAGGCTACAGTGTCATAGTATTCTGCTCCCACCTCAGCATATTATGCAGTATCCCCTGCAAATCATTTTTTCCCCTTAGTCAGTCAGTCATTGAGAATTTATGAGGACAAAGATGTAGATGACCAATACATGTTAGTGTGTTAGGGGGAAGCACATTGGTAGTGAGAGCCAATTCCACAAAGTACTTGTGCCTCCCAAGATCTGCTTGCATTTGGTCTTGTATGTATAGCCTCACTAGATCATGGAAACTGCTGGGAACACCTGACAGTAGTTTCTTTCATGATACACAGGTAAGTACTCTTCCATGGTTATGTATTTGGTCTCTACAGAGGTTCAGTAAAAAGCCAAGAACTACTTTTCAAAAGAATAGTTACCTGCTTAAATGGGGATGGATCAGCTCCCAAACCTGCTGTGATTCTCTTTCTGAGGCTGGTTTTAGGCTCTGGAGAGCATCCTCATCAGCCACAGATATTTTGGGTAACATTGGGTCTACTTTGTAATAGGCATGAGAGGGCAGAACAGCTTGAATTGGAGTTCTCAAATCCCTCTTGAACCTGGTGGCTATATTAGTAATTCAGTAAGTGGGAGCAGTAGATCCAGCTGATATGTGTGGTGTTTCCAAAATTGAAAGACTACTAGATATTGGATTTTTTTAGTGGTTAGTAAGTGTGAAATATAGCAGTTTTTCTTTCAATTTTGGAGAGGATATGCTGTTATAATTTAGACCACTGTATGAGAACTAAGGTATGGGAATTAGATGAGAAGCTTTAATTATCTGTTTAGCATACTAGAGTTTTGTGTTTGTTTCTTTGGGTCATATAAGTGAACTAGAATTACTGTGTTACTGCTAATGATGAGACCATCTGTGCACAACCCAAGGGGATACTCTTCCCCTGATAAAACACACTGTATCAGTCAAAGATCTCTTTGGGCCAAGCTATCATCTTCTTCATCCTAGTCCTCTACAAATTATTGCACACTGTGCCATCTTGTCTCTGGTGGCTAGGTGCCACCATGAGATCTCATCAATTTCACCAGAATAAGGCAGTCCATTCATTGACAGTGCCTCTTACATTTATCTTCCTGGATATGCTGGAAGCTGCCTCTAGTTTTAGTCTAAGAGGCAATGAGAGTTGGTAGATTTGGGACAAGAATTAATTACAAGAATCAGCTCCATTAGGGGATGCTTCTGCTAGCTAAGGAGGTTCAGATGTTCCTCTTCCTTTTTAGAGTCTCATTCTCTCCCAGTCAGTACCCAGGTTCTCATGTAACAGACCTAGACAAGGTTAAGAGTTTAACTTACGTTGCATTTTAGTAATCTGCTTGATCAAATTTTTGGTCTGATTATAGGCTCTATCAGCTAGCAGTGGTAAGAAGTGATGTAGATTAGCATAGTTATAAAAACTCCTTGGTTCCCTGCCTGTGTCTTAAGAGTGAAAAACTATGAGTTTGTGATTTAATTGTTAAAGTTATCCCATGCAGTTAGAAGTAACTAGCCTATTCCTTAGACTTCATGATGATGTTTCTTGGTATCCCTTCTGCCAAAACCTTATCCCCAGTAGACACTGCTGTCCAGGAAACCACAGATAATTCCAAGTCACTGTTTTGTCACTGTGTGCAGCAAGTGACTAGTGTTGCATTCTCTAAAGACAGTGGTTGGTCACTGCCAACAACCTCAGGTCAGTACCAACTGAGATCTCTATTTCTTTGAGTGTCTTGCCTGCAAACACCTCTGTCCATACTTATCTTACTTGTCAGGATATTTACTTAAAAATCTTATATTTCACTCTCAGTAGTTGAAACAAATAGGATTTTTTTGAACAAGTTATTCTATTACAAATATGTAGCTTCAGAATTATTTTTTCTGTGGAGGTGGCACTGGAGAATGTAGGGAACAAAATACAGACAGATGACTCATTACCAGAAAAAAATACATTGTGGAAACGTCCATGATCCAACAGATTGTTCTAGTGGGAATCTCAGTACTGCCACTGACTTGAGTCTACACCTGTATTGTCATGGGCTAGACACAAGAATCTCTGCCATTATCTGGCAGAGATATCTGCCAGATATCTGGAACAATTCCAGATTATTTGGAAAAGATTATGCTGAGTGAAATAAGTCAAGCAGAGAAAGTCAATTATCATGTGGTTTCACTTACTTGTGGAGCATAAGGAAGAACACGGAGGACACTGGTAGATGGAGAGAAGTGAGTTGTGAGAAATTGGAGTAGACAAACCGTGAGAGACTGTGGACTCTGAGAAACAAACTGAGGGCTTTGGAGGGGAGGGGGGTGGGGTGTTGGGTGAGCCTGGTGGTGGGTATTAAGGAGGGCAAGTATTGCATAGAGCACTGGGTGTGGTGCATAAACAATGAATTTTGGAACACTGAAAAAATAAAATAAAATTTATTTTTATTTTTTTAAATATTTTATTTATTTTCTGACAGACAGAGATCACAAGTCGGCAAAGAGACTGGCAGAGAGAGGTGGGGGGAAGCAGGTTCCCCAATGAGCAGAAAGCCCGATGTGGGGCTCGATCCCAGCACCCTGGGATCACAACCCAAGCCAAAGGCAGAGGCTTTAACCCACTGAGCCACCCAGGTGCCCCAATAAAATTAAATTTAAAAAAAAAAAAAAAGAACTTCTGTCATTATTGACTTAAAAATCAAGCACTTCTTGCCATTATATTTGAAGGAAAACCTAGTCTGTCCAGGTGCCACTAGTACATCACTTTATTTTCTTTCACCTTCCAAATCTCATATCAAACCCAACTCACATGCAAAATCCAGGTTTCTAGATTTGGGGAAATTACACCTGTTGAATAAGGCAGAAATATGTTTGCACAAAAAAGCTCTATAAGGCACACATAAAAATGTTCCTGACAATTCTCTCTGGCTGGAATGGAACCTAACATATCATCTTTCTTGCCTATTTATATCTCTAAATTCTCAATAATAAACATTCTTTATGAAGTAAGAAAAAGTTGATTTTAAAAATTCAATAAAAAACCAAGAAGTGTTATGTTTTGCTTTTCACACACCACAATTGTCAGATTAGCAGGTATTTGCAACACACTGAATTCAGTCCTTATGAGCCAGAGGAACCGCATGTCATTATTGTAGTTTGTTCTCTCTCAGAAGTTTATTGATAGATTGATTCACCGAAGAGTAAGAAGTTGCTAATGTATGGTTATTATTGTTCTAGGTTCTGGAGATGTATAGAAGAATGAGACATGTAACTCCTCTGCGAATATGCTGTCTGGACAGTGGGGTAGATAAGAACATGAGGAAGTGTAATAAAGCAAAATAAGTCAATCAGAGAAAGGCAATTATCTTATGATCTAACTCATGTGTGGGATTTAAGAAATAAAACAGGATCATAGGGGAAGGAAGGGAGGAAAAAATAAAATAAGACAAAATCGGAGAAGGAGACAAATGGTAAAAGACTCTTAACAATAGGAAACAAACTGAGGGTTGCTGGAGGGGAGGTTGGTGGGGGGAATGGGGTAACTGGGTGATGGGCATTAAGGAGGGCGCACGATGTAATGAGAACTGGGTGTTGTATGCAACTGATGAGTCACTGAACTCTATCTCTGAAACGAATAATACACTCTATGTTAGTTGAATTTAAATAAAAAAAAAAAGAAGTGTAAGAGTTATTGGTGCCAAAATTGGCCTGTATAGATGGTGTTCATAATAAAAGCACACATGGATTTACAATAGAAATTGGACCATTTCTACTAAAAGGAAAAAAAAAAGAGGGTTTAAGACAAACATCAGAGAGGTTGTTGATTATTTTGAACTTAAAAGTTAAATACATGTTTAACATGTGGACAGGAGGGTGAGGGAAGAGCAGGAGTGATACGTGTGAAACACCACGTTGCCCTCCCTTGGCAACACTCACTTCAGTATCACACGTTACGTTGATTCTGCTCTTTGGCTTTTTGCAGAAAGTAACAGATTTATAATTATCATAATTGATTCTCAATCAGAGAATTACACTGAGTCATCTTGAGGCAGAATATGGGTTATGGAATATCCCCCATGATCATGCTGCAAATAATTAAAAAGATTGCAAAAAGTAAATCTAAGAGCTTCTAGTCTGAAGCAAAGCACAGCTGCTTTAGGTTCTGGTCCCACCAGGTATCTCATCTTGGGAAAGTAATTTAATTCCCCTGAGCCTGGGTTTCCTACACCTATCAAGCAAATATCTAAATAGTACCTGCTTCTTAGAGTTGAGGAGATAAATTTAACAAGATAATGTCTTTAAAGTGCTTACCTGTTCAGTTCCTGACCAGAATAAATACTCAATAAACATTAACTAATATTATTAGTTTTATTTGACTTGGCTTTCATTGTGTGTATCTAATCAATCGTATACTATCTATTCTTCTATGAAAATTTAATTAATACCAGATAGAACTTAAGATTAATTAAGAAAAGAGATTACTTAAGAAACACTAAACCCTCCAGGTAGGCATGCATTTTTTTTTTCCTACTGCTATTGCTTGAACTGACAGATTTGTTGTAATGTCACTTTCAGTGACATACATGGAGTAGATTATTTAGGGATAGAGTAACCACAAACTCCAGTTGACTGACTCAAAGAGACTATTGTCTACAGGCAACAGCTGTGTTCATGGTCTCAAGTAAAGCTGAGATAAGTCAGCACCAACACAGTCATTTGAAAAATTATGTTGAACAATTACTCACCTCAGGAAAAAAAAATGAAACTGATAATTCGTAATCAGGCAAAGGTACTCAAAGTGTTGAGTTCTCCTTCCGTATTTTTTAAATTGACATAAATGTATTATTTGCCCCATGGGTACAGGTCTGATTCATCAGTCTTACACAATTCACAGCACTCTTTATAGCACACACTTTCCCCAATGTCCATCACCCAGCCCCTTTCCATGTTTTTAACCAAATGTGTTGGAATCCCATGCAAACTGCTCTTGGTCAACGCTATGCTGTAGAAGAGGCTATTGACTGAACTAATGTTCTTATACAAGAATAGAATCTAAAAATAATCAAACCATAAGAAAATGAGGAAGTATGTTTCAAGTGGGAGAAAATGGATTGTGACTTGCTTTAGTATGTGTTACCAAAGTGACAGCATAACATGGTGGTGAACGGTGATGGCATTGGGGCCAGAATGCCTGGTTTATACTTCCTTCTCATCCATTTGCTCTCTATGGGAACTCAAGCAAGCTTAATTTCTCTTTGCCTTAATTTTCTTTATCTTAAACTAGGAATGATAGTACCTTATAGGACTAAAAGAATTAGTACATGTAAAGTGTTTAGAAGAGTGTCTGGACCTAGTAAGCTTTTAATCAATGCTAGTTATTTTTATTAACTTTGTGATCTTAGCTTAATTATTTCTAAATCTCTATTTCTCCCCATGTAAGATGGGGATAAAAGTAAAACTTATCTTAGGTTCTCCCTGAAAATAAAATGAAAAAGGTATATATAAGAAAACACACACACACACAGACACAAACAGGGGCATGAATGTGTACACAAGCACACATACATAGACATATTCATTCTTAACAAAAGTAGCTATTTGTCTATTCTGCTCTCTGCTGAAATGCTGCAAATAGCTCAGATGTCCTCTCCAAGGAGGATGAGGGACACAGGTGCATTGGCTTCCTAAAGAAAGAGCAAGAGCTGGTGGTGGAGCCATTCCCCAATTTCATTTTAAATATGGTGAGTTTAAGGATTAACCATTATTCTGAAACAATATGATTCTTAATTCCCTGCGACTCCATCCAAAACAGCTACCCTAAAACTTCATTATCTAAATGTTAGGATGACATTATCATTCAGAAAACCTTGCTTTATTTCATTAGTTTATGCTTGTCCTTTGAGAATTTTTAAATTCTCTTCATCTCATTTTATTTTTGGTTATCATCTCTTGCAAGATGTTTCATAGAAGATTGTAAATTAATGTTACAGATGAAATGTATTAGATAATTTTTAAATAAACAGAATTTAAATCTTTCTAATGTAACCCAAGTTCTTTTAGATGTGGGGTTGACATGACAGATCAGGCAAACTGGAGAAAAGTGTGAATTTCAGTTTCTGGGGGCACCTGGGTGGCTCAGTTGGTTAAGCATCTGCTTTCAGCTCAGGTCATGAACCCAGGGTCCTGGGATAGAGTCCCACATCAAATTCCCTGCTCCATGGGGAGTCTGCTTCTCCCTCTACCCCTTCTCCTAATCATTCTCTCAAATAAACAAATAAAATCTTTTTAAAAAAGAATTTTATTTCTGTCCCCCATTCCAAAAATATTTGAGACGTCCCCAGTTGCCCATGATAGAGCACGGGTTCCTCTACTTCCTTGTTATATTCAGCCTAAACAAATCCATATTTCTGTTTCTTTTTATTGTTTCCTCAAAATTCACCTGTCCAAAGGTCTTAGCTCAATTCCCAGACTTTTCAAGCAGTTGAAAGTCTATTGATGGAATTAACATATAAGAAGTTGATAATGTCTAAGCATAGTGTAAGAATAATATGATAATGTAATCTCTCTAGACAATGATTATTTTTTTGTAATGGGAGAGAGCCAGTACCTTCAAACAAACTCATTATTAAAAGAGTTTGTTTTAGATTTAGATTTAAGGAAATGGTTTTGGAGGAAAAGTTTATAGAATTCTTCAAATCATGTAAACTCCTAAGAAACCTTTGCCTGGGGAAGTGTGATTAACCAGGAATGGAAGAAGGAGTCCAAGATCCCAGTGGCAGGCATGCTATGTAACAGATAATGGTTATGAAGTCCTCCTTTAAGTGCCCTGCACTTAACGTGTTAACTAATTTAATTCTCATGACAGCTCCATAGAGTAGGTAGTGTAAAGAGTCTTATTTATGAACGAGAAAACAAAGGGACACAGGAAGTGAGGTTACACTGCTAGTTGTCCTACAAACAAAATTCAAACCCAGGCTCTCTAGCTCTGAAACCTTGCCACTTGCCTCCTCTGCTACCCTGCTTCCCAGGAAGTAACTCATTTGATCCCCAAGGAAGCCATGAACTATGTCAGTGCTATTAGTTCCACTTAATGGAAAGAGTATTTGCTCAGGGTCTCTCAGCAAAGAAACAAAATGGGATTTAAATTCAGCCTTGTCTGTTTCCAAAGGCTGTTATGTCCACGTTACAAACTGCTCCTACCTAGGCCTCTGTGTCCCTTTCGCGTTGGCAGTTTCTCTTACGAAGATTTCCTTGTGGTGAGGTTGATACAGACCATGTACTTCGGGCAAAGGGGCACTTGTCTTTAGTCATTCATTTCTCTGATGACATCTGGCTGCGGGTGGGGTCTCACACCTCAGGAATATCTTTCAGAATGCTTCTGACACAGCAAATAATTGTGGCCTCTTCTAGCATTTATGCTGTTTAATGGCCAACTTCACAAACTAAAGGTGACTTTACTTAGATAAAGTAATTCCGCTGGCACTGCTCTAAAGTGATTTAATGTTTTGTAATTCCATGTGCCATTAAGGGACAATTAAAAACAAGCACAGTAGGTTTCAATTCTCTAAATGCTGCAGCGCCAAGTCACAGATCTTGATTCCCATTTCATTTGTTTTTAGTGGCAAGGCAATCAGGACACGGATCTTTCTTATTTCTTTTTCTGTTCTTCATTATGTTTCATATCCCCCTTGCCATTTAAGGGACATACACTCCTGTGACAGTTCTTTAGGAAAAAAAGAAAAAAAAAAGGATTAGGAGATACAAAGGTATGAGGGTTGGAGGTGGTACAGAAAATAGTAAGTTCAGAATAATCCAGACAGGCTCTGATTTCCAGAATGGTGTTCTCTTCCAAAACCCCTCTTTTTGGCGCTGCAACCACAATTGACTGAATTAGTCTCTTATGACACTAAGGGAAAAGGCTTCAACAGAAAAATGGCCCCAGGAGAGGAAAACTCATGCTGGGAAGGAAAATGATGCCTGTACCAGATTTCTTTTTCCCCTTTGAGAGCAGGTATGATTAGAGGGAAAGAAAAGGAAGGTAGTTCGGAGATTTGGATGCCTCTCTGCCCCTGCCAGCATTAGGATAAACTACTGGATAGTTCACCTTCCAGAGACTCCTGCGAACTATTTACCATCTGGATTTTACAGTTGATGAAATCACAAAGAGGTTCAATTACTTGCCTGAGGATGTACAGAGAGGTTCAGGAGGCAAGTCTGACTCTAAAAACTGGTCTCTCTCTTTGGATGTCATCACCCTTTAAATTGATCAACATGTACTTGTTAATTAGGGCACTGCTTTTCATACTGGATATGAAATAGTTGAGACGTGAATGCTGCCCTCTGTTGGAAAAGGGTAGAACTTTCCCCGATGAGTCATGTTCCCATTTGAAGGGACCCCCAATTTAAGGAACACTCCTGACATTCTGCCCTGATCCTCAGACCCTCACTTGTCCTTCTCCAAGTCAGAGGAGGGGCCCCTATGACTGGTAAGTTAGAGAGGAAAATATTGAGCACAAGTTAGCCCTCTTCTGTTTTGGGAACTGCCTGTTGGCAGAAGGGATGTAGCCTTCCTCATCTAATCTTACCCATCTGGCAATTTTAGGTTTAGAAGCCTGCCCTTGTGAGTGGGGTTGAGTCTTGAAGGGCAAGTTCGTGAGTACGTTTACATCTAGGGTGTATTCCTTTTAGCAAGCCAATAAAACCTCTCTATGCCCTGTTAGTTTTCAATAGCAACTTCGGCTCTGATAAAGGTAATAATTCCTACTTCCAATCTCTGTCTGCCTGACTGTTGCTTTGTCTATCTCTCAATTAGTGACAAAATAAATTGCAACCCCCAAAACCCTCAACAGATTCTATCTTACAGGAAGAGCCAAAGTAGCTCATGATAAGATAACATTGCATCTGTCATTACTATGTGCTTATTTCTGTAGAAAGAACCACACACGCATGGGGCTGACTTTCTGGACTTTGATAAAAGGGTCTTAGTTGAATAGCTGTGGTTTTCAAAATTCAAAAAGGTTAACAACCTAGTCCTTACCAACACAAAGAATTTCAATGAAGGAAAACATCAAATCAGTCAACCTTACTTCTCAGGGTCTAGGGAAACATCCTCCTTTCAACTAAAAGCTTCAACATCCAGAAGACATTGTCCTCTTTGGTATCTCACCCTATAATGACCCTTGTCTACAAGATGCCAAGTACAGAATCAGCCAGATTTATTGTAAATCAAGTATCCGATGATTAATTGACATTTTCTAATGATCATCCTGATGTTTTGGTGACTGGCTAATGAGGCCATCTTTCAAAGAAATACCTTCTTAAGTAGTCACTCAGAATATCAAATATACATAGAGTGGCATATGTTAGCCGTTATCTAAACATTTCAGTAGATGGTGCAGGTGAGTGCAGACTTCTTTTTTTTTTTTTAATTTAATTATCTAGGTCATTCAGAAAATCTTAAAATCCTTTCTTCGTCTAAAACAGTCAAATGACTGCAGTTGTATGGCTCTCACCTGAGTTCTTAGTTCTGTGAACTCATTTGGCCATTGTTGGAAGGTGATTCTACGAATAACCAAATACTCAGAAGAAAGGTGACTGAAATTATAGGTAGATGTTTAGATATATCAGCATCAAGTCATCTGTTCTTTTTTATCTGTTAAATGGAAGCTTTGAAGCTGTGTCTACTGCTTCTTTTCAAAAAGCAGGCAGTAAGGGAAGTACTTTTAATCAGAACTCAATTCTCATGTATTTTACTTAATGGGTTACCTAGGTAACTCACCAGTTTTCAGTGATCCTTAATACTCCCATTTTTATCTTGGAAGAGAAATGTTTTATATACACTTGGAGGCTTTTTAAAGGATGCTTTAATCTCTCTGGCTGAAGAAAGTCTGCAATAATGTTTTGGTTTGGACATTAATATACCTTTACATTGTGAATGAATTATTCATACATTCATTGAGTATCAACTATGGTCCAGGCATTATACTGGGCATTGAATAGGAAAATCTTTTACATATTTTATTGCTCATTTCCTTGTGACTTAGAATTATGTATATATTACATAAAATTTACAATATATGTGCATGTATATATATATTCAGTATGTGTATATATATATGCGTGTATATATATACTGAACCACATATTGCCTATAATTTTTGTTCAATATGTTGTTTAATCTTCTATGTTCTATTTCCTGTTCTCAATTCACAGACACCAGGTTCATCTTCCTAAACACGAATTTTGCCAAGTCATTTCCATGATTAAAAATCAACACTGGCTCTTTATTACCTGAAGGGTAAAGTTAAAATTATTCATTCTGTCATTTAAAGCTCTTCTGGTTCTAACCTCTATTTTATGGCACATTTTTTTAATGCTGGATTTTCCATAAGAACTCTAACAAAACCTTCCACTGTACTCAAACCATTTAATTTTAATTTTTCGTAAGATGTTTCTTGGTCCTTTGCCAAAGGCATTTCTATTTTCTAGGAATGTCCTCCCATTGTCTTCAGCTTCTTTTAACTATATCTTTCCTGCAAGGAAGAGAAAACATCATTCCCTGATACAATGCATCTCTGATTTTTCCTACCTGAAGTGATTTTTCCCTAACATGGATTTTTTTTTTTTGAAGTGATTTTTCCCTAACTCTGTCACTTACCATGTATGATACTGGCTTATACAGTTGTCTGACTTTTTCTGTCTAAAGATCATGGGCCATAATGTTTTGGGACTGATTCCACTAGCTCTGTTTTAAAGCAACTCTTGCTATTTCCTAGTTCAATGAAGTCTTACCTCTTCATCTAGACTGCATTCATCTTGTAGGAAAGGAATATGGTCTTATACATTCTTGCCTCCATATATCACCAAGCACAGTACCTGGCTAGAAATAGGCTATCAGTAAGTAATTTTCTTTTCTTTTTCTTTTTCTTTCTTTCTTTCTTTTTTTTTTTTTTTCTTAGATTTTATTTATGAGAGAGAGCATGAGTGGGGAGGGGAAATGTAGAGGGAGAGGGGCCAGCAGACTCTCACTTGAGCAGGGATCCTGACATGGGGCTTGATCCCAGAACCCTGGGATCATGACCTAAGCCAAAGATAGATGCTTAACCAACTGAGCCACCCAGAAACCCCTGTTATTTTCTTTACTGTGGCAGCAGGGACAGTGGACACAGTACTGGATTGAAAACCAAGAGGCTTGGGTTCTAGTTTTGACTCTGTTAGTTGTGTCTTCTTGGAAAAGTCTCATATTTTTCTGGACCTGTTTCATCAGCTGTATAATGAAATACTTGACTTGATTTTTAAGTCCTGTTTCAGCAATAATAATACATGATTGGTTTGGTAATAAAATCCTTATTCCTCCCTCAACAAATGCTGCAGTTAGTAGAATTTTATATAACTGCATGAAACTTGTAAAAGATTGATTTTTCTCATGCAGCAAGCAAAATAGGTAAGGTGTTCTAGGGCTTGTTCAGATACCTTTCCTCTTTTTGCTCTCTCATGTTTAGCATTTGATTTTCTCCCTCTCAGTCACAAGATGGTTGCTGTACTACCAAGTCACTCTTTTCATGCTCTTTAATCAAAAAGAAAGGGGAAAGGGTGAAGAGCAAAATTTCTGTGATCTGAACAGATTTCTGTCACCTGAACATATCCCCTTTTACCAGCAAAAAATAGTTTTCCTAGAAGCCTCAACCATAGGATTTCCACTCTCATCTTCCAACCAATTGTATGGCATGTGGTTAACCCTGAAGAAGGTCAAGGAAATGAAGTTTTTAGCTAGGGATGGCCATCTCAGTAAAATTAATCTCAATCTCAACATCTCTCTCTTGTTTCATCTTGCTTTCTCTCTGTCTTTCCCTCTTCCTCTCTCTCTCTCTTGCTATGGGAGAAATAGAGGATAAATTAATAAGGTCTTCATATTGTCACATAAGTATCTGTATCTTTGCAGCTTTACATGTTGTTGATTAATTACTGTAATGAGACAGTCTACAAGCAAGTAAGAGCCAACAAAATATTTTGAGGAGAGGAGTTGAAGGACTTCAGACAATTTGGTTTTGGGCATGTGCTATAGTGAGTGTCTCTTAATCTTTGGGTTTTCTTGTCCAGAAGGTTCTATTGTATTTTTAAGTATAACTTCATTGATGCATGATTTCTGTACAATAACCCATATTTGTTTAAAATGTATAGGTTGAGTTTTGACAGGTGTATTATGCTCACAAAACTACTCAAAAACAAGACACCAAATACTGCCATCATCCCCCCCATAATTGCTTTTGCCTGTTTGTAAGCCATCCCATTCCTGACTCTTGCCTCAGACAGCCACTAATCTGCTTTCTTTCACCATAGATTCATTTGCATATCTAGATTTTTGTATAAATGGAATCATTCAGGATCTACTCTTTTCTGTCTGGCTCCTTTTCCTCATCATAATGGTTTTGAGATTCATCTATGATGTTGCATTTATTAAGAATCCATTCCTCTTTATGACTGAATAATGTTCTGTATGGGTGTCCCACATGTTTTGATGGGCTTTTTGTTTCTCATTTTTTACTATTATGAATAATGCTGCTATGAACACTCTTGTGGAAGGACTTGTTGAACATATACTCATGTTTTCTTGGTTAAATATATAGGAAGAGGAGACATGAATTATTTGGTAGTGTAAGTCTGACTTTTAAGAATTTGCCAAATTACTTCCCAAGTATTTGTGCCATTTTACATTCCTATTAGCAATTCATAAAAATTTGAGTTGCTTCACAGTTTTGGGGACACTTGGCATAGTCCGTCTTTAATTTTTGCCATTTTGATGGGACTGGAGCCATCAGATTTTGTATATTCATTATGATCTGACCATGTCACTGAAAATAAATTTCCATATTTCTATGACACTTAAGTTGATTATTTTTTAAAAAGTAATATCTGAAAATAATGATAATTTTGTTCCCTCCTTTTCAATTATATAATTTAAATTTTTACACCTCAATGCAGTGTTAAAACTTCTAAACTTACATTAAGTAGTATTAGAGATTATGAATGTGTACTGCTTATATGATATAATATTTAACTTATTCCCAATTGAATGGCAATTTATTTAGTGATTCAGCATTTAGGATAGGTACTTTTCATCACAATAAAAAATAAGCCTTTGAAAATTGTTGACAAAGAGTTTTTTTTAAATCGTAGCTACATGATGAATTTTTTAAAAAAGTCTTTTTGGCATCTAGTGATGTGATTTTATCCCAGTTTGATTCAAATTCCTTAGATGAGCTCTTTTTGAGTACATATTATTATAAATTTTAATTTGTTAGTATTTCATTTATAATTTTGTCAGAAGTATCCATAAGCAATATTGATCTTTAATTGTCAGGTTTTCATATCGGCATTTTATACTATCTTTACAAAAATCAATATGGAATTTTCCCACTGTATTCATGATCTGAAATAATTTATACATTATTGATATGCCATTCCCTGAATATTTGGAAACTCATATTAACTTATATATGCTTTTGGAAGAGAATCTCTAACAACTTCTGTAAATGTGTTCCATAATTATTAATCTATTAAGGTTTCCTGCTTCATGAGTTTTTTTGGGTTTTGCCATTTCCTGTTCCTTCTGACAAACACATAAAGTCATTCATTTTATTGCATAGTTAATTTCATTAGCACCGGGCAATATTTTTGTGCTTAACAATTTACAAAAATATCTCTGCATCAGGTTTGGCTTATTTCTCTTCCCTAGTTTCCTGCTTTGGGCTTTTCTTTTAGTATATTAGATTTTTTATTTACTATTTATTAGATTTTCTTAGTTTTGTCAAAAATATTATTAGATGTGTTTATTCATTTAATGCTTTTGCTCTTTTTAAAAAATGAATTGGTTTTCACTTCCTTTCCTATACCTAACTGCAAGTAGTATGTATCTGTTCTAGTTTCAAGTATCCCTTTCTTGTCCCCACTTGTGGGGGTTAGCAAATGGGAGATGGAGCCATTAGGAGGATGGAGGCTCAGAGAAGATATCAAGCCAATCTTTCTAGTCTTGTCCTGACTTATTTCTGGAGCTTGATTCATCTGTTTTTGTTGTTTTGTTTTGTGCTAAATCCTGTTTCCTTCCACCTAGCATTCATTCTTTCATTCAACATATTATTTTTAAAGATTTTATTTATTTATTTGATAGACAGAGATCACAAGTAGGCAGAGAGTCAGGCAGAGAGAGAGAGAGAGAGAGGAGGAAGCAGACTCCCCACTGAGCAGAAAGCCCAAAGTGGGGCTCGATCCCAGGACCCTGAGATCATGACCTGAGCTGAAGGCCGAGGCTTTAACCCACTGAGCCACCCAGGGGCCCTCAACAGATATTTTTTAAGCCATTTTTAAAACGGCAGGTACTATAGCAGTGAGAAACAGGGCTTAAGCAAAACAGACAAATTCCCTGCCTTCATAAAATTTATGGTCCAGTAAAGAAGAAAGGTAATCAACAAGGATGATAATGAAGTGTAATGAAGGGTCACACTGAGAAAATACAGGGTGCTATGGGAATAAACCAAGAGAACATAACCTAGATCAGAGCACACATGCTTTGTTTCGGATTTTTGTTCTAAGCATTTGTTTCCCACAACATCTGGGAAGAAGACACCCATTGGCTTCTATGAGGCAGTCTGAGACCATGAAAGATTAAGTCATGTTTCTCATTCTCAGATTGTTTTAGTTTAAGCCACATTGTTTGGGAGGAAGAGCTGAATCAATAAAATCAATAAATCAGTAAATGTTTGGGCTTCAGGTCTAAATTGCAAACATATCCTTAAGCAGAAGTAAAACTAAATGTAACAGTAGTGAGATTATAATTGCAGGGAGATTAACTAAAAATCAGAATAAAAACACTAAAAGTCATTACATAGCCACCAGGGATGTGTTCAAACATAATTTATAAGAGACTGTTAGTCTTCATATGGATAAAGTTGTAAGAAGCTATATATGTTGGTGGACTGAGGGAGAAAGCTAAGAAGAACACATCCTCTTTCTGCCCAGTATTACTACAGCTACTGAACTATCAGGATGGCATTTCTCAGAAAGCAGGAGTCTCACACCTGCTGCTAAGTGTGGGAGCAAATTTTCACGGATGGAGTGACCAACCTGTCATAAGTGAACCATCTCAAATATGGTGGCTGCATCCAAAAAATAATGAAAGAAGTTTCACTAGGAAAATCAGGTTACAGAACTGAATATTTAGCATTGGTAGGTTTTGCAGAGTGCAAAACTCACCATTCTTTCTTCTACATTCTGGACCTATAGAGAAATAGACACAGTAACCAGGTGAGATGTAAATTTCAGTATTTCCTTATTCTTGATGAAGTGGAGTTCTGGGGGGTCCCCTATAACCTCCTTCAACTCTAGACTTTGAGATTTAGTTGGGGATAAATGAGTGTGTAGAATAGCTCCTAACTTAGACCACAGTGTTTGACCATGCTATCTGGGGCACTGTTCAGCCTAAGAACCAAGGGTGAGGTCTTGTTTCTCAGTCACAGCTTGTAAGTACATGAATCCTGTCCCATAGAGAAACATGGAACAATGAATATCAGGCTCTCATTATCACAGCAATCAGATGAATCCTTCTCATCTCATGAGAGGCATAAGTATGTGCAGAGAAATGGCAAGAACTACATCCCTTCAGTGCTTTTTTGAGAAAATGGAGGTTTGGGAAATTTTCTTGTTGCATGAGTTGCTGCAGGAGAAGGGAGACTAGGTTCTCTTCAAGTGTATGTAAAAAAAGTATAAACATGTAGTATAAATGTGCAATTCTTGAAAAAAAAAAAAAAGTCCTGGAATGGAAAGTCACTGACATTTGAAATCAGTATCTCAGTTGAATGGGTTTCTTAAGTTTTCTAATTGTTCTCCAATGGTCATGTGTTCAATAATTTAGAGCAAGGCAATTCCATTTATTTTTAAATACATTCATAGTGATGGATTGTATTTTGAGTTTTCCCTTAATAAAATGATTCCTGAAAATCCTTTGCTTGGCAGACAGACGAATATGGATTCCAAAAGGACAGGGATTTATAGTCAACAACAAATCAGTGGATAGATAGTTATTTGACACCTACCATATACCTGACATTATTTTATGTGCTGCAAGTACCCTGGTGAACAAGACAAAGTCCCATCCTTCTAACAGTAGAGGGACAAATAACAAAATATGTGGAAAAAAATAAAATGCATTTCTGGGTACTGATAATTGTGAATATGAAAATAAATTAGGATTAGGTAAATATCTGGAGGTGTGTTATTCTATGTGGAAGGAACTGAAAGTATAAAGGCATTATAGTTTGGGGCTATAAAACCAAATGACAGAAGAGGAAAGACCCATAACCTAAGTCATGAAGCAATATGGAGCGTGAGAACTCCAATGACCTGGAAAGCGTGGGTCCCATCTGAAGGAGCTGAGCATCAGAAACAGGAGTCTAGTACTGCTGGATATTTGGGATCTTTTTTTATCCACAAGAAATTGGAAGCCCATATTGTTGACAGAAATCTTCCAATTTTTAAATATTTGCAGCCATTTTACAGTGTTTGGGGCCAACAACAAATAAAAGCACACAAATATATGTCTGAATTGAATCAATGGCTTCCAACTTCTACCTTCTTTCATAAACCATAAAGTTTAAGAGAATTTACAGATCATAAAGTTCAACCTAAGCAGTAAATATATGAGAAAATTGAGGCCCAAACAGATTAAGTGATTCAACTATGGATGCACAGCTGAGATAGTTGTTTAGGCAGGAAGAAAATGTGCTTTTCAGAAATCTTTCTCTTACACAGCAGTGTCTGATACATGTCTTATTTTCTTTGATTTGCACCATGGATTATATTCCAATGAATTATAATAAATCTTACTTATTTTGTCTCCTTTTCATATACAGATGTCTAAAGGGGGAAAACTGAGCACATCTCAATTATGTTTAATAATCATAGCAGTTACTGGCATACTGGGTTGGATACTTGATGTTAGGATAGCATTCGAAAGAGCCAGGAAACAAACTGCTAAGTTATGGGAGTATTACATCATCTAAAATGTCATTGAGTCCATTTAAAAAGGAGTCAAGACAATCTACCACTTTGGTGTCACACATTTTAATGCATGGTTTTGCTAAGGGGAAGTCTACCAGGTAATGTCTTTAGGGTCAGAGTAGCTGGAAGGGAGATTCTAAAATAGAAGCAATCTCACTTTTCATCTTTGTTGGCTTCGTATATGGTCTCATTCACATTCTGAGAGATGACTTTTTATTATTGTACCTGGTGGCAGAGGAAGGTGACATAATAGCTGGTAAAAGAGCATAGAGTATCAAGAAAGAGAGAGAGCTTACCTTAGGCAAAAAGCACTCTGAACTTTTTTTTTCTAATCATTTTTGCAATTGAATTTCATTCATCTTTGGGGAAAATATTGGTTTCCTAGTAAAATTCCATGTCTGTCTTGCTTTTGGTTGTGTCCCTATTTATGAAATGAGGAAAGAAAGAAAGCACAAACAAAATAGTACTTAACCTGAGTGAAAATAAAAATAATTTAGTGTTTGAGGTGCCTGGGTGTGTCAGTTGGTTGAGGGTCTGACTCTTGATTTTGGCTCAGGTATTGATCTCAAGGTCATAAGAGCAAGCCCCCCACTGAGCATGGAGCTGGCTTAAGATTCTCCCTCTCACTCTCCTTCTGGCCCCTACTCCCCCTATACTCTACTGCTTGTGAATTCATGAACTCTTTCTGTCTCAAAAAAAAAAAAAAAGAGTTTAGCATTTGAATATTCTAGTGAGAGGCAACTACTTTTTGGTGAGCAGGACAGCGGTATCAATAGAAGTGGAATGGAGAGTTTCTTTGGGACATCAGCGGGCCCCATTTTGGATTCTGGAGATTGGTCCCTTTAGGAAAAGTTGAGAGATAGTGAGGCATATAATTCAGGAGACATGGATGGTAGTACTGGCTCTGTGGATGCCTAATGTTGGTTTAGTTATTGAATATTCTGTGTCTGTTTTCTCATCTATCAAATAGACCAATAACAGTATAAAATGTGATGCCAGACCAAAAGCTTTAAAGATAGAAAGTGCTAAACAAGATGTCTAGTTACTGAAGAATCTCAATTAATGTGAAGCCCCTTAAATGGGATGATTCTTAGGAGTTGGTTCTTTTCTTCCTTTCTTTTCTTTTCTTTATTTAATTTTTTAAAAGATTTTGTTTATTTGTCAGAGACAGAGAGAGAGCACAAACAGGAGGAGCAACAGGCAGAGAAAGAAGCAGGCTCCCCACTGAGTAAGGATCCTGAGGCAGGACTCAATCCAGGACACCAGGATCATGACCTGAGCTGAAGGCAGATGCTTAAATGACTGAGCCATCCAGGCATCTCTGGAGTTGGTTCTTTTTTATTTTATTTTATTTTTTTTAAATATTTTATTCATTTATTTGACAGAGAGCAAGATCACAAGTAGGCAGAGAAGCAGGCAGAGAGAGAGGAGGAAGCAGGCTCCCTGCTGAGCAGAGAGCCCAATGCAGGGCTCGATCCCAGCATCCTGGGATCATGACCTGAGCTGAAGACAGAGGCTTTAACCCACTGAGCCACCCAGGCATCCTGGAGTTGGTTCTTTTAATCAGTGAATGAAATGTATTTATTTTCATGGGATTTGCTCCTGATACAGCTAAGAACTGTTACTTATATTAAATGAGGCATTTATGTGAAAGAACTCACACACACACGTAGTATACATATATACAGATATATGTAGTGATTTAGTCTTATAAGTATATAAGACTAAATCAATGTTGGTTTAGTGAATTGAAAAGGAAGTCTAACTGGTTGTTACAGGTGTAGCCTCCCAGTTGAATATTATCTTGGTGGAATTACCTTAGGTCAGTGTGATCTTGCTTGCTTGCTAGTTGGCTATCATACATCTAAAATGGAGTGGGACCTAGGAGACCAGTTTACACTAAGCTCTTAAGAGATTGGTGTAAAACTGGTTTGGCATTCATTGTTGGGTAGCTGACTCAACAGTCACCCTTCTCCTTAGCCTCTCTTCCAGGAAGGGTGGCCATTGTCATGCTTCTGACTAATAGATATGAGCAGAAACATCTAGCACAGGTTTTCCAGGAAGTTTTTGCTTTCTTGACTAACAGGAACAAATTCAACAGGCACCCTTATTGCCTTTCATTCCTTATCTTTCTTTCCTATTGCTTGTTTGGAATGAGAACATGATGCTTAGAAGTATAGCAGCTATCTTGTGACCATGAGGTTGCTCATCTAAAAACAAAAGCCAAAAGAAATAGAGAGCCTAGGTTCTTTAAGGTGGTGTCTCTCAACCTATGTGTGGTTAAGATCACTTAAAAAAAAAAAAACTACTTCTAGTCTATTATAGACTGATTAAAATACAACAAAATAAAAAATACAGAAAAAGTGAAAAAGACATATAAAATGTAAGTTCAAATATTTTATCATTTGATTCAGTAGGTATAAAATAGTTCTGTTAAATTGTTAACCAAGACTCCAAGTACTTATTCTGATTTTCTATGCTTATCTCACCTGTATTTGTTTGCTAGAGCTGTCATGACCAAATACCACAGACAGGGTGGCTTAAATAACAGAAATTTATTTTCTCACAGTCTTGGAGGGCAGAAGTCCCAGGTAAAGGTGCCAGTGAATTGGGTTTCTCTTGAGACCTCTCTGTTTGGATTGCAGATGGTCACCTTCTCTCTGTGTCCTCATGTGAGCTTTTCTCTGTGTGTATCTCTGGTGTCTCTTCCTCTTGTAAAGAACATAGTCCTATTAAATTAAAGCCCCACTTTTAAGACTTCATTTAACTTTAATTACCTCTTCAAAGGCTCTATCTTCAAATATAGTTACATTAGTACATTGGTACTCTTGGTATAAGTGGCATTAACTCATGGTGGACACATGATGATATGCTTGGCCAGGTGATAATGTCATTTTTCCAGTTGAATTCAATTCATATCATTATGAAGCTCTATTCTCATTTGGGTGAAGACTTGGAGAGGCTTTAAGAACCACACAGTGGAAAGACCCTTCTGGTGTTTCCCTTTGAATGAGGACTTGGGAATCCTTGGGGAACATCCTATTTGCAGCTGACGGTCTGCCAGGTAATTGTGAGTTCTTTCTCATCCATGCCATCCATGCCATGGGCAAGAGAATTCAGGTTAGCTGAGTGTCCTGGACAACTTGGGTCTTCTAACTGATAATTTATTCTGTGTTGGTTATTGAATATTAGGCTGTGGAATTTCAATGTTATATACAGAAAAGCATTAAGTGGGGCTTGGGATACTGCTTTGAAATGATCTGAGATAGTGTGAAAATAAAAACACAACAGAGGCACAACTTTTTCCTTGGAAAACATCATGTGAGAGCATTTGACTTGATGGGAACATATACTAAAAAATGAAACCCTCAACTGTTGTTAGTCCTTGATTTACAATTCAAAAATATCACACAAAAAGAACTTCAGGCCTTGAGAGGCGATTAGGTAATATAACAATAGAAAGTCATCAAAAAATTGTGAAAATAGCCACAGAAAGAAAAACTGTACTTACTTCCTCTGTAAAATCAGCTTATTTTGTCACTTATTTTGTCACTTGTTAAGAGTCCTGCCATCAAGTGGAATTGACCTAATTCTGTCTTCTTTCTCTTGTCATCCCTGCTAGAGAGAGGTTGGAGAGAAGAACATTTACTGTGTTAATTAAACTTATTCTTTATGCATTGAGAACTAAGGGAATACTTTTCTCTATTAATTTTGATTATGTAATTGTTCATTATGGCTATTACTAAAATCCCTTCTCCCAGTGGTATAAGATTTTTGATATCAGTAATAAAAATATGCTGAAACTTATATCTAAATTTAAAAAAAAGTGATTTTTCTTAATCCCTAACATCTTTCTGTTTGGCTACAATAATTTAGGATAGGGAATACTGCAATATGAGACACTTTTTCTTCTGTGATATAATAGACTGTCAAACACTGTAAAAGTTGACCTTGTTTCTCTAATGCAGGATAACCACTCTCCAGGGTCCTTATCATCCTTTTATACAAAAGGAATAGAATTGGTGTTTTCCCCAGAAGCGTTCTGACTGTTTACTTAAAAGTAGTGCTCTCAAGGCAGATGTCAGAACTATTTAACCAACTAAATCAATTAAAGCAGGTATTTACTGGGATGTTAACTTCTTGCTTCAAAGGCACGAAATTTTGACATCTTCTTAAAAGATGTTTTTTTCTTTCCAGTTAGGATGAAGGGATCATATGATCCACAGATAGGTGTCAGTTGATAAGGTCTTGATAGATGGAGAAATGGGAGTTCAGAGCAGTTGAGGGAATACTCAAGCTTACCCAGCTGGTAAAAGGAAAAGACAGAGATGCCTGTCTTTTTCGGTTCCCAGTCCAGCAATCTTTTTGCTGTACCATGACTGACCTAGTTATTTATGGAGCATGTTACCTCTGCTATCTCCCTACTGCCGAGACTGCCAAAGAAGAGTCAGCTCTATCCTTAGATTCACATTGTATGAAGATAAAAAGCAATGACTGTTTTTTTTTCCCCTGAGGATCTTCCAAAGAATGTTTGTGATGACAGGATTATGTGTCTGTCACTGCTGTCTGGAGACCTAATCCTCTGTGATCTTGTAGCAGTGACTGCCCATTGAGAGCCCCTCCATGATGTACAGCTCACCCCCCTCCCCCACCTGAGCCAAGCTCCCTGGGGGAGGCATCAGTGTGATCTGGAGGTGACTTCTTGGTTCTTGTTTACAATATTATACCTGCTTCTATGAGATAAGTTAGAGGGGTTTTGTTTAAAGGCTTGCTTTATGATACAATTCCTGCTAATCAATTTCTGTTTGGTTTTCTTCTTTTGCCAACCTAATTTCCCTTGTATATGAATCAGGAAATCAGATTACAAATATTTATTAAACATCTACCAAGGACATGGTCACTGTCAATGGATTTCATTAAAAGAAATATGACATGCAACCCCTACGTTCAATCAAATCACAATTCAGCAATTCAGAAAGTGTGTTCCAAAAGATACAAACTAAGAGACATACATGGGCAAATTTATCTGTTGCTGTATTCTTTCTTTACTGTAGGACTTTTCAGGCCTAGTGTATGTTAATATGGATTATAATCCTTCCCAAGGGAACATATAGTGCAATGTTTTCCAAATGTGATACACCATTTAAAGTTACCCTGTATGAAAAAATTCAGAAGACTGTGTTTCCTTTGAATATACTTTGGGATCTGTTCCACAATTTGAGAAGAAGTATTATCAAAATCCTCTTCTATGTGGCTTAAATTCTGTGTAATTTCTTGATGGAAATTCCTTGTGTTTGGAATAATGTGTGTGCTTGGAATAATCTAAGATGACCCAGGGGTATGCATATTCCTGGGATATACATTTTCTTCAAAGAAGACCTGAGATAATGGATAGTTTTAAGAGAATCAAATTATAGGTTCTCAATTTCCACATGTAATTTCTATTTTCCCAAAAATTGATCTGGGAGAGAATGAGCCTGGTTTTGAGGAATCTGTGGAATCATACTTCCTTCTTGTGATATGCCTTCTCTTACCTTACAAAAAAAAAAAAATCTTATTCTCAACCCTTTAGACTCTCCCCATAGTGCATTGTCAGTGGAAACCTGACTCCACACCAAAAGAAAAAGACGAATGGAAAATTAATGACATTGTTGAGAAGGGAATGACTTTAAAGCCTGGGTAAAAAAAAAAAAAAAAAAATTGCAAGTCAGATGTTTTCAACTCAACAGTATTGCAGGAGTACCTAATTGACGAATTGTCTGATAGATCATCAAAAATAATTTTTGATATGATTCCTACATGAACTTTTTAGCAAATACATGGACAGAGTTGAAGAAATCAAACTTATTACATTTCTATCCATTTGTTTAGATGAACAAATTTTTTTCCTGTACTTAAATCTATAGAAGATATAACCTAGAGATGGAATTAGTGCTGAACCTTGTCTTATTAATATAATGATATTTACAGTAATGGTAATGTGTAGTATTCATTGTTGGATGTAAAAACCATATAGGGAAAAAGCCTCAGACCCATCCATTTAATTAAGAAATTATTACCAATAATATTTTCTTTCTTGTGTTAATAATTATTTATGCTTTTTAAATAAGAACAAAAATATTTATAATCATAACTCAATACAAAAAGGATTTTTAATAAAGCTTTATGGTCACTGGATATTTAAAAATAATTTACCCTTCAATTTGCATACAGACTTTTGTTGTACTGAAGTACGACTCAGTGATCATTAAAGACTTCCAACCACAAAATATCTTTTTTCAGGGTGAAATTCTGTGGGGGAGTTGGAATGGAATTGTGAGTTTAAAGGGAATAAAGAATGATGTGAAATTTTTTAATGCAAAAGAAGAGTGTGCTTTTATTTATCAAATGAATGACTGTCTTTCTCAAGTTGCTGTTGTGTTTAGATGACTTTGAATAGATTTTACAGAGTAATCTGACAGGTTAATTAAAAAGTGACATTATATGGGGCTTTACATTCAGTTAAGCATCTAACTCTTCGTTTTGGCTCAGGCCCTGATCTTGTGGTTATGAGATCAAACCCCACATCAGGCTCCCTACTCAGTGTGGAGCCTGCTTGAGATTCTCTCTCCCTCTCCTTCTGTCCATCCTGCTCATGTTCTCACTCTCTCTCTAAAATAAATAAGTAAATCTTGAAAAAACATTATTTGTAATATGCCAGAAATTATGCCTTTTGCAATTAGTTATAAATTAAAGGTGAAATTTTAGATGTCAGTTTATAGATGTACAAATTTTTCATGAATCTTTTTCATGGAAAAAAAAAAATAAAAGGCCCAAACAAGTATGTTTAAAGACCACTGATTAAAGCCAGAGCCCAGGATTACTATTTTACCCTTATAATTGCCTCATTTACTCTGTGTATTTGCAGTTTATGAATTTTAATTGTTCCTGGATTTTTTTTTTTTTGAACTGTGTTTTGTGTTCTCTGATCAATAAGTCATCACACATAACCACTACTTAAGGTCTTCTTCCTAAGTAGATCCTAATTGTAAACTGGTATTAATATTTGCTTTCCAGGTGTCAATCTTGAAAATTAAAAAGGCAGTTATTTTGCCAGCAAAATGGGCTTATTTGGAAATGAAAGAGGAAGTGCAATGGATATGCAAGCTGTGACAAAACCATAGGCAAGTTCAGAGAACAAAGGAAAATAAAATTACTTTATAGAGAAGATTGGGAGATGCTTCTTTGGGTGAAAGTCCATTGGAGGAAAGTGAGAGGCGAAGATGGTGAAGGTTTCTCATTGGCTGAGTTGTGGCAGTTTCTCATTGGCTGGGCTGTTGCTAGATGAGGGGAAAACCTTCTTCCTGCTGAGACAGCAGTAGGCTTATTCCTGTTGGAAAATGTTAGGTGCATTTCTTCCTATTAGGGTCTGAATGAGAGCTCCCTCTTCAGAACTCCCAACTCAGTTTTAATTCAAGTTTCCTTTATTCCGTTTCATACAGGGCAAGGTGTTGATCTCTCATCTACAAGGTTAATGTAAGTTAACCCCATCCTCCCTTGTTTCTGAAAAAGACATGAAGTATGAAGAACTGGCTTATGTACCTAGTGTCAGGTATTTAGAAAATCGAGGTGAGGTAGGATGCAGTATGAAAGAGAGAATGCCAGTGTTTGGAGACTAACATTCAAGGTTTGTACAACCTTGGACAAGTCATACTACTTTTTACAGCTTTAACATGTAATTGATTTATCAGACCCATTTAACACTAAGATGATTTATCTTTAAAATAAAAAAAAATAATTTGGTAAGAACACTTATATGAGAGCTACCTTAACAAATTTTTAAATTTTAATTTTTTTTAGCTTTTCATTTTGAGATAACTGCAGATGCTGCAAAATGAATTCTTATATATCTTTCATCTATCTCACCAAATGTTAACATCTTTTTTTTTAAAAGATTTTATTTATTCATTTGACAGAGATCACAAGTAGGCAGAGAGGCAGGCAGAGACAGAGAGAGGAGGAAGCAGGCTCCCTGCTGAGCAGAGAGCCCAATGCGGGGGCTCGATCCCAGGACCCTGGGATCATGACCTGAGCTGAAGGCAGAGGCTTTAACCCACTGAGCCACCCAGGCGCCCCCCAAATGTTAACATCTTACATAATAGAGGGTATTTGTAAAAATCAGGAAATTAACATGGATACAACACTACCATCTAATCTAGAGACTTTATTAAATTCAAATTGTCCTATTAATGTCTTTTTTTCCTGGTCCTTGAGCCAATCCAATCTCTTGTTGCATTTAGCTGTCATGTTTCCTTAACCTAGAACAATTCCTAACTCTTTTAAAAATTGAGAACAATTCCTAAATCTCCCTTTTTTTTTTTTTCTTTCATTACATTGACCCATTAGAAGAGTACTGACAAAAATTTTTTGCTTGACCAAACTTGAGTCAGGCTCCTGAACCTTCTCTCAGTACCATCTGTGTACTTCCTTATGAAATCCAGTTTGAGTGAGAACCTTACTAAGTCAGTTTAACCAGAACCCCTCACCTTCAAAATCCAGTCATCCTCTATATATGATCATGTTCTTCCTCCCCTGACCATTCTCCAGGTGATATCTAATATCTCTGCCTTGTCTTCAGCAAGAACCCTTTGAAATCATTATACCCAGAATACTCTTATTTCTGATGTTTCCTCTTAGTAGTGTTCCATCTACAGACTCCTGCCCTGCTCCTTGGCATTAAAGTCCCTGTAGTACTGAGAACTGAATCCCTCTCCAGCTCTGAAAATGTCAAATAAAGGGACCCAATAGAGTCTGCCTTACTTCTATAAAAGTGTCATGAACCTTTTTTTTTTTTTTTTTTTTTTTTTTTTTTTGCTACAACAGTATCCACCAGTTATTTGTAGTGTGGGTTGGGTGATCTTTCCTCATGTTCAAATTCATGTTTCATATTTTTGGACAGAATGTCACAGAAGTTGAGTTCTTAGAATAGCCCATAAGGAGGTATCTAATATCAGTTTGTCTCATGACTAGTGACATTAACTATGATCATTTGGTTAAGTTGCTCTCCATCAAGTTTCTCCAATGAAAAGATGAACTGAGTTCTTTATTAGCATAATTTTCCTTTACAAATAAAGCCTTGCGTGGAAACTTCCAATATTTTTCTTTTTTTTGTTTAACTCATCAAAATGTATGAATGAACTTGTGGTACTTGGCATTCATCTCTGACTTCACATTTCTTTCTTTACAAAGGATTGTAAAATGGGATGTTATTTAGACTTTTCATGATACTCTGCCAAACTACAGGTATAAAATTAAAGCATGATACATTAAAGAATTTATTTGTAAGAAATACAGAATTCTCCATTAAAATAGATAATCTTATTCTATTATCCAATTTTGTATTTTTTTTAAAAGCCATTTTTGAATCAGAAGACCAAAATTAAGGCCCTGCTCTAGGCTTAATTAGCTTTAAGAACTTTCTGTATTTTTGTATCTCAGTTGCCTCTTTTATAAAATAAAAATACTTGAGTCTATTCAGTTAGCCTCACAGAGAGATCCTGTGACATTCAGAAAAGATAACTCTGTAAGTGATGTCTTGCCCTGTTAGGTGTCTTCATGTCTGTGTCAGGAAGGTGGGGAGAGATGTTCAAACGCTCTTTACAATCTGGGTACCAAACTCCCCAGTTTGGCCATAGATTCAGCTTCAACAAGACTGGAAATAAGTTGTTAAAATGACCAGAAATGGATTAGCCAACTTGTATTGTAGACTATCTTTCATACACACTACTTCCACTCACCCTGAACAATACTAAATGCAGATATAATCAGAAGAGATTACTGGTGTCAAAAACAAACTACTCTCCATTAAAGCATCAGTGAAGTTTCTTAGACATCAGAGGTCAAAGGAAGTATTCCTACCTTCTTTAATGTCTTAGACTGTGTCATATCAGCTAACCTTGGACTTCCTTCCTTCCTTCTAGCAGCTTCTTGGCAATTGGATTTCTACAACCCTAGGTAGTTCATTTCCTATTTATTACTGAACAATTCCATGCAAACACACCAATGCCAGTAGCTGTGGCTCTCCACTTTAAAAAGTGGTCATCGTGAAATCAGAGAGGGAGGCAAATCATAAGATACTCTTAATCATAGTAAACAAAGTTAGGGTTGCTGGAGGGGAATGGGGTGGGGAGATAGGGTAACTGGGTGATAGGAATGAAGGAGGGCACATGATGTAATGAGCACTGGGTGTTATATAAGACTGATGAATCACTGACCTCTACCTCTGAAACTATTAATATACTATGTGTTAATTAATTGTATTTCATTGAATTTAAATAAAATTTTAAAAAGTAGTCATCAGACTCTCTTAAAGATGCCCAGGAATTCCCCTGAATGCCTCCCTTTCTCCACCATCTCCACTGTTGTCTATACTGCATTCTACTCAGGTGCTTGACTTTGGTAGAGGAAGGAACGCATCCTACCAGATATTATCCAAGAAAATATCTTCCCCTCATTCCCTCCAATTCCCTTTTATTTCCTCTTTAGTTATCCCTTGTAGTGTTTATTCATTTATTAATCATTCAACAAACATTTAATGAAGCTTCATATAAACTAAGCACTGCTGTAGGAGGTGGAGACCTCAAGAACTCATGGGGCTTATAGTCAGTGTCAGCAGAAGAAGGCAAAACCATCTCCCCTGACTTTTTTTATGACTTTTTTTTATGACTCTTCTCTTTAACTATTCCATGCCCATTTCCATGTGCATTATAAAACAAGCATTGCAAACAGTAAAGAGTTCTAAAAATAAATTCTAATTATTGGTATTGCTTTCACTGTATGGGTACCATTGCTAAGACAGCTGATCTGGGTGATACCCATTTAAGTTGTCAACAAGTAGAAGGGCAATGAATTATACCTACTGAGCAGTTGTTTCTATCTTCTGACTCTGTACACCTCTTTGGTTATTGTCTTTAATCCCTACGTTCACCCCATTTCATAAAGCCACAATGGCTGCATGTCACTGCTCAGCTTAGAGAATGTCCAGATTGCCTTCCTTAATGAGTTCACATTAACTCCTAGTACTTGGTGGGTCCTCTACACTTCCCATCTGGAATCACTCTTTTGGTGTTTTTCTGAAAGGACAATTTTTTTTCATAAGCAGTAAAATACTTATATTCGGATTCAGTGGAACTAGAGCAGGACCCAGGAAACTGTTTTTTGTTTGTTTGTTTTGTTTATTTGTTTGTTTTTAAGATTTTTGTTTATTTATTTGACAGAGAGACAGAGCTAGAGAGAGGGAGCACACAAGCAGGGAGGAGAAGGAGAAGCAGGCTCCCCAGTGAGCAGGGAGCCCAACGTGGGTCTCGATCCCAGGACCCTGGGATCATGACCTGAGCTGAAGGCAGATGATCAACTGACTGAGCCACTCAGGTGCCCCAGAAACAGCGTTTTCAACATCAGAGGATAATCTTATTATAATCACTCAGGACTATAAAAGTTGCCAAAATGCTACCACAAACCATTGTGTCTTTTTATTTCTTTTTTTCCCTTCCTTCCTTATTTATTTATTTAGTTTAGTTTAGGTTAGTTGTTTTTTGTTGTTGTTGTTGTTACTGTTGTTTTTTTGATTTGTCTTCTTTTTTTTTTTTTTTTTTTTTGGCATCCTTTGTCCCTATCATAGTAGTGTCTAGGACTCTTCACTCTATTTAAATGACTGACATTACTTAGAGATAAGTATCCTCATCCATGTCTCTCAGGTGCTCAAGAAAGAAAACTGAGATTACACTGGGAACATGACTCTTGAACAATTACTCAAATCAAGACATTTGTCTCTTGAAATTGGTTTTCAAAACTATATTATTTTAAAAGGAGGAAAAGATTGAAAGTTTGATGCAGTCATTTACCTTTTTGGTAGAAAACCACTGACCCCATGTTCTGCCAATTCTGTTTTATTGCCAATAAAGTTCTCCATAGAGCAGCATAGGACTGAGGTGAGATTCACTTATAATAAGAACCTAAAAGAGTCAGTTGATGATGGATGGCTCCAGATTTGTATTGTACTACTTATTCCTCCTTTTGGGGTTTTGCTTTTGCACTCTCTGCTATCATATTGTTAACATCACCTAAACCATTAGTAACAGGGCCAGCCTATAGTTGTCAAAAAAACATGACTGTTGCTATTTTTATATCTGGAAGCCAAATCTACTGGACTCAGGTGGGTGTGAGTTAGTTATTTAGGCATGTTGATTTCGTGTGTGTGTCTGTGCAGAATGCGGCAGTTGCCATGGCATCTCCGTGCATGATTTCTGTGAAGGTAGTGCTGATTGAATCTATAAAAAGATGAGCACAGAAAAATATGTTTATAAAAACCATTTTCTGATGCAATTGTCAAAGCGATGCCAATCTGTGTGTTTGTTTTGTTTCAGTCCACATTCCATTATTTAATGTTTCTTAAAATCATAGATTAAACTGCTGTAAGGTTGATGGAAGCTCTTACTCATGATTTATTAGCTCATAATGCTCACTGGTGTGAGCTAAGAATAAAAGGTAATTTTTCATACAGCCCAGTGTACACGTATTCTTAGCATTTATGCTTATGCTATGTCTCTGAAAAAGAAGTATGTAATCAAGTTTTTGGAAATCAAATGAGACATCTGGCTATCTAAAACAATTCTATTGTAACTTCACATGTAAAGCTAATAATCACTCTTCCTGTCCCCCACTGTGAACCTGAATGACAGACTGAATAATTTTAAATTTGGTTTTGGAAGCCTGAGATCTGACTGAGTTCTAGGATTATTTAGGCAAATCATTCTTTCACTCTGGGCCTCCATTTCTTCTGCTCTAAAACTGAGAGGGTAGGCCAGGGCAATTCTAGGCTCCCTTCAGCTGTTAAATGTAATTTGTGTGTGTGTGTGTGTTTGTGTGTGTGTGCTGGTATATTTCAACAAAATGCCATTTGTTGACATTAAGAGAATGGCATTTGGTTTCCCTCTCTATTTATAAATTTGTTACTAATTTTAGGGTAAAACACAGCAAAAAAAGGCTTGGCATTGAAGTTAGACAAATGGGCCTGAAATTGAGCTCTGCTACTGGTGACTTCAGCAGATAAAAGGCTTGATTTTGACGTTAGATGAAAGTTCAATGCCATGTTAGAAATGATGGCACCTGGTGTACATGGTTATCTCTTGAGTGAATTGTATAGACTAAAACATTTAGGAAGGACTTTTAGAAAAAGAGGTATCCACAATGAGGCAGTTCTTGTATACTTGGAACCTCAATCAAGACTCAGCAATCTATGAATCAAAAGTTCTAGTTCTACTGAAGAGGAACATCGTTTCAGTGACACCAGAATGAGTGGGTCAAAAATTTACGTGAGCATATATGTATCTGTTGAAATGATCCTTATTGTCTTCGACTGGGTTCCTAAGAAGCAGACTCCCTGATAGAGAATTGTATAGAGAAATTTCACTGGGGCATGCTTTGGGAGAGGGATACCTGGAAGGAAGTAGGAAGTGAGGAAGTTGGAATGAGATAGAGCGACAAGCTGGCCTGCTTGTAGATGCAGCTGAGTTCCTAGATGATCCTATAGAGTAGGTCCAATGGTTCTTAAGATTTGTCTCACATTGAAACAAGAGTGATGAGCCTTTATATTGGGTCACCAGCCAGTAATGGGTCACAGGTCAACATCTTGTGGGCAGTTCCCTGATGCTGAGGGCAATGCCTGGTGAGCAGCACAACAGTGAGAATTCAGCAACTGATATTGTCAGCAGCTGAGGATGAATGCATTGGCTCTGAAGGGGGATCCAGGAAGAGCATACAGTATGCATTATACTTACTCAATCCATATTAAACAAAGCGTACTTTATACAGTGTCCTCAAACATGAACTTCTTTCTTTTTTTAAAAAAGGATTTTATTTATGTATTTGAGGGAAAGAGAGAGCGAGTGAGAGAGGAAGAGAGACAGCATGAGCAAGGTGGAGGGGCAGAGGGAGAGGGAGAAGCAGGCTCACTGAGCAGAGAGCCTGATGCAGGGCTTGATCCCAGGACCCTGGGATCACGACCTGAGCCGGAGGCAGATGCCCAACTGACTGAGCCATCCAGGTGCTCCAACATGAATTTCTTTTAAAGTAAACTTGCAAACATGTTCTCTTAGAGAACCATACACCATGTTGTCATGCTAGACATTCTGTTAAGACCTACTAAAAAAGAAATTCATATAACTAGATGTTCTCCATCCTATCTCACCATAGGAACCTATTTAGTCATAACACCAAATAACAATATGCAGAATTAGATTCTGTACAGCATTCCTTTGAAAATGTTGATTTATAAATAAATCACTAGGGTGACTACTATTTAATAGTGTCAAAGCTAGAAAATATTTTATCATTTCAGCCACTCCTCTGAATGAAATGTAATACACACGCATGTGTGCACACACACCCCTACATGCACACACGTGCATTCATCATTATTCTTCTCTGATCGATGAGTTACTTGACTTGGACTGGTAGAAAAAAGACCAAAGTTAATTCCATATTTAAGCTTAATTATTTTTACCCCATAAAAACATACCTATCCATTCATATATTTTTCTGTTTACTCAACAACCCATTTATTCAAGTCATTTACTGTGTATCTGAGTATCTGCTTTAGCAGCTAGAATGTAAACTCCATGAAAGCAGGAGCTTTTTCTAACTTGTTAACCACCTCTAGTGTCAAGCACAGAATTTAGTGGCACAAAAATATTGGCTCAATAAATGAATGCCTAGTGGATGTAGGTAGGCACCGAGCTAGGCCTATGAGGGATATAAGGAAGATCCGGGTTGTGTTTCCAGTACTGCAGAGGCTCCTCTCTAATGAGAACTTCATAACAATGAAAGATTTAGGATGGAACCTCCTAAGTAAATGATTTCAAAAATATTATTGTGGTAATTTCTGAAGATCTCACACAGCTAAAATACGCAGTAGGTATTTCCCTTCTCATGCATATATAATACTTGAGAGCTTGCAGTAATAATCCTCAGTTATTGTCTTGATATCACTCCTTAGGGCTACCAGGATGGGGGGTTGTAGGATGGGCAGGAGACACAGATGGGTGGTTAGAATTAGCATCAGCTATAGGAATGGGATGAAGTCATTATGTCTGATGCTGATCTACATTCTTTCTAATTCTTTGAACATGTAGTTTAATGGACTGAGAGAATTTAGGGAGAGTTAATGATAAGATTTGGAATTGGGCCTAAACCTTAGGTTGATAATGGCCTTTGGGCTGTATTTCTATAGACTTCTGGCTGGTTCTGGGGCCCAACTATGCTAGCACATCTGCCAGCACTGTGTCTTCTCCTCCACTCTTTGGCTCTTCTTGAAGAGCTCTGTCCCTGCTCAATTCTGCTAAACTCCTCAAAGCCAACAGGATCCTGGCTTTGGGTTGTCAGCAGCCGATATGTTCAAATACAGATGGCCTAGGATTTGAAGCAATGAAACACCTGTAGTATGGTCAATGCCAGGAAATATTCAAAGATGAAAAAATGAGAGGGTCTGGCAGTATAGCCTGTGTGTGAAGAAAGGAAATGAATAATGGCAATTATGTTTGGTCTGACCTAGTACTGTCTATATGTATTCAGGTGAAAATTCACACCCTCTATTAGAAACCTAAAATCTAATTTGAAGGGTATCTTTGTTATTCTTGCTTTTTACTAGGTTATCGCTTTGATCTTTTGCATGCCCTTTGAAATTATCTCTCCTTCTGTCTGATTCATATGAATATGCATAATAAATTTGAAATAGGAAGTGAAAGATCAGCAAGTTCTCTGTCTTTCAATTTCATTTTTTGCTTTTCATACTGCTTCAATATATTGAACTCTTTTTCTTGTAAATAAAATTTCTGATTTTTTTGTGCTCTTTATTTTTTACTTATTTGTACCTTATTCAAAAAGAAAGCTATCTCCACAGCCCTATGGTAGCTTCTTACCCTAAAACAGACTTTCAGTCAGACAGCACAGTTGACTACTAATTCACCTTAAATCTCCAACTTCCTGATAGAACTTTTGAATCAGTGAAGATTGCTCTGATTCTCCAGTTTCCACATATGTGAATACACGCAAATTTCTGACTCTGAATGAAGTAGTTAAATATTCTTCATAATGGAAGTAAGATGATAGCTAAAATATAGATTAGAATTCAAAGGAATACTGTTGCCCAGGTACAAGTAAAAACATTTTCAAATGTAACTGACCTGGATTCAACACAGGCTGTTTTAGTCTTGGGATGAAAATTTATGCTGACTTACATTTGTCAAAGGCTTTGCCACTGTGTGCTTTCTCAGTTCCTCTAGTTGTTGGATAACTAAATCCAAAAAGCTAACACCCTAATCTGCTCTCCTTGGGTCTCCTCTGGCTCATCCTATAATTTTCTGTCTTTAAACAAGCTCTAACTTCAAAAATTCTTCAGCAAATAGGACTTCTCTAGCCATCCAAAAAATCTAGACACTAAATTTTCCTTCTCAATGCTAGAGATACTTTTGCTCCAGTAAGTCTGTGGAAATGACAAGTGTCAGCAGGCATCCTTCCTCCTTTGGCCCTTGATCATTTCCCACTAGAAAAGGAGTTCCAGATTCTAATCTGCTCTTTCTCTCTAAGACTCTCCCCTCCCTATATTTTTTTCTGGGTCATGAAAGAAGGAAAAATGAAAAAAAAAAAACATTCAATTTCCTCTTTTCTCTCCTCCACTTATGACTTAAGAAAGAAATACCTTCTGCTCTGAAAAGAGTTGCTTAACTGACAATGTGGGTTTCTAATTACTCTTCTCAGTGCCTCTTACTTGATCATATTACCTTCTTTCCTAATCAATAGCTCATTAAAACTGTGAGTCTTGTTACTGAAAATTGAAATGATAGATGCCCTAAGTTTTAGGATGTCTCGAAAACTGATTATTAGTTACATTTTTCCCTAAAACAAACACCATTATTCTCGAAGTATGTTCGACCAAAAGAACAATGTTAACAGTATTTGAAGATTTTCTCACAGATCCTCAGTCATGTATCTTTAAATACATTTGTAAGAGAGTGGAGTGGGGAGCAAAGTGAAATCGTTATCTGTGATTTAAAAATATCTCGAGGATTTTGTCTAATAATGTAATATTGAAGAAGTGAAACAGGATGAATAAAAGACTAAAATCTGTGCTACTCAGTCTGAAGATGGTCCACAGAGAAGTCTCAGAGCTGCAGTCCTGCCCTGGAGGTCCCTCTTCGAGGGAGACAAACAGTATAGATAAAGGATGCAGAGTCTGTAATCCCTTGGCCTTGGATCAGACACTGACCCTGCAGCTCTTTAGTTGTGTGATCTTCTGCACATTACTCAATCTCTCCGTGCCTTTTCTGGGAAAAAAAAAAATGGGAATACTGACATCACCTCCCTCACAGGATCATGGTGAGCCTTATATTTTGCTAATATAACCAAATGCATTAAGAACCATGTGTGGCATGTATGGAGTGCTCTGTAATGCCGCTTTAACTATTATCAGACTTCATTTAAATTAAATTTTAAAAAATGTAATGATAGTTTGTTAAGAGATGGGAACATTCTGTCATTAAAATCTAGTAAGTCAGCTTTAAATTTTACCGAATATTAATTATTGTTCTTCTGTTTATACTGATGTGTCTTGGCTTGCTTTTTTTGTTTTTTTCCCTTGAAATTTAGAGAGGAAGCCCATCATGTCTTACAGTGATAAACAAGGGAGAAGTAGGCCTTCCCAGGGTCCATTTCCCCTTGATCTACATTTGAGATGAGGCCTTGTTTGAGCTGAAGCCTTGGAAGGGAGAGATGGCCTGTAGCTAAGCTCCTGATCGCTGTTTACAGGGGGACTTCGGGCTTCTGAGTCTGTGTGGATTCTAAGAGCACAGAAAGAGAAGCATAAGAAAAGCAGGGAAAGCAAAATCAGAATCACTGTGAGAGTATGCGTTTTTTTCTTTCATTGGTTTCCTTCAAATGCCCAATCTTTAAAGAGGGGTCACATGGTTTGTATTGGGCAATTTGGAGGAGATTTTAAAAAAGAATCATGGGTCCTAAGAACCACTGAAAACATCTTGCCTATGGCATAAATTTAGACAAGCTAATACAAGAAGACTTTGGGACAGTTGTTTCTGATCTCTTGCATATGGAGATGATGAGGAAGAGGAGGAGGAAGAAGAGGAGAATAAGAGGATACCAGAAGCTACTATCAAATGAATCCCTACCATTTGTGAGACACCATACTAGGTACTCAAACATGTTGAATGATTTAGTCTTCCCAAAAAACTGTGAGGCATTCTCCCATTTTCCTGGGCAAGAAAAATGAAATCAAAGAAGCCAGTGGCTTTCAGAGGCTGGACAAGCAATGGATGGCTACCAGTCTCTAGAGCCCAGGCTTCCTCACCTGCCAGCATCACTTTATTATCTATCGACACATACACATTTCAGTTCACTCAGAGTGCCTTCACCTCTCTCAAAGTCAAGTTGCCTCACTGTCTCTTCTATGTGTTTTTCTTTACTGTCTGACAGTAAATTCATGTTAATATACATAGCCTTGATTGACTCCAAGACATTGGATTTTTTTGAAATTGTCATTTTATTGCATGCCTCTTCAGGATACAGCTACAGGGGGAAAACGGACCTTGCAAAGCTCATGCATTTCCAGATGAGTTTATAAATAGTCTCTTGAAATAAAGAGACATCAGGAGTGAAGGCATTCTTAGGCCTTTCTTGCCTTGACCAGGTCACTTCTTATTGTGTCCTTATTGACGAGGGAAGGCAACTGATACTTCTGTCTTTTGAACATTTCCTGGATGCACTTTGATATAGAAAGAAGCTATGGAATGCTGTTAGCCTCTGCCCGTTTATCTCCTTTTAGTAGCAAGATAAAGTCATACTGGCAGGTTGGAAGAAAACAGTGGAATGAATTTAGCCCAGTTTTTTTTTTTTTTTTTTGATTCAACAAACATAAGCGAATAATTAGTCAGTCTTTAGGTATAGAAGACTATAGAGCACATTTACAGTTTTGGGTCATATTTAACTCAACAGCAGTGATAATAGAAATTTACTGCAGTCTTACACTGAGTCAACTAGGCATCATTAAGTTCCAAATACTTTTTTTTATCACAAGTCAAAATAAGACATTTTTCTAATAGCATTTCCTGGCTTATTCCCCACCTGTAGTTTGTATAGTATGTCTGCTTTCACTCCCTTCCAATCTGGGGTCATTTCTTGAGGATTCATGTGAGACAGATAACTTAATATTTAGTTTTTTTAATAGCTACCTTCTTGACCTCATGCACTGGAATTAATGGGACCATAGTAGAAGGAAAAGCAAGGGCTTTGGAGGTAGAGGCTATAGGCTGAAACCTTTTCCTTAGTTTACTATCTCCTCATGTTTAAAAAATAGATGCAAGGATCCCAACCTTTTGTGATTATTAGAAGAGTTAAGTGGGATGGGCTATGGAATAGCCCAGACTGGTGTCTGATCTTTATGCTTATTTGGTGCTTGATATAGGTGTGCTTTCTCTCCTTTCCCCCTCACTCCCCACATTTCCTGGTACTAAAGAACATCTGAAATTCAGAGTCCTATGAGAATACAGGTTCCAAAGCTGGAGTCCAGGCTTGAAGTTCCATGTCCACTGCATACAAAGTCTTTCAAGCCAGAGCAAGCTTTTTTTTTTTTTTAATCTCTTTTGAATCCCTAATTTCTTATTTATAAACTATTGATTAGAATAGCATATCTATTTTAGTGTTGTTCCACATGAGATAATGCATATAAAATGTCTAGAATGTAAGAAGAATTTATACATCTTTGATATTAACATTATTAATAGAAAAGATGTCCACTCAAAAGGACCATATCTGGGGGAGCCTGGGTGGCTCAGTGAGTTAAGCCTCTGCCTTTGGCTCAGGTCATGGTCTCAGGACCCTGGAATCGAGCCCTGCATTGGGCTCTCTGCTCAGCAGGGAGCCTGCTTCCCCTCTCTCTCTGCCTACTTATGATCTCTCTCTGTCAAATAAATAAATAAATAAAATCTTAAAAAGGGGAGGCTATCTTATCATAAGAGCAAATAATGTCCTCTCATGTGGCAAGTATAGTTCTAAAGTCTTCTATTTGATTTAATCATCTACTTTCCCTTAACAACAAGATGAGGTAGGTATGATTGTTTAGAAACATGCCCATTTTTGAGATGAAAATATTGAGGTCAAAAGAGAGTCAATTATCACATGGTTTCACTTACCTGTGGAACATAAGGAATAACACGGAGGGCATTGGGAGATGGAGAGGAGAAGTGAGATGGGGGAAATCAGAGGGGGAAACAAACCACGAGAGATTGTGGACTCTGAGAAACAAACTGAGGGTTTTGGAGAGGAGGGGAGTGGGAGGTTGGGTGAGCCTGGTGGTGGGTACTATGGAGGGTACGTATTGCATGGAGCACTGAGTGTGTGCATAAACAATGAATTTTGGAACACTGAAAAAAATAAATAAAATTTAAAATAAAGAGAGAGAATCACTTTTCCAAAAGTCCACAGCTAGGAAATGACAGAGTTGGCACTTGAATCCTCACTATTGGGTTTTGAAGCTACATTCTTAGTCATTTGCTATACATTGTCTGTCACACATGCTATTTTAAAACAGCTTGGGGAGGTATGTAGGTAGGAAATATACCAATGTTTCTCCTTTTATAATGAAGAGACTGAGGGTCCAAAAGGTCAGGCTTCTTGGTAAAAGTGTTTCTCTTAATCCTTGAAACAAAAGAGCCAAACCTTCTTTCAGAGTTCCCAAAAGAACTTTAAGAATTCCTGACCACCTGTTTTCTGTGCAGACAGGGAAGAAGGGGAAGGAAATTGACTTGAAATCTCATGTCTTATTTTAAAAATTCACTGTGATTAGCATTCTACTCTATGATGTAACTGTTTGTTTAAATATAAAAATTACATTTAAAATGTCTTAGTGTTGAGTATAGTGGATGATCCAGGAAGATGTGCCATGTTTTTCCTACAGATTTTGTGTCTACATGTTTAGAACTTAGTCTTAAATATGATGTTAGCAGTGCTAAATTATAAAGAATCTTGGGCATCAGTGGACTCTATCTAACTTATTATCAGCTTTTGGGTCCTTTTTTCATAGAATAAAGATGTCATCTAATGGTCTACATTAGAGAAGAGCCAAGATAAATAAGCAAATTATCCTGGCAGCCACCCTGGTGAAGAAATAGCTCTTGCACTGAACTCTTGAACCCATACATCAATCATGGGAAGAACAATTATTAGCACAATTGGAGTCATTGCTCATCATATTGCTTATGGTGGATAAAAGCAACCCAGGGCTGGTGAGCAAATCCCAAGTCATACACACTCCTTTCCTTACCTTAGGTACACTAACTGTGCCAGATAAGTGGGCTCTTCAGATGCTATGGTCTTTCTCACACCTCCCACCTTTGCTCATGCTACTCCCTTGCCTTGGAATATCTTTGACAAGTTCGGAATCCAGCTTACATGAATATGGACTTTTCAGCCTCCACATGTGGAATGAATCCAAATGATTCTCACTGAAAAGAATGATGGGGATGATTTAAGAATTTGATATAACAAGTGTTTATTGAGTATTTGTTGAGTGTCAAACACTGTACAAAGTACAACAATAAATAAGAGAGAGAGCCTCTATACTTTAAATTCAAAGTAATAAAGAACTATTGGTTATTTATTATAAACCAACAACTTTATTAGGTGTCGAGAATGCACGCATGAATAAGTTGTTTTCCATTACTTGGAAAATCTTACAGGTTGTCAAGGGAACCAACCAAACAAAAAAAGCTGACATTAAAATGTAATAAGAGATAGTAGGTAGGTTCAGGAGGGGTCTAAAAACTATCATAGATATAAGGGCTAGATCACAAAGAGAAAAATAATGTTTGCCATGGAAAAGTGTTGTGGAAGACATCCCAGGGAGAAAAAACAGTATAAGCACCTTGTCATTTAGTGGGCAACCCAGGAAAAGATTTCATACCAAGAATTCCATAAATTAGATAAACCATTAGAAAGATGGAAGAGTAAAAGTTACGACTTCTGGTTTCTGATTCTGCCTCCCTACACGCAGGCAATTGCGGATGCATTCTCAAGGTTAGACCCTGGACCACAGTGAATGGAATCTGGCTACTATAAATATTCACTCTGTACAGATTCCTTCTCCACTGCCACCGTGCAAGAAGCAAGGTCTCTTGTTCCCTTTCCACCTTCCAAGTCTTGCATTTTTATCTTATTGACAGAACCACCAATATTCTGTATCCACAACCATAATCACAGAAGAGGCTGTAATATATTGTTTTTAGCATTCCATCCTATCCAATATAGTGTGGGAAGAACATAAGAAGGGGTGGAAATGATGTAAGAGCTCAATACATGATATCTCACTCACAGAACGTACCAAATCCCTTTAGACAACAGCAAGTGTCTTTTATGTACCAGGCACATGGTCCTGCAGATACTAAGATGAATGATGTGGGCTCTGCCTTCAGCTGTTCCCTTTGTCAACACTAGAAAAGATGGTTTGAAAGAACATTGTGCTACCTTAGGGTAGACATTTAAAAGCTTTCTCTATGGGGAGTAAAAAGCAAAGAAACAAAGAAACTGGCGTGGGGGCCATTTGTAGAATTTACCATTCTGTCTGGACAGCACCAAGGAAAACCCTTCATCTTCACAAATCAGAGATTTAAACACATCCGTAGCCATTAAGCTCTGGGTCTTTAAAGCAAAAGTATTCGAAAGTGTAATCAATAAGTACTTTATAACAATTTGAACTGAATCCTGTAACTACTTATAGAGAAATGTTCTGTTTCATGCCACGAAGGCTGTTTGGCAGATTGTAATGTTGCAAGTAGTGAGAAAACATAAGTCACCTTGAGAGCTGATTGAATTTAATCAATGATTAATGGCAAATTTGTGGTTCTTTTAATGACCATATCTAAGTTGAATAAAATTGAACCATAAATTTGGGTGCTCCCTGGAATTGGGTCATGTGAAAGTAAGCTTTAAGAAGAAGAAAAATCAATTTTGTAATATTACTGTGATCAGATTCATAATTCACAATTTGGATTCTTCCTTTTGCATATTTGCATATGTTTAACTGGGGTGGCAAAGTTGCATAGATGTAGTTGCAAAGGGTTCAGTTAACAGCCATACAATTTCTTTTGGTTGATTTTATTTCTACTACATGCACTTTTAAAATCAGCATGGGTTCAATCACTTAAGAGTGGGGATGCTTTAATTATCACTTCAGTGAAAGAAAAGGAAGTAGACTAGTTAAGCTCTCAGTACCAAGGCCTATTTGAAATTAGTTGGTTATAGGTCTTCTCTGGTTCCATCAGGATAAACTTAGCAAAATCGTCGTAAAGGATGCTATTGTACTGATCTCAGGATTTATTATAACTGTATGGGTACTATCTCTGAGGCTATGCTGTCAATTTCTAGCTGAAATTTCAAAGTAAACAAAAATAGTCGTTTATGGAACCATTAGCCAGTTCACAAAAAATAAATGTGGGGAGGACAGGTTAGGGGTGAGAAAAATTTGCAATATATGCATCCCCTACTACATGGTTAGATGCCACCAAGAGCAGTTACAGTAGTCCTGGTCTCACAACTCACACCCGTACCCTAAAATATTTTTCTAGAGGCTTCCCCGAGCTTAGGCACCAGAGAAAAAGGCTAGATGATCTGTTGTTTCTATTCTGGGTTAAAAACCAGAATCATGGGGCACCTGGGTGGCTCAGTGGGTTAAAGCCTCTGCTTTCAGCTCAGGTCATGATCCCAGGGTCCTGGGATCGAGCCACACATCAGGCTCTCTGCTCAAAGGGGAACCTGCTTCCCCTGCTCTCTCTCTCTGCCTGCCTCTCTGCCTACTTGTGATCTCTGTCAACTAAATAAACAAAATCTTAAAAAAAAAAAAAAAAACAATCAGAGGCTAAGAGTAGAATCAAAAGGATTAGAGTCTTGAGAGTAGATAGACTTGAGAGAAGGAGGTGGGAGACTGGGAATGTAAGGGTGTTTACACCCCATGGCAGTCATTCTTCATCAATGTAGTGAATGATATACAGAAAAACATGCTCCTTTTCAGTCTGTCAGATGTGATACCAATGACTGATATTTGACTGAAATTTTTATTAAATATTTGGTGGTCTCATAACCCACCATAATGAAGCTCAGTAAGTAGAGACAGAAGAACTGGGTTTTATAATATCTTTGAGACAGCAAAGAAAATTATTAAGATACAGAGAAAATAGCCTTCAGCTTTGTAAACCAAGTAACGGCACCCTCTTCAAAGGAGTTGCACATTGTGGTTTGCAAGGTTCCATGCTCATGATGTCTGAAAGATACCAGCACAAATCTTGTTGCTCAAACCCAAGATCTGAAGTCTTCCTTGGCACTTTTCTTCTTCTCACACTCTTCATCCATTAGTCCAGCAATTCCTTTTTTTTTTTTTTTTAAGATTTTATTTATTTATTAGAGAGAGAGAGAAAGAGAGAGAGAGAGAATGTGCATGAGTAGGGGGAGGAGAAACAGACCCCCCATGCTGAGCAGGGAGCTCTACTTGGAATTCAATCCCAGGACCTTGGGATCATGAACTGAACAGAAGGTAGATGCTTAACCGACTGAGCCATGCAGATGCCCCCAGCAGTTCTTTAGAGTCTTTTTTTTTTTTTTAAGATTTTATTTATTTATTTGACAGAGAGAGAGAGATCACAAGTAGGCAGAGAGAGGGGGAAGCAGGCTCCCTGCCGAGCAGAGAGCCTGATGCGGGGTTTGATCCCAGGACCCTGAGATCATGACCTGAGCTGAAAGCAGAGGATTAACCCACTGAGCCACCCAGGTGCCCCTTTAGAGTCTATCTCGAACATATATCACAAACCCTGTCCTTTTGATCCACCATTACCCACCTCATCCTAGCCAGTAGACTGCATCATCAGGCTCTGCCCCAATCTCTCTTCTTGCACTGAAATCAAAATTGAAAATGTAAATCTGATCCTGTCCTGCCCTGACTGAAAATCCTTGAAAAGTTTTCAGCTTAAAGAAAATAAAATCAAAACCTTTAACACACCTCCAAGCTCACTTACCGCTTCCAAACCAACTCCCACTATTGGTTACCTCACCCTGTCCCCTCCCTGTTTCTGAGCATGTCCATGATGTGTATCCTTCAATATCCCTTCATTTGCTTGTCTCTCTTCTTGAATGTTGTTTTCCCAGAAATTTACAAACCTTCCTCTGTTCAAAGGTCACCTCCTCAGTGAAGCCTTCCTTTGTCTCCTATGTAATATCCCCCACAATGGTCACAATTCTTTCTTTACCCTTTACCCATTAAACCCTTAAGGCACACATGTAACTGACTTGACAGAATACCTTTACTTATTTAGTGCTTTTTCATATCATCTGTAAACTCTGTGGGGGTGAGGACTTTACCTTCATTACCTGGAATGGTGCATGGTACACACTAAGTACTAAGTATTTACTGAAGAAGCAAGTATATGAACTGTCACTTAAAATGGAACCTGTTTCACGATTGTGTTAACTATCGAGATTTATGTAGGCAATCAGGTTTCAGAACCATGTCTTAGATAATACACAAAGAAAGGCAGTGTGTTACATAATTTCCCAGCATAATTTAATTATTCTGGTTGTTCCAGTGGTATTGGAAAGGCTCCTCTGTGTTTTGAGTTCACCAGGGAGATCTATAACTAGTTTATGTTTATGAAGACACAGAATAATATCCACAGTCATGCTTAGATCGAGTTTGATTTATTTCAGAAATTAAGTATTATCATCATGTTTGCCAGATTGTCTTTACTTTTCCCATTTTCAAATATTAGGGATTCTCTAATTCCAGACCCATTACTGACTATGGTGTTAAATCTTTCCCTTCTTTTCTGTTGGAGTAGTACCTTAGGAGTTCATTCTGGCGTAGACAGCTTAAAATAGAGTTGCACACAAGATGACAGCAGCAATAAACTTGAAAAGACTTCTAACCATGGCATAAAGGGAAAAGCATAGTTCAGAGGAAAACTGGTGGAACATACAAGAGAATTTACCCTCTACAGACATATATTTTTAGAAACTTTTCTATAGCGGGCCTGGGGTATGCAATAGCATGACAAAATCCATTGCCCCGTAGCAAATTTGTCATTCCCGGAGGCACAGGAGACAATTGCATACGGTGATTTTTAGGCTCCTAAATATCTTTTCACCATTGGCTTTTTATAATTTTTTCATAATTGTATTCACTTTGCATTTAGGTGATAAAGACCAGAACTAACATTTCAGTGAAATGTTGGTGGGAGGAAAGGAATGGTGGAAATTCAGCTAAAAGCTGTAGATTTGAGTAATTTGCTCTGCTAGTTACTAAAGCTGCATGACCTAAATTATCCAGCGTGGTGAATGGAAGGATGTGTTTGCCGCCTTTTCTGGTTGCCCCTTCCTTCTGGACCCACAGCCCATAGTAGCTCCCTGTGAATGGTCACATACCAATTGTGCTCACTGTATTAGTTTGCTAGGGCTCCTGTGGCTCCAAAATACCAAAGACTAGAAGGGTTAAACAACAGACATTTATTTCCTCATAATTTTGCCGTCCAAGATCAAGGTGTTGGCAGGGTTGGTTTCTTAATGAGGTCTCTCTCCTTGGCCTGAAGTTGGCCATGTTTTCCCTGTGTCCTCACATCATCTTCTGTATCAGAATACCAGTTGTATTCAATTAGCACCCCCCAATGCCTTAATTTTAATGTAAAGTCACATTCTGAGGTACTGGAGGTTAGAAGTTCAACATAGGAATTTTGGGGAAGACACCACTCAGCCCATAATGCTCACCAGTGGTGAGTAGAAGTGATTGTGTACAACTTCCATGTCATCCACCTATAAGATTCTTGTATATAGGTATACCTATATACCTGCATGTATGTTTTTAAAGATTTTTATTTATTGATTTGACAGAGAGAGATCATAAGCTGGCAGAGAGGCAGGCAGAGAGAGAGGGGGAAGCAGGCTCCCCTCCAAGCAGAGAGCCTGATGCGGGGCTCGATCCCAGGACCCCGGGATCATGACCTGAGCCGACGGCAGAGGCTTAACCCACTGAGCCACCCAGGTGCCCCCTGCATGTATGTATTTAATTTGATAACTTCTTTCCTCCTCCCCTCTTCTGTCTTTATAGATCTCATATTATTCAGACAGTGGAGCACTGAAACTGACCTCTACTTTTATAATTTTTTTTTCTTTTTGGGTATAGTTTTCTGGAAGAGTCTCTCAAGTTTATATTGCAAATATTTAAAAATGCTATTTATTGGGGTGCTTAGGTGGCTCAGTTGGTTATGTCTCTGACTCTTGATTTTGGCTCAGGTCATGATCTCAGGGTTGTGAGATTTGAGTCCTGAGTCAAGCCCCATTGAGCTTTGTGCTGGGTGTGGAGCCTGCTTGGGATTCTCTCTCCCTCTCCTTCTGTCCCTCCCCTCCACTCACACATGCTCTTTCTCGGAAAAAAAAAAAAAATTAAATTAAACAAACAAACAAACAAGCAAACAAACAAATAATTGATTTATTGAAATGATCATAATTTGAGATTTTAAGTGATCATTTTGGTGTCTGTTGCTTTTTGTTTTATTTCTGTACTTGGTTCCTAGTTACAATGTTGTTATTCTTTCCTCATCAGCTAATTGGATTCCACAGAGCCACATTTATCAAAATCCCCCTTAGTGGGGGAGACCCTGACTGTCTACATTGCAAGAGCTGTATGAGAGAAACAGACAAAAGGGTTCCAGTGTCCACTGTGCACAATTCTCTTTTCATTGTGGTGGCTCCAACTTCTTTTTTCAAAAAAGTTTTATTTGTTTATTTGTCAGAGAGAGAGAGTGAGCGAGCACAAACAGAGGGAAGGGCAGAGGGAGAAGCAGACTCCCTGCTGCATAGAAAGCCTACGACTCAGGGCTCGATCCCAGGATTCTGAGATCATGATCTGAGCCAAAGGCAAACACTTAATTGACTGAACCACGCTGGCACCCCTTCAACTTCCATTTTTACCTGGTTTCTTCCAGAGATGCTTTGTTTTATCACCTACAAAAACTGAAAACTCCAGACTTTGTTGAGGTACGGGAGGGAAGACACCTAGGAGCCTGTAGTGGGGAAAAAAGGTCTGTACTGGGAAAAAGGATGTAGGCTCATAAACACACTTTCACTCAGTTCTTTTTGCATCCCAGGATTCACCCCTGCATTTAGAGGAATTGTTATTGCCAGTTCCTGGGCCTTTGGGAGCTGTTTTATGATAGCTGTGTTTTCTTCCCCTGCTCATCTCATTCTTACAGACTTAGGTGTGAAACCGTTTTTTTTTTCTTTCCTGTGGTGGGGTTTCAGGAAGGCATAAAGGTGAGCATGAAGTTGATTTCCCTGGCATGGAAAACTCTGGTCCTTCTTTTTGGGTAACTTTACCTGTATAAAGGGGTCAGAATCATTTCTAGCTTTCCCCAGAGGCCAGAGAATCACTATTCATGTGACCCACTGTAAAAATCATCCTACGTAGTTTCCTTATATATTATAGGGGATGATCAATATGTATAAATTAGGGAATCTGAGAAGACCAAGTGAGGTAAGCTATGTAAAGCTCATAACACAGTATCTGGTATGTATTAGGCATTCAACGAATTATCATCTCCTTCAAATCCTTTGGAATGAGGCCATAAATCAATTTTTAAAAGACATTCCACTCATAACCCTGAGGAACTACCTCAAAGCTGATAAAATTCTCTCCCTAGGATTATCCTGTCCTCCCATATCCAATTCACTATTAGAAAGGCTTTTTAAAAATCTACACCTGTTTTATACAAATTAAGCTTCTCAGTACTGGTAGTGAGATAAGATTTGGTAAAACACAGGTGGCCACACCTCAGAAACCTCAAAGCTGAAAGCCTAGAAGCAGGAGGCTATTGTCTGGAACAGGTTCTTCCAATTCCAGGTGGGCTGCTGAAGACTCTATTAGGAAAACCCAGACCCCTCCCAGAGGACCAGAGTTGGTGAAACTGCCCATATTGACGCACTGCTGGAGATTTTATGCATTAGTTTTGACTTCCTCTAATTAAATCAGAAAGTTTTTCTTCAGGTGAGGCAGGAACCTATTTCTTTCCCCTACTGCACATTCAGGTTGGAGGGAATTTGGTTAGATGGTGACAGAGGATCTTGAATGTCTTTGCTTCCTGCTTTGATACATCCAACAGGAAGCCAGTCTTCAAGGATCAGATCTGTTCTCTGTGAACTTCCCAGAGCACCATTTTCCCATCTGAAGTGGTAGCTCTGTGTAGCTCCTTATTTCTGCTTTTCTGCAACCCCTTCTTTCTTCCTACCTTGATAGAGTGGCTGGCTTGCTTCTTCCCCCAGATGCATGCCTTGGAATTCCTCCCTGAGGATGAACACATATTCACGCAAATCTGACAGCAGAGAATATCTTCATGAATCCTGAGGCCCCAGCTTAGGGAAGAGGGGGGTCCTCCCTGACTCTGCCCTTACGTATATTTTATCTCTCTGATACACTTAAATTCCTTGGAACCAAAAATCAAGTGCAAACATATTTACTCCTCAGCATGTTAATGGCTGTTTAATCGTCAGTAGTGCAGTAAGTAAACTGTACTATTAGGATTTTGCAAACCGAATGCAGTAGATTGAATGATTGGGCTGGATGCCCCTCTCCCCATGAGTCATAGCAGTGTTGGGCATCCATGCTGTTCCTGGACCCTTAGGGTGGGTGGAATATATTTCCCAAACTTTGACTTCAGACATAGCCACAGGGATGCTAGTGCAATCAGGGTCTGGACATCTGTTATGCAGTTGGCTTTTCTTCCCAGGCTTCTGATGCCATGAGAAGAATGTTCCAGGAAGCTCTCCCCGAACTCCCAGTTTCATGGCTCTCGCTGACGTGCAGAATCCCAGACTGTGCTGGAACCAACTCAGCTGACTGGCAGATGTATGAGGGAGAACTACATGTTTGTTGTAAGCGTTAGCATTTGGTGGTAGTTTGATATGTACATCATAGAAAACTTTGCAGACTAAGGCTAAGGGACCTCAATGGTGATATATATTTTCAGCTGCTAGTAAGGCTGATAATATGGATTTATTTTTTGAAAAGTCTGCATGTTACATGTGATCAGAGTACTATAGAGGTCCCCATAATCATTATTGAATAATGGCCTTATCGACTGCCTTTCCTATTTAATGGCTCTCTTATTTAAGGTCTTCTTTTTCTGCTGATCTCTGAGTTCTATAAGGTCAGCAATTATGTCTGATTTATTTCTTACCATATCCTAGTGTCTGTCATGAGATCTATATATAGAAAGTACTCAATTAATATTAATAAAATCAATGAATAAATACATAGTAGATGGGCAGATCCCCACAACGCTTGGAAAAGCTATGTATTCCTCATCAGAAAAATGAATATAAATATGCATGTAAACACTGGCATGTAATAGAAAAGGACTCATTAGACTTTAAAATCTGTCCGATTCTTGGGTTGAAAGCTTCGAACTCATGATTAACATAATATGGAAACATTTCAGATACTAGAGCCTGAAAACCCCCTAATTTTTGCTGTGGTATTTTAGGAATAAATGTCTATATACATTGGCAAGACTCAGTAATTTTCCAGGGGACAGGTTATTTGGCCAGATGAGTCATTTTCCTGGTCATGCTGTGTATCCTTCTGTAAGTTATTTCATCTTCTACTCATCAAACAAGCTGAGAGATAGGGCAGGAACAAAAGGAAACAGACTCAAAGGTCATTTTTCTAGGACCCAGAAGGAGAGAGATGCCATGACCAGAGAAAGGTAACAACAAATACAAATGGTCATCGTGGTTGAGAATGTAATGCATTCTCTTTAGTGAGCATGAAGCTGAATGCCTGGAAGAGAAGAGAGAGGAGTTAACAGTAGGGTAGGTCTTTGAGGGTATTTGTATCTACACAGAAAGAGGGCAGAATGTTCTCATCCTTAATTTCCAGGTTACACCTCTTTGAAGCAGGCTATTCCCAGTCATACTGGGAAAAATGAAGGCAGCTCAGCAGGCAGAGAAGTGGGTATTTGTTAGAATTAAGTGCATTTAAATTCAGAGGGGAGGAAATTTCATGTGTGGCCCCACGGAAGAGGAGAGAGAGTTTTATAAACTCAGTTGGGATGGGATTGGGGCTGGGAATTCAGATGGAAGATGAATGGACCATAGGCCAGAGTGCTTTCTTTTTTGAAATCATCTTGGAATTATGCAATTTGTGGTGAGTCATTTGCTCTTTCCTTTATGTCTCAAAATTATCCAGTTTCTGGTTTGATTTTAACGTCTATGGTTGCAAAAGTTGTCATTTCTCCACTTTTAGGCCACTCATTGTGACTCTCAGAGTGACTTGTGTAAGGTGAACAAAAGAGGGGAGGGACAAAATAGATGCACAAATTGAAACCACAGGGAGACATATGGTCTATTCCTAATGGTGTGACTTGGAGCAAGACACTTCTCTCCAGGAAATGCCTTTCCCATCCCTTGAGATTAGAATCATCATTACTTATCTGCTTTGTTCCTGTTGAGATGATTCTTGACACCATAGGCCCATGGGGACTCAGCCATCTACTGAATAGCGTGACTGAAACATTCAAACTCATGAAAAATGTTAAGACATTAGTAAGCCAAAAAAGAAAGAAACAAAGGAAAAAGAAACTTTCCCTTTCCTCCCAGACACTGAGTAAGAGAGTGGGGAAGTTTATGGAATTGGCTGGTGTTCTGGTTATGTGCAGGCTTAAGTTTGCATTTTACTATGAACAATGGAAATAAAAGCCATGTTGAAAAGAGTGGCCGTTAGTACTGGAATCAAGTACATAAAAGCTTGTCTGTGTTTTGCTAGATTTACAAAATGCTCATATTTTATCAATAGAAAAAATTCTCCAAATGTTTTTTGTAGAAATGTCTCATTTAAATTCTCTGCTTGCCCTAGCAACACATTTAATGACAAATCTCTAACAAATCTATCTGCTAGATAACTGAGGAATATATTGTGTTTAAATTAACAAATGATATCCCATGGAAATCTTTCAAAAATTCATCAGGTGCATTTTTGCCTCATTGGGGAGATTGTGTGATATACAAGTTAATCTTTTCTCTATTATTCTTATGTTCATAGTTATCATAATTGACAGTAAGGTAGCATGCTTCTCTTCCGCCTTTGTTGCTGATTACCAGCTCTAATTTTCTCTGTGTGTATAAACTATAGCTAGTTTTCTATACTTAGGAAAGGTCAGAGGAACAAGTTGTTAGGATGGAATGTAAATTAAGAGTCAATAGGATATGAATTAAAATCCAAGGGACCTGACAATAAGGAAAAGAATTTTCAGAGTGTTTAACCATTGTCTGTGAGAACTTTGCTATTTACTTCTTAATTTTTCAAAATCATATTCTTGATATGTGAAGTTTGCATCGTATAGACTTAAATATATGCCAGTGCATTCATATACAGGTGTGTGTGTGTGTGTGTGTGTGTGTGTGCGTGTGCATGTGTGTGTGTGTGTGTGTGCACGCGCTTATGTGTGTGTATGTGTGTAGTGGTCCAACATGGCATTGTGGAAGGGGCATGGCCATTTATCGTCAAATAGACCCTAACAAAACTCCACTTATAACTTCAAGTCCCTTGTTCTCCCTTCCCCGATGGTTAAATGGAGAATAGGGAGAGTTACTTTATATACCTAGGACAATTTTGGAGACATGAAGTTATAAAAGTATTAATTCTGTTTCTTCTCTTCTTTATAAAGATACCTGGTCTAGTCCTTTCTCCTGTATCTACTGTCAAACACACTGCTACTAGAAATATCAAACTTGTTTGCTGTTATAATTAAAAATGGCAAATTAAGGGACACCTGGGTGGCTCAGTTGGTTAAGTGTCTGCTTTTGGCTCAGGTCATGATCTCAGGATCTCGGGATCGAGCCCTGCCTTGGGCTTCCTTCTCACAAGAAACCTGCTTCTCCCTCTCTTCCCTGCTTGTGCTCTCTCTCGCTATCTCTTTCTCTCTAATAAATAAAGTCTTTTAAAAAATGGCAGTCATTTCTTCAATTCAATAATTTTCTGCCAGTTTATTTGTTTAAATTACTTCATCTGAGAATTATAAATACATGTAAATTGTAAATACTGGTATGTATATATTTTTCTTTCATGAATGATAATGATTCACTTTTCCAGTGAGTCTAGAAGCCTCTGTATCCTTCTCAACACAACCAATACAGCAGCACCGGTACATAGGATGAAACCCAAATTCTTGACTGAGTCACTGCAATGATGATTTCCAAGATCATAGTAATTTAGAGCTTCCCCTAATGTGTTGGTGGGTAGTGACAGGAGAAACCTCAAGATCTGTTTTGGAACAGAAATATCCTATAGCAGAAGGAGCACAGTGAGGGTCTGATGAACATTTCTCATTACTCTAGTCAGCATCCTTGGTCACGATGCCAAGAAAATAAGCTTGCTCAGCCCTGGCACTGGTAACAAGTCTATCAGCTATTCTCATCAGCCCTCAGTCTGAAAGACACTGCTGTTTTCATGTTCATCTTACAATTTTGATGCCCTCCCCCCCCAGTTTTATCATTCCAGAGGGAATATTGTCATTTTTCAATCCAGTTGGGTGAGCGTGCAAATCCTGCCAAGTCTGTGAGGCTGTCCCAACTCTCACAGTGCTCCTGTGGATGCAAGGATACTGTCTACTGTGATAGGCTCCATGAGAGAGCAAGAGCACACTCATTTATTGATTATTCTATCTTCTCGCCCACTTCTGGAACTCAGTAGGCATGGAGGTGGTCTAATTTCCTAACTAGATTGAACTCGAAAGTCTGAATCTTAGATGTTACTAACCAGTGATGTGTGCTAGCTTAAAACAAATCATCTTCATCAGCATTGCCCCCTTTATTTATTTATTTTTATTTTTTTAAAAGATTTTATTTACTTATTTGAGAAAGAATGAGTGAGAGAGAGCATGAGAGAGGAGAAGGTCAGAGGGAGAAGCAGACTCCCCAAGGAGCTGGGAGCCCGATGCGGGACTCTTCCTAGAAGTCTGGGATCATGACCTGAGCTGAAGGCAGTTGCTCAACCAACTGAGCCACCCAGGCGCCCAGCATTGCCCCCTTTAAAAAGTCAGTTAGCCCTGGAGGACTAAACAGACTCTACGATCTGCAATGTGCCACTGCAGAAATGAGTTCTGTCCATTCTTTTGGAATAATCCTTAAATTTATTTGACAAGTCTATTATTTCCAGGGAGTGAACTAAGCACTGGGAATACCAAGAGAAACAAGATCCATGACTGCCTGAGCTGCATCGGTCTGAGAGATAACCAACATGTAAATAAGGAATTAGCATAAAATGGGGATATCATTTGGGTTGATATTGGATGAATAAGCAGATGCTCATCATAGAAAGAAATGGGATAAGGGCATTCTAGGAGGAGGACATTCAGAAGAAAGATATGGAAAGTCAGCAAGCACCAGGGCAACTTGTGAAATAACAGGGGTAAAAGTTATTTGCCATGTTAGTACTTGTGAGGTGAGGAGTGGGGAAATGGTAGGAAGATGGAGGAATGGGTCCAGATGGGATTAGAACCAAAGTTCAAGTCATGAGAAGTGTTGAAGTGCATATCAAAAAGTTTGCGTTTTTACCATTGGTAAGGAAGCTGCTCCAAAAATGTAAGAAGCATGCAAATGACATAATTCTAATGGTCAACCTTTGAGCATATCTGGTATCCCTTCAACTAATCCTCATGAAATGACTTTAAGCTGGTGCTTCTAATAATATCTTCATGTTACAATGTACAAAACTAAAACTTAGAAAGGTTAAGTAATTGTTTTAGGTTACAAAACCAGTGAATGTCAGAGCCAGAACATGAAGTTTTGCTTGTAAGCTGTAAACCTATGGAATGGAAGAAGAAGAGACTAGAAGGAAGATATTTCATGGGGAAATTGAAATTTTTTAGGCAGGGGATGAAGACAACTGGCACCAGAGCAGTGGGAGTGTGGATGAGTTAAAGCTCTGGTATGGCATGTTTTGAGGATAGACACCCCTCTACCATTCTAAGAGGCACTAAGAAATCACATTCTATTATTTTACATTCACTCCTTTTTAAATTTTAAAGCACCATTACCGACTTGACCATCTATTTGACTGTTTGCAAAAAGAACATTTGGGGATAAAAATTCATAAAAGTAAAGAAAGTTAAAATGAAAATATGGAAGTCAAATTCTAAAGCAAAAGTCTAAAATCATCTGAGCAACCCCAGTGTTGCCAGAATCATGCATGGTCTGTTAAGTACAGTGATTTTCTCAATCACTTTTTCATGCAACAATCCGCTATTGAGGACCTACTTTATCTCAGGCCTTGTGTGCAGTAATAGGCATATAGTGATGGACTATAATTTGTCAAGAACCAAATGGAGAGTCTTGTGTCTTGGGATATAAGCTCTCCACATTTCTTGGAAAATAATAGTAAAGTAACAGTTACTATTGCAACACATAGGTGTAATGTTGTTGTTAAAGTATTTTAAAAAATCATTCTTTTAATACCTTTTATTCACATCTCATACTCTAGGCAATGTTATTACTAGAAGAAAGGTTCCCATGATGTATTTTGCACATTTATCAAAGAACAGATTGTAGCAAAATACTCTGCCTCTGTGACAATAGCTTTGATTAACACCTATCAAAATAGAACCATCATTTGCTCACTTAAGCATTTGTTAAATAACCCAATCTGCTACTGAATTAGAAGCCAGATGCCTCCCTCTCTGCACGTGCTGAGAGGACAGTTGACACCTCCCTCTTCCACCCTCATCCATGAGTGGCCTTTCCCTACAGACTGTCTCAGGCTTGTTCCAGCCCAAGGTTCTAGGAGTCCATAGATTCAGGTTTTTCTCTGGAGTGTCCTGTGGTATTTCAGTAGTCTGTCCCATGAATCGAGTAAAAGATCCTCTAATTGCACACCCACCAAACTGGTACCAATGAGGGGTGATGCCATATTCTGGTAATCCTTCATCACCCAGGCTGACTCCTCTGTCCTCTGCAATGTAGAGTGAACACCTGGATCAATAGGTCATATTCATAAAAAGGGACCAACTTTGCTGAATCTCATCAGAAGTGATGCTCAACCCCTGACTCATTCTGGGACTAGAACTCTCTATGCTAATATTCATTTGCAGAAGATCCATAATAATTAGGACCTGCTTTCTTATACTTGGCTGAGGTCTCCTTGTCATTTTCATTCAATTTTGTTCTCTAAAGCCAAAGAGAATAAGTTCATCATGACTAAAAATAGTCAAGCCCTCTCCTGTCTGTATCCGGTCTTCTTTTCGTTCAATTAAACAACCAGATTTCCTGTTGTTCTTCAAGTGACACCATTTCCAGAGCCCCTGATTATCCTGAACACTTTCTTCTGAACTCCAGTTCTTCAGTGCTTCTCATTAAAATGTGGTATCAAGAACAGAATTTAGCACAGTATCCTAAAAGAAAGCTGGCCAGGAAAAATTATAGGCAATATGAATTCCTTACCATTCTATGACTAAAATCTAAACTATCCTTTAAAAAAAAAAAATCTGACTGCCGTATTGACAATTTCTAATGAAGAGCGCTTGTCTTAGGGCCTTTGCACTTGCTCTTCTCTCAGTCCATAAAGCTTACCTCTCAGATATTCATGTGGCTTCCTTCTCACTTCATTCCATCCACATGTCACCTCCTAAGTTGTCCCCAAGGAAGCAGGGTTCCCCCTTGACTCTCTTGCCCTCTGAAAGGCTTTGTTATTTTCTCATGGGACTATCATCACCTGATATATAATTATTTTATGTAAGTATTCTCTGTCTCCTTCATAAAATGTGTGCACCATGAGGAAAGAAACTGTTCTCTGCTACATCCCTCTGGTATGTGGAATATAGAAGACAGTCAATAGGTATTTATAGATTAATGAAAACAGTTTTTAGAACCTTTCTCATGAAATGCTGTTGGATTAAGTCTTTGCCCATTTTTCACATGGCAAGTAACTTGTTTTTCTAATGAAAAATTTTAAAAATTAATAATTAATAATGAATTTTATAATATATGAATGATAAATAATATTTATATTATATTAGAATTATATTATATTATAACTATGATGTAACATGAGAAAAATAATAAAAATAAATAATTAAAAATTAACAATTTAATAAGAAAATTTTAAAATAGCTTATATTTATTGCAAATAATTAGTCAATATAGACAAGCAAAAAAAACCCTATTCAAATTCTCACTTCTACACAGAATTTAATATATAATTTTTTAGACTGTCATCATATATATTACTAAAATGAGATACTACTTTACATATTTCAACCTGAGTTATTTTTACTGTGTATTTCCTTAGCAGAAAATATTCTTTTTATTTATTTATTATTTTTTAATTTTTTAAAAGATTTTATTTATTTATTTGACAGACAGAGATCACAAGTAGGCAGAGAGGCAGGCAGAGAGAGAGGAGGAAGCAGGCTCTCCGCTGAGCAGAAGCCCGATGCGAGGCTCGATCCCAGGACCCTGAGATCATGACCTGAGCGGAAGGCAGGAGCTTTAACCCACTGAGCCATCCAGACGCCCCTAGCAGAAAATATTCTTACTAAATAAGACCATATAATATTTTACTATGCAAGTATATCATAATTTAACGTAGCTTACTTAACTGATGCTCATTTATTAGAAATATAGATTATTTCAAATTTATTGTGAACTCAACAGTTTTACATCAGACTGTATTGTAGCTAAGTTTATGGGGCATTCATAACTATTTCCTTGGTATAAGGACTTGTGCATCAAGGAGTATAAAATTTACAAGCAGCTAATAAGTATTACAAATCAATACATGTAACTTTTCAACACTTGAGCATTTTTGGTTTTTAGAGGTAGGGAGGAAGACATTCATGTACCACTAGTAATAGTGTAAACTGACATGGTATTTTCTGGATGATGATTTAAATTATACCCACCAACCAAGGAAAACAACAATAAGTTTTAATTTCCCTCTTTGGTATGTAAAATTTATAAACTTTTCCCATTGGCCTAAAGGAAAAATCAAATACATTTTTTTTAAAGTTTTGTTCCTTCTGTCCTGTTGAACTTTTTTATATTTTTGAGTCCTCAGCCTACATCTGAAATAGGAGTCACTAAGCTGTGTGCATTTGATGAGTAAATTTTCTGAGTCTTTATTTGCAACAAATAGATTATAATGTTTTGAACAAGATAAGCAAACCACAAAGTTACTTGTAAACCAGTAAGCTCCTTGTTAGGATTAAAAAAAAAAATGTTTTAGGGGGCCTGGGTGGCTCAGTGAGTTAAGCATTTGCCTTTGGCTCAGGTCATGATCCCAGCGCCATGGAATCCAGTCCCATATTGGGCTCCCTGCTCAGTGGGGAGTCTGCTTCTCCCTCTGCCTCCCTCTCTGTCTCTCATGAATAAGTAAAAATCTTAAAAAAAAATTTTTTTGTTTGTTTTAATAAAGACTGATGGAGAAAAAGGAAGTGAATTTCAGTAGGCAGGTACCAAAAAAAAAAGAGCTTCTAAAGGAATTTAAAGCAAAGTAAAATATAAAGGAAGGCTAAATAGCTACAATCATCTGTTCCAGTGAGGGGTCCCAAGCACCCTTACTGACATTTCTAAATCGTGCCCTTGGCTGTTGAAGCACTTCTGTAAGGCAAATGCTGATCCCTATCTTCATTGAGGATAAAAGAAGACACTCAAAGATCAAGGTTTTTTTTTTTTTCTTTTTTTTTTTCATTTTAAACAAGAAGTTTATTTAAGCAACAAGACGCTTGACTTGAAGGGAAAACTATCTAGGATTCATTTCTTTTAGAGTAATTTATCCCTACTTAAAGACAGATTGCCCTACATGTAACAGCTACGTACAAAAAAGTTATAAAATTGTCCTTGGTTTTACAATGATAAATGAAAAACATTAAAATTCTCCAATCGAACAAGGTATGCAAGGATTTTTATGTTGTTCTTTTTTTTTGTTAAACAGTGAGAGCAAAATAACTTACTGGAATATAAAGATAAGAGCTGACTGAGCATGCCACTAATGGAGAGAGGGGGTATTTTCACAGAAGCAGTATTTTCCCCCAACCCATCTCCATTTGATGTCGATCAAAACATACCATTGGCCATTTAGTTAAAAAAAATGCAATATGCTTGTGCACATACACAGTTACTTTATGTACAATAAAGGAATGGGGAAGGGGAAAATGAAAGAATAGAGAAAACTATACTGTAGTAGTCAGGATGTGGTGGAACCAAATTGCGGCTAAGTGAGAATGTCTTCTTGGTCTGGAGGAAGAGGGTTCCGGAGTAAAGTAGCAGGCTCCCTTTTAGTAGACACCTCCTGTCTGCTGCTGGAACACATCAATTGTATCTTCATCCTCCATTTCCAACTGTGCAGGTGTGTCTGTTTCATTGATTGGCTGCCCATCAAATCGGAATCTGATCTGCCTCATTGACAAACCCTGTCGTTCACAATAGGCTTTCATTAGTTTACTAAGTGGTGTATGCCTCTTAATCTTAAACTGCACCACAGAACCATCCTGCCCCGCCACCTTCAAATTAATATGATCGTTGTTCTCAGTCTTGACTCCTTCCTTGGGCTTTTCGTCGGCCATGGCGAGCGCCGGAGTCTCCTCAGCTGCCGCTTCACAAAAGAGGTACCAGGTCCGCACCGAACGAGCACACAAGCAGCACCAGGAGCGGCAGAAGAAGGAGGCGGCAGCGGTGGAGGAGGGAGAGGAAAGATCAAGGTTTTGATAAGAGAGAACTCTTTAACAACACAGAAATTCAAGTATTAGAATATTCTGCTAGTGGAGATTATGTAATTCTTATCGTTAAGAAATTAAATAAATTAATTAAAACAGTTAGCTAAGACTGCATAGCCACCTCATGTCCCCGTTACTCTCCACCCCCCCCCCAAAAATGGCCCATAGAGACTTAAAATAGTAACTTGTCATTTTTGACAGCCTACAGGTCTGGATCAGGACTGCTTATTGGCTTGCTTATTTGTCTGTAAGTAGCCCATGGGTTTATTGGGGACTGTCTAGTTTAGGGGTTTCTATGCTGGGATGATTCAGTTCTGCATCACAGGATCCCCAACAGACTCACACAGACTTCTTCTCAAGGAGGAAGAAGGGTTCAAGAGAGGAGCAGAAATATACAAGCACTGTTGTGACATTCCGTGTGCTTCATTTGTTAATGCCCAATGTTGATGGCAAGTCACATGCCAAGCTAGTCAGTGAGGATGTCGATGACCACAGACTAGGATACAGGAGAATGTAAAAAACAAAAACAAAAACAAAACCACCTGGGGCTATTAATGTTTCAGTCATTCACGTGGGAATGTCTAGTAAAATCTCTGGGTCAAAGGAGGCCCCCAGTGGTTATTAATGATCTGGGTCAATAAGAACAATGTACCTTGCTGGCTCAGGCAGAGTCATATCTGAAAGCAGAATGACTGTTTGAGAGATCATCTGAGGTTATGACTCTATAACCTGGGACTTAGCTTTTCTTACTACACAAGAGTAACGAGATGGATGTATATTTTTATAATAGTAATATATTATGGCCCAATTTTAGCATCTTATAATGGGCTATATTGATAACAGATATTCTTAATGATCTTATTTTATCTTAAATACTAGCCTCCTATATAGTGTATATTTATTTCTGTGTTTATTTGGCTACATTAGAAGGTTTAAAAAAAAAAAAGGATATAGCTGCCGAATACCATGAAATGCACTCTCTTCAATTTTGCCTAAATTGTTACATGTGGATCTCAACAGTGGGTAATATCTGCTAAGAATATATCCAGTATAAATAAATGTAGGATTCCACAGTGGGTGAAAGAACACCCAAAGAAGATCTATAAATAACGTGTCTGAAAAGCAATGTGTTAGGAAAAGCCAAAGAGATAGTTGTTAACTAAACACATTTTAAAAATTTCCCAACATGGATGTAAAAACAAACCGGAAGTATTCTTGAAGAGATATGCATGTGTATGGGGGATAAAGAAGAGCTGACTTTTCTCCCTTGCCAGGCTTTAGTTAAACGGTGGGTGAATTTGACCCGAGAACATGGTCGTTATTAATCTGGACTTGGTGAAACTGAGGACATGGTCGTTATTAATCTGGACTTGGTGAAACTGGAACACTGTTGGTGGAACGAGAAGAAATACAAGGAAATTCATCAGATCCTCTGGGATCCAAAAGGATTGCTCTATACCTGCCTCAGTCTTACAGCTGCCTCTATGGCTGTTTGCACCATAAATACAGCTGCCTCCTCTCTCTGTGTGTGCCCTTGGGCATCATAATGATAATTAAAATATGCCCATTGATTTCTACTACCCTTGAAAAAGTCATTTTTGTTGGAGTCAGGTCACATAATATTATTCTCATTTTATACTTGAGGGAATGGAAGATGAGATAGGCTCGAGTGAATTGCTCAAGATACATAGGTTGCTGGGGCCTCTTCCTAATCCCAGGTCAAGGCTTTCCTTCCTACACTTTACTCTGTTCCTACATGGTTCAGGGTCACAATCATCCTGCTCCTTGTGACGGCACATGATTGGCTTCCCTGGTCAATTTACAAGAGGGAAGCGGAGGTTCAGAAGAACAAGCAAGAGATCACTGAATAAATATACTGAGAAAAGAAGCACAAGATCAAGGAAGGAAATGTTATAGGAATTGAAAACAGCTGTATTTCTTTGATGAGTTCATTTGATCTGTACAATATTCTGAAGCATGATTTGGCAGATGTTTGATGGCGATACAGATTAGCACCCATGGTTTAACACTTACACTTTTATATATTGACGTTGATTGTTGGGCTTCCGCAAATATTTGGTATCGTGATTCTGAATCTGAATTTAAATTAAGAAATTCAAGAGTGCATTTTAAAGAGTAGGTCAAGAATGATGAATCCTTTTAGGGCTGGTTCTCGTGACTCCGGTTGGTCAGGTGGTCTGTGAGTAGCTTATGGGTCAGAAACCCTGAATGTGCACACGGGGGCGGACGCGCCCTCAGCGAGTCTGCGCAGAACAGGCGCTGCGCCAGAGTGAGGTCAGCGTGGCATTTGGCATTCGCTCCCAACTCCCTAGAGGGATTAGAGCCGTTGAAACACAATATGTTCCCTGAAAACTGGCTCTGAGAACAGAAACTGTCATCCCAATTATGTCACAGAAATCGGGGACCGTGCTCATCACCAAAGCCAGTAACAACACTCAAGAACACATAGTGGCGAGTTGACTTTAATCATCTTTACATCTCAGGTTTGGACACTCGAGATGTCCCTTCACCCAATCCTAGAAAACACTGGGCAAAGGAGAAAAAAAAAAAAAAAAAAAAAAAAAAAGCATCCCACTTGACTAAGGAAAGAAGAAAGCCTTTCCAGGCTTAGCCCCCTATGTTTTGCAGATTCTGCTCCAACATACTGTAGAACAGTCTTTGTCGGTATTTTACCAAAAGTAATAAATGGATTCACTAGGATTGATCACATTTTTCCGGAAAAGGATCACGTCCTTTTCTGAGTCACGGATATATTTTGTCCCTCCTAATCACTTACTCCTCTTATCGTTCTTCAAATCATTTGCCCAAGACCACTCAGCTTGTAATAAATACACTCTGACTTTCCCTAACCTTATATTCTCATGCTGATCTAGGAAACTGGCAGGAAAGGATGAGGGAAAGAAATTATTCTCCTCCCAATGAGAGACAGAGACAACTCTTACATAACACTTACCATGTGCCCAGCACTGTTGGAAGTGTTTACATGCATCAACTCCTTCAGTCCTCTTAACAGATCTACCCCCAATTTACTACTACTGTCTCCCCTTTGCAGGAAACTGAGGAACAGAGAGTAGAAGTGAGGTATCCAACTTAGCACAGATAGTTAAGTGACAAGTCTGGGATTTATCTCAGTGTCTATCCACTGAGAAAGGTCTCTTCTTGACATTTTTGCTATTCTTTTTCTTAGGTGAACTGGACAAGTCACCCAGAAATTTTTCTACTTAGTGCCTTTGCTCAGGCCCCTTTCTTCTGGAATGTCCTTCCTCAGATTCTCTGCCTATTGAGGTCAAGTTCAATTGTTATCTCCTCTGTGAAGCCTTATCTAAAGTTCTTCCTAGCCTGTCTAATTTAATTCTTCCTAGCTTCACTGTTCTTTTGTCTCCTCTGTCATAACATTTGTCCTTTGGTGTTTTGTTACTCTCTACTCGTCTCTCCCTACAAAAGTATAGTCTGCTTATTGAGGAAGATGGCTACCATGTCATTTTTTTTTATATTTGTATATCCACAGTATCTCAGAGAATACGTTGTACCTAGTAAAGATTATGTATTGTATCGGACGTGATTGAACGAAATGCTTGGAGATGTTTATTGATATATAAGAATAGGTTTTATGTTTCCTTTAACTCTATTTTATTTAATGTCATTCCCTGACGTAATAGGATGTGTTTTTATTGGGTAATTGTTAGGCACTCTAATGACTCTAGGCATATGAGTCTCTGATTATTTTAAAGCTCAATTGAGGAGCACCTGTGTAGCTTAGTTGGTTAAGAGTCTGTCTCTTGGGGCGCCTAGGTGGCTCAGTGGGTTAAAGCCTCTGCCTTCGGCTCGGGTGGTGGTCCCAGGGTCCTGGGATCAGGCCCCACATCGGGCTCTCTGCTCAGCAGGGAGCCTGCTTCCTCCTCTCTTCTCCCTGCCTATCTCTCTGACTAGTTGCAATCTCTGTCTATCAAATAAATAAATAAAATCTTAAAAAAAAAAAGTCTGTCTCTTGATTTCAGCAGAGGTCATGATCTCAGGGTCCTGGGATCAAGCCTTTCAATGGGTTCTGTGCTCAGGAGGGAGTCTGCTTCTCTCTCTCCCTCTGCTCCTCCCTCTGCTCCTCCCCTTGCTCGCATTCTCTCTCTCTCTCTCACTCTCACTCTCTCTCTCACAAAGAAATAAAATCTTTAAAAAAAAATACCTTCAATTGAAATGAAAGAATAGACAACCTTGACTTAGGTGATTTTAGGTAGCTTCTTTGATCTTGAGACTGTTGTTGTTGAATCTTAATTAGTTATCATAAATCAGCAGTGGCCTGTGGGTTTTTAATGGTTAAATAAATGGTTTGTTGGAGTTCTTTTATGAACCTCACAGAGTATCTACATTCGCCATATTTCATTGGATGTCATTATTTTACAGTAATTGCTTAATCTGAAATAATGACATTATATGCAAATTATATGAGACCCCGTCCATTGATGTTTCTCTGAACACCTAGGGTATTAGACTTCTTTTAATTATTTTTCTCTGCACCACAGTTTTCACTCTTTTCTCTGCTACTGCTCTGGGTATTCATGGCTGAAAAAGTCAATTATTAAAGGGAAACATGCTCCTTTTGTGCATTTCCTGAATGTCTCAACAATCTCATTAATTGATGAGTGACTTGTAGAAATATTTAACTCATCCTGTTTGACAGATGTCATATGCTCAACAAATATAATGAACATGCTCTTTGGTACTGAGAAGACATGTTTGCAAGGGTTTTGCTCTGATTTCAGCACCGCTAGGGGTGAGAGATTTCTGTTTTAATCACAGCCATGTTTTGGCTCAAAAGTGTTGAATTGTTTGACCTTGATAGCCAGCTCCACGGAATACACTTTCAAGGTAGAAAAAGAAAAAGAAAGATTTGCATCAGGTCAAGGTTAATTATAGCTGGTATTTGCTTAATAATTCGTCTCCTTACCATTCTGGCTTCTGATATAATAAATGAACAATTTTGGGGAGAAAGAAGGCCAATCCTATATTCAATTTACTACAGCAAGAGAGTTTCCAACTGGGGACTTAATTTAAAGAGGATTTTAATAAAGGAGGAGAGGTGCCTTAAACATGTCTAGGTTAGCATAGCACATTTAAAGAATGACTCCTGTCTGTGGGATTATTTTATGTTTTAAAAAAGGGAACTGCAGGCATAGGCTCAGTGACCAGGGGCCTGATCTTCATTTGAATTCTTGACTTGTTGAATCTTGTTTGAAATTTTTTTCTATTTGCATTTCATAACAGCTCTGAGTCCCGCACCTCACTAAGGATCACTACAACACTTCACAGTCATTGTGCACATGATACATTCTAAGAATGGCCTTTTCCTCATACACAGAGCCTGCCCGATGATCCTTTAGGACAGAGATCCTGTCCCGCTAATGCTACTTGCAGCACTTAGCCCAGTACCTGGGTTATAGTAGGCATTAGAAAATAGCTACTTGATTAAGTACTTTATTAATAATAATAATACTGGTGACAAAGCAAAATTTATTGACTCATTTTTTTCCACAAAATATAAGAATTCTGGCTCCTTTCAAATACAAACCCAGTATTTCCTTGGAGTCCCCTGAGGTGTTACTTGTAAACTTCTGATCATATGTTTCTTCTCCATAGGCCCCACCATAACTCAACTGATGTCCAAGTCAGGGGCATGGTTTTCACTTCTCCCCAAGGTCACAAACCTTCCAAGTAGTAATATATGGCTGTTTTTGTTTTTGTTTTTGTTTCTGAGAATCTTCATAATGCTGAAGGCCTGTTTTATCTCTTGTGGAAGTGGAAAGAGTATCTCTTTGCTCTCCTTTACCAGCTTGGAATTAAAGGTACACCAAACCATATCCTATCTTTCACAAAGTATTCTCATGTCTTACAAAGTCCCTCACAGAACAGCTTTTCATTCTTACCTGAAGCTCTTCTCTCCATCCATCTTGGATATGTGTCTATGGTGCCAGGCCGGGTACTAACCTGGTTCCAATCCCAATTGTCATGCTGCCTTCCTAGCCTGACTTCTCCCCAAGGATCAGCTTAAATATTTCTCTTTTATTCATATAAAAAGATAATTTTATTTCCTTTTTAGCTGCCTTTCTTCTTTCCATCTTCTTTCATTCATGTAAATATTCATTTAACACATAGTTATTGGATGAAGATTATATACCAAGCACTTAAAGATTCTAGAAATAAACTGAAGAATAAAATAGATGAAATTCCTATTCCTCTGGAGTTTTTAATTCTTTTCACTTGAAGATGCCCAGATATGTTTTAATACCACTTAAGACTTAACTTTGATTCATGCTAAGTCCTGAAACATGACACATGTTTCTGTCCATCTTGCTAATACCTTAGTGTCCAGAAAACTTCCTCCCTATGTAGTGATTAATTAGGCCAAGGCATCTATCACGTGATTTGAGTATTTGTAAACACAGCAAGAAGAGGCAGGAGTAAAAAGGAGTAAAACTAATTTTAGGGACCTTCTTTAAGGCAAAGGAGACAAGAAGTGTATAGGGAGATAAGAAAGACTATTTAATCATATGGTTAAGGATAATAATCTCCTGAAAATTCCCAACCAATATGAGGAAATAGAAGTAGTCCTAGTTAGGAACCCAGGAGACAGGGAAGGAGTTGTATGTGGAGAAAAAGCATAACAAAGGAGCTGGGCCTCAGAGGTCCAGCTCCAATGTGAAGGAAGCTTCTCCATGGAAGGGCTGATTCAGTCTGTTCAAAATCCAACAGAGCTGGATGAGCTGTCTCAGGAAGAACAGAGACTTAAAGGAATGAATTTTAATTTGTAGCAAACAAAGCCCAAATTCGTGAAATATTTTGTTTAAGAAACACACAGAAATAAGATGAAAACAAGGGGACCTAGTTGCCAGTGGTCCCAGTCAATCATGGAGAGATGCCATTTTTCAAGAGTTCCTCATCAAGAGAAAAGTGACTAAGTAGCTCAAACTGTAAATAGGAAGGACGATCACCCATGAGCTGATGAAGTTCCCCAAGAACTTAGGGTAGGAGATCCAAAAGGAGCTTCTTTTCAAAACTCCTGTTATAACTAACATTTTCATTTTTTGAAAGCCTCTTGCCCAAATGGGAAGATGGAAAAATCAATCAACTAAACCACAGGAGACAGACTTGAATGACACGAAAGGTTGAATTTTTCCTATAGTTGACTCTTGGAAGCTGCTCAAGTCACTGATCACTCCAAGAAGTAGGCCATGGCCCAGGGCTGAGAACCATCAGTCAAACCTCCTAATGACCATGTCACTGAAGGGAAGCATTACATGGAACATGGCGCCAAGAATATTCTTTATGCAAATAAAGTGCATAACCAAGGATAACCACTTAAAGGAAAGCTCTCAAAATAATGTTCATCCTAGAGAAAATTTTATGGATGCTGTTAAAGAAGATATGTTAAAACAATACATTTTTCTAATAGTATTCCTCAAACTTTCCTCTTTTTTAAAGAAGGAAAACAGATCTACTCCTACAAAGAATATAACAGGAATAAATCTCAGGTATCTGCATGCCTCAGTGTATAGAATCACAAGACGGAAATAAGGTTCAGCAGTGACTGGGTGGCTCAGATGGTTAGGCGTCTGCTTTCAGCTCATGTCATGATCTCCGGAGCCTGGGATCAGGCCTCGCATCAGGCTCCCAGTGCAGCAAGGAGTCTGCTTCTCCCTTTCCCTCTGTCTCTCTCCCCTGCTCATGCTCTCTCTCTCTGTTTCTTTCTGTCTCAAATGAATAAATAAAAAGAAATATTTTTTAAAAAAAGATTCAACAATCTAATAGTAATATAAACTTGTCAGTAACTTAGCTGAATGTGATAAGATGCCAACAAAATAATTTAATTCTTTCTCCCATTGTTCTTTCATATTTGCTCCACAGGCCATTTCTTTCTCTGTGTCTGGATGAAAACTTAGATTTGTATCATATCATTTCATCACCAGTAATTCTAACATAAGTCTTATTTCCATAATTAAAATGCCCATTTGTCAGTGTAAAAATCAAAACTGAGTAGGTGATGGACATTGGGGAGGGTATGTGCTAAGGTGAGCTCTGTGAATTGTGTAAGAATAATGAATCATAGACCCGTACCCCTGAAACAAATAATACATTATATATTAATAAAAAACAAACAAACAAAACAAAACAAAAACTGAGCAGGTAACACATGGAGAGACATTCACTCCTACCAGCTTTTACATTTCTTCAGATCTAGAAGCCTCACTGTGAAGAGGAATGTAGATGGCCCCTTCTGCCATCTTTGATTAGTTCCTTGCCTTCTCATTAGCTGGGCTTCTGATTCTGCAAGGTACATTTAGGGAGAGAATGGACTAGGAGAGAAACATAGCCTTATGTGATTAGGTAATTATCATCTATCACTAGCTTTTCTGCATTTGAGAGAGATTAGAATTGGCTCATTCTTGCAGGACCTCTACTGTGCTCCTCAGATAGTCTTCTCAGATGGTATAATAAAAAGTAAATGTCTGGTCTTTTTCCCAGTTTTGGAGCATAGCTCCTAAAAACCTTGGAATCCCTGAAGTGATGAGTGTCTTACATATGTTAGCCAGAGAACTATGCCTGGGGACCCCTTAATAGCTTCGGGGGGGTGGCTGGGTCACCAAATAGACCAAGCCCAATTACAAGTTAGAATGTTTAGCTCCCAGTGCCTCCTTAGGGAGAGAGGAATGGAGATTGAATCCAATCACCAATTGTCAGTGATCCAACAGATCACGCCTAGTAATGAAACCTCCATAAAAAGACCTAAATGACAAGGATTCAGAGAACTTCTAAGTCAGTAAACACACAGGTGCTGGAAGGATATGGAAGCTCTGTGCCTGTCTTCCATCCCTTCTTCCATTTGACTGGTTCTGAGTTGTATCTTAATAATAATATTAATAATAATAATAATAATAAAAAGGTAACAGTAAGGGGTGCCTGGGTGGCTCAGTGGGTTAAGCCTCTGCCTTCAGCTCAGATCATGATCTCAGGGTCCTGGGATCGAACCCTGCATCAGGCTCTCTGCCCAGCAGGGAGCCTGCTTCCTCCTCTCTCTCTCTGCCTGCCTCTCTGCCTACTTGTGATCTCTGTCAAATAAATAAATAAAATCTTAAGAAAAAAAAAAAGGTAACAGTAAATAAAGTATTTACTGAGTTCTGTGGGTCATTCTACCAATTATCAAACCAGAGGAGGGCTGTGGCAGACATGTGGGCAGCCTGGACGCCCCATTTATGGCTGGCCTCTGAAATGGAAACAGTCTTGTGGGACTAAATCCTTAAACCTATGGGGTCTATTAAACCTGTCTATCCAGCTGTCCTAGTGTTCCTGGGGCCTGCCTGTGTCCCTTCTCTCAGGATGGGCCAGGAGAGCTGTGTGAGCATCAGAGGCCTGAGACGTGGACACGCAGTGTCACGCACAGTGTCAGGATGCCTGTGTAGATGGAGCATGGACATGAGGACTAGAGGAGTAGAACAAGAATGGGACATACATGGATCAGGACGTGGCCTACTGTCCCTTCTCCATGCAGTCTGGGGCAGAACATCTAGGAGTCTACGAATTCTAAATTCAAACCTGGCCTTCCAGGTTTTCCATTTGTCAAAGTAGGAAAATAGGACATATTTTATTTAATTGTTTTTAGCTTTGAATTTTACTTTTTAAGATGGAGACATATGGCATATGGGCTCTCCATGTGACTCTTACCCTAGACACATGAAAGTTTAGGATGGGCCTGGCAGTAAATGTAAATTCTATTTTCTTCTTTAGTTAGGACTTAAAGGATCTTCTGTGAAAGATTCCTACAGAAGCTGGATACCAGTCTTACAAAATTTTTATCCTTTGCTCCTTAGCTTCATATAAATAGGCCAAAGCAGATCCCCCTTTATAGTTTTTTTTCCATAACACCTCATCTTTTAATAATATCACCTAATACAGTGTATGGTATGTTTATGTTTATTTTTTACTGTTTGTCTTTCCTTCCTCTGCCCACTACTCTTTTCTATCCCTGCCTCCACTGGAATGTGACTTCTATGAGGATGTCCCAAGAATTAGAACAGTGCTTAGAACATAGTGGGCACACAATAAATATTAACTGAATAAATGAATATATACATATATATATGAACATAAATAAAGTAAAATGTACATTAGGTGTGATTTAGCTGATAGAATTTATTGATTATTTGTATTCATTAACTATATTTTTATATATCTTACACATTTTCTATAGTAAATACATCTACTGTAATAAAATAATATGAGTATATTAAATAATAATGGGTCTTCCTTATCTTTAAATGCTTTTATATTTCTTGGGAAATGAATATTATTGTGCACATTTAGTAGATGATAAAGCAAAACTCTTACTATTTCAGCTTGTGAAATACTTGGTGTTTCTCACACTCTCCCCAGGGCCTTTGCACCTGACACGACATGACTGTTGCCCACATGAGATAGGTTTTTGTGTCCTTCCCACTATCTCCCTTTCAGTTTTGTGTTTGCACCTTAGTGGAAATGACTCTGAGTGGTTTTCCTCTGCCTACCAGCCAAAAAAGATGTAATACAGGGAATACCTACCTTGTGTTCAAACATAGGCAAATATAATATTAAGCCATCATTTCTTGTCAGATGCTTAATTTGTGCTCAATCCACACTATAAAAAGATACTCAATCATTTCCAATAATTTATCTTAAAATATAAGAGTGATAAAGTAAACAAAATCATATAGTGTACTTGTTTAAAAAAAAAAAAAGTTCTGGGTTTTCATCAATACCAAAGTACCTGAACCGATATGTTATAGTTAAAAGCTGTGACTCTGAGTGCAATTGAGGCAGGCAAAGTCTTTGCCTTGTTTTCTTTTGAAAGTCAGGTATCAAGGGCACTTGAGTGGCTTAGTTGGTTGAGCGTCTGCTTTTAGGCCAGGACATGATCTCGGGGTCCTGGGATTGAGAACAGCATGGGCTTCCTGCTCTTCAGAGAGTCTGCTTCTTCCTCTCCCTCTGCCTCTCCCCCTGCTTGTGCTCTCTCTCTCTCTAATTAATAAATAAAATCTTTAGAAAAGATAAAAAGGAAAGTCATATGTTAGGCTGTCTTGAGACATCCTGATTTTTGGCACTGTCTGAAGCAAACAAGCAACTTTCTAGGTGATAGTTGACCAGACTTTTCAATTTTCATGTGGTTGTTTGACCATCGTAAGCTATCAGAGAATATAGGTTTTTATGATCAACACAACTATGCTACTACTTTATCACTTTTTAAAAATATTTTATTTATTTGAGGGAGAGAGCACAGGGGGTGGGGCAAATGGAAAGGGAAAGAGAAGATCTCAAGCAGACTCCAACTAAGCTTGGAGCCTGACATGGGGCTCAGTCCCCACGACCCCGGAATCATAAACCTGAGCTGAAACCAAGAGTCATGTGCTTAACTAACTGAGCCACCCAGGCCCCCCAAATATTTTACTTTAAATAAGAAGTTCTATAGACATGAAGCTGGATTTTAGTTGTCTTCATGTTCGAAACATAGCTAATGCACTTGAGTTCTTTTACATTTTTTAAACCATTGATTACTCAGGAAATAAGGAAAATATTTTTCAGTATACTTTCTCGGATAGTCCATAGTAGGTGAGGGAAATTTTTTTTTTTTTTTTATGTTTCAGTAATCTCAATTCCAGTTTTAATGGAATCATATAACTCAAACTAGATTGAAAATCAAAACATGAGCACATTTTAATCATGTGCAAATATTATTCCATCTCGTGTTACTCTAGAAAAATTATAACATTAAAAAGCCTAGCTCACAAATCACCTCCTTTATGAAACTGGCTGTAATTACCTCATTTGAAAGAATTTTTTTTTTTTAAATAAGACTCTCTGGTATGTGCCCAGAACCAAACTAGGTACTGCAGGGAGAGTGGGAAGAAAGCAGACCAGTTCCCACCACAGAACTTACATGCAAAAGTCATCACATACACATGCAAATATATATATTTTTGATTACAGAGATGAATGAGTATTACGTAGGTAATAGGTGGTGTAATTAAAATGCCAAGATGTCTAAGGAGGAGACATTTAAATTTTTAAGTTGACAAGAGTTAACCAGGCTTAGCAGGAGGCAGCCCAGAAGAGGCAGGAGCTGCATTCAAGGCTGAAGGCCCTGAGGTCCACACAGCTTGGTTTGGAAATTTTGAGGGGAGGTTAGAAATTTTATGTGGCTGCCCCATACAGTGAGTGTTGTAGGTTCTTTGGGATGGATTTTTTAGAAAGTTATAGAGGTAAAGCCACCAAATGCTGTGCTGAGAAACACTGGGATAGAGAATCAAGCTATTTCTGGAATGTGTCAGTTGCCTTTTTTTTTTCTTCTTCTTTAATTTCAAGTTAATTAACATACAGTGCAGCACTGGTTTTAGGAGCAGAATCCAGTGATTCATTACCCACATACAATACTCAGTATCCACACCAGCAAATGCCCTCCTTAATGCCCATTATCCATTTAGCCCATCCTAAAACCTGCATCCCTTCCAGCAACTCTTAGGTTTGTTCTCTATATTTAAGAGTCTTTTATGGTTGGCCTCCCACTCCATTTTTATCTTATTTTATTTTTTATTCCCTTCCCCTATGTTCATCTGTTTTTTCTTAAATTCCACATATGAGTGAAATCATATGATATTTGTTCTTCCATGACTTATTTCACTTAGCATAATACCCTCTAGTTTCAATCACATTTTTGCAAATGACAAGATTTCATTCTTTTTGATCGCTGAGTAATATTCCATTATATATATATATATATATATATATATATACACACACACACACACATATGTATATATACACATATATATACACATATATACATATATGTGTGTATATATATATATATATATATAACCACATCTTCTTTATCCATTCACCAGTCAGTGGACATTTGGACTCTTTCCATAATTTGGCTATTGTTGATAGTACTCCTATAAACACTGGGGTGCATGTGACCTTTTGAATTAGCATTTTTGTATCCTTTGGATAAATACCTTGTAATGCAATTGCTGGATCATAGCATAGTTCTGTTGTTAACTTTTTGAGGAACTTCCATACTGTTTTCCAGAATGGCTGCAACAGTTTGTGTTCCCACCAACAGGGTAAGAGGGTTCCCCTTTCTCCACATTCTTCCCAATATCTGTTGTTTCCTGAGTTGTGAAGTCTAGGCATTCTGGCAGGTGTGAGGTGATATCTCATTGTGGTTATGATTTGTATTTCCCTGATGCCGAGTGATATTGAGCATCTTTTCAAGTGTTTGTTAGCCATCTGGAAGTCTTCTTTGGAAAAGTGTCTATTCATGTTTTCTGCCCATTTCTTAACTGGATTATTTGTTTTTTTGGGTTTTGAGTTTGAGAAGTTCTTTATAAGTTTTGAATACTAGTCCTTTATCTGCTATGTCATTTTCAAAAATCTTCTCCCATTCTGAAGGCTGCCTTTTGGTTTTGTTGATTGTTTCCTTCATCTTGATGAAGTCCCAAGAGTTCATTTTTGGCTTTGTTTCCCCTGCTTTTGGAGATGTGTCTAGTAAGAAGTTACTGTGGCCAAGGCCAAAGAGGTTGCTGTCTGTGTTCTCCTCTAGGATTTGGTGGTTTCCTGTCTCACATTTAGGTCTTTCATCTATTTTGCTTTTATATTTGTGTATGGTGTAAGAAAGTGGCCCAGTTTCAGTCTTCTGCATGTTGCCATCCTGTTTTCCTAGCAACATTTGTTGAAGAGACAGTCTGTTTTTCCAATGGATATTCTTTCCTGATTTGTTGAAGATTAGTTGGTGACCATATAGTCTAGGTCCATTTTTGGGTTCTCTATTCTGTTCCGTTGACCTATGTGTCTGTTTTTGTGCCAGTACCATATTGTCTTGATGATTATGGCTTTCCTAATAGAGCTTGAAGTCTGGATTTGTGATGCCCCCCACTTTGCTTTTTCCCTTTCAACATTACTATGGCTATTTGGAGTCTTTTCTGGTTCCATACAAATTTTAGAGTTGTTTGTTCTAGCTCTGTTAAAAAGGCTGGTGTTATTTTGGTAGGGATTGAATTGAATATGTAGATTGCTTTGGGTAGTAGTATAGACAGTTTAACAATACTTGTTTTTCCAATCCATGGGTATGGAATGTTTTTCCACTTTGTGTTTTCTTCAATTTCTTGCATAAGTGTTCTACAGGTTTTCACATACAGATATTTTACCTCATTTGTTAGGTTTATTCCTAAATATCTAATAGTTTTTGGTGCAATCGTAAATGGGATTAATTCCTTGATTTCTCTTTCTGCTGCTTCATTATTGGTATATAGAAATGCAACAGACTGATGTACATTGATTTTATATCCTGTGACTTTGCTGAATTCATGTATCAGTTCTAGCAATTTTTTGGTGGTGTCCTTTGGGTTTTCTTCATAGAGTATCATCTTGCTTAAAATGGTGAAAGTTTGACACCTTCCTTGCCAGTTTAGATGCTTTGTATTTCTTTTTGTTGTCTAATTGCTGAGATTAGGACTTCCAGTACTATGTTGAATAACAGTGGTGACAGTGGACATCCCTGTTTTTTCCTGACCTTAGGGGAAAAGCTCTCAGTTTTTCCCCATCGAGGATGATATTAGCTGTGTGTCTTCCATATATGCCTTTATGATGTTGAAGTATGGTCTTTTTATCCCTACTTTCCTGAGTTTTTAATCAAGAAAGGATCCTGTATTTCAAATGGCTTTTTCTGCATCTATAGAGAGGATCATATGGTTCTTGTCCTTTCTTTTATTAATGTTGTATGTCACATTGGTTGATTCATGGATATTGAACCACCCCTATAGCCCAGGAATAAATCCCACTTGATCGTGGTGAATAATCCTTGTAATGTACTGTTGGATTCAATTAGCTCATATCTTGTTGAGAATTTTTGCAACCAAGTTCATCAGGGATATTGGCCTGTAATTTTTTTTAGTGGGGTCTTTGTCTAGCTATGGAATCAAGGTAATGTTGGCCTCATAGAATGAGTTTGGAAGTTTTCCTTCCATTTCTATTTTGTGGAAACAGCTTCAGAAGAGTAGGTATTAATTCTTCTTTAAATGCTTGGTAGATTTCCCCCTGGGAAGCCATCTGGCCCTCGACTCTTGTTTGTTGGGTGATTTTTGATTATTGACTCAATTTCTTTGCTGGTTATAGATCTGTTCAAATTTTCCATTTTTTTCCTGTTTCAGTTTTGATAGTTTATATGTTTCTAGGAATTTATCCATTTCTTATAGATTGCCCAATTTGTTGGCATGTAATTGCCCATAATATTTTCTTATAATTATTTGTATTTCTGTAGTGTTGGTTGTAATCTCTTTCATTTATGGTTTTATTTATTTGGGTCCTTTTCTTTTCTTTTTGGTAAGTCTGGCTAAGGGTTTATCAGTCTTATTCATTCAAAGAGCCAGCTCCTAGTTTTGTTGATATGTCCTACTGTTGTTGTTGTTTTTTAAATTTTTATATCATTTATTTCTGCTCTATTCTCAATTATTTCCCTTTCTCTTCTGGTTTTATGTTTTATTTATTGTTCTCTTTTCAGCTCCTTTAGGTATAAGGCTAGATTGTATATTTGAGAACTTTCTTGTTTCTTGAGAAAGGCTTATATTGCTATATACTTCCCTCTTAAGACCACCTTTGCTTCATCCCAAAGGTTTTGAACAGTTGTTTTTCATTTTCATTTGTTTCCATGTGTTGTTTTAATTTCTTCTTTAACCTCCTGGTTAATGATTCATTCTTCATTAAGATGTTCTTCATCCTCCTTGTGTTTGTGGTCTTTCCACTTTTTTTCTTGTAGTTGACTTCAAGTTAGGAAGCATAGCAATCTGAAAATATGCATGGTATGATCTAAATCTTTTTGTACTTGTTGAGACCTGATTTGTGACCAAGTATGTGATCTATTCTAGAAAATATTCTATGCGCACTTGAAAATAATGCATATTCTGCTGCTTTAGGATGAAATGCTCTGAATATGTCTGCTAAGCCCATCTGGTCCAGTGTGTCACTCAAAGCCATTGTTTCCTTGTTGACCTTCTGCTTAGGTGATCTGTCCATTGCTGTGAGTGGGGTGTTAAAGTCCCTACTATTTTGTGTTATTATCAATGAGTTTCTTTAAGTTTGTTATTGATTGATTAACATATATGGCTGCTCTCAAGTTGGGCATATAAATATTTATAATTGTTAGATCTTCTTGTTGGATAGACTCCTTCATTATGATATAGTGCCCTTCTTCATCTCTTATTATAGTCTTTGGTTTAAAGTCTAGTTTATCTGATATAAGAATGGCTACTCCAGCTTTCTTTTGATGTCTATTAGCATGATAGATGGTTCTCCATGGAGCACAGAGGGATTAAATAATTTCCCATGGTTACAGAAATTTAAAAAGTAACAGAGCTTTAATTCAAACTCATACCATCTCTTCCCAGTGCCCATATTCTTAGGTGCTATGTTGTGTTGTGATATGAATTATATTTTGAACTCTAAGAGGGCAGTGAAAGACACCAACAGAGCTGACTATAATATAAGGAAGAAAAAAGTGCCAAATAAGAGTATAAAAAAAGTTGCCATTAATTCTGATTTTGGAAAGGTCAAGGGTTGGCAGGAGCTTTTGGGTGGTAGGAGAAGAATTTGATAATACTTTTGTCTATACCAATTGTAACAAGCTCCTGATAAAAGGGAATTTAAGAAGTGGGCCCAATGGAGAACATCTGCCAGTCAGGAAGTGTCCTAAATCAAGGTCAGACCCTGTGGTCATGGTCAAATAGTCCTACTATGCTACATGGACAGAGAGCAGAATTCATGCCTACCACAAGGTAGACATGGTGGAGCTTTGCTAGATGATTGACAGCAAACACATCTTCTTTCTTTGAAGTAATTAGGTAACAACAGATGACCAGCTGATAAGTAAATACATGATTGCATGTGTGTTGAAACCTAGCATCAATTATTATTATTATTACTATTTTGCTTGAAAATATGTCATTTTTTTTTTAAATTAACATAATGTATTATTTGTCTCAGGGTTACAAATCTGTGATTCATCAGTCTTATATAATACCCAGTGCTCATTACAACACATATGTCCCCAGTGTTCATCATCCAGTTATGCCATTGTCCATCACCCAGTTATCCCATTCCCATTCCCATTCCCCCACCTCTCTCCCCTCCAATTATTAGCATTATCTTCAGCATCAGCTGTCAGGATAACCATGATTAGTATTCACACAGCAACTTGCATATTGCAAAATATTTTCTTATATATTATATCATATTAATGCCTGAAAATTCATGTATCTGGCCATTAGTTTTATAAAAAACTAATTTGTATCTGCCCAAAGTAATATATGTTCATAGTTTAAAAAGTTAAGTGGTACTTTTTTTTTTTTTTAAAGATTTCATTTATTTATTTGATAGAGATTACAAGTAGGCAGAGAGAGAAAGAGAGAGCCGAGGAAGCAGGCTCCCCACCGAGCAGAGAGCCCGATGTGGGGCTCGATCCCAGGACCCTGGGATCATGACCTGAGCCGAAGGCAGAGGCTTTAACCCACTGAGCCACCCAGGCGCCCCAAGTTAAGTGGTACTCTTAAGTAGTAGTAGTTGATAATGAAAAACAAGTGTCCTCACCCAATTACTCCACCTTCCAATTTCTATCTCTACAGAAGTCATTAGTTTTAACTTATTTTTAGCTGCTTCTTTTGGCATTTACCCTCATATAGGTAAGTAATAGGCTTATTTGCTCTTTTTTTATTTTTCCACTTTAAATATTATCTTATGGCTTTTTATGAGAGAAGATGGAGGCTTTAGCTTTTTAACTCCCTCTCTCTTCCTTCCTCCTCCACATATGTATACACACTCTCAAATATACACTTTCCTTCCCCCTAGTCTGGTAATATAGTCACATCATAATTTTAGTTATAGCAGTATCTTTGTTTTAGTACTATAAAATTTAAAGGTAACTCATAGTTTTTCTATATATTGTATCATGGATCTTATCATGTATTGTTCCCTTTCTTGTACAACTCTGCTTAGAGTACATAATTGTCTTATTTCAATTATTTAATTACTTGATTTATTTTAATTTACTTAATTTTAATTAATTAATTACATAATTACTTAATTTTCTCTGTGTCTATCTCTCATTAATTCCCAAACTTTTGAAGAAAACTTGAAAGTTGTTATTAATACATTCAAATTCATCAAGTAGCATACTATCTTTTCTGAAAGGAATTCACTCTTCAACCTCGTGTCTGCTTTTCCACTTCTGACTGGCTAATGTGTAGGCCTCCTGCATCTGGGATGACTCCATCACTTGTACCTGAGAACTCCTTCTCTTCTGGGTTGGCTCCTTTGGCTCCCAAGTCCCACTTTCTGATTTACATCTCTGTTTTGTGGCAGTACATTCTTCAGTAGCTTCTTGAGAAAGACAGCAGGAAACATTTTTGAGATGTTGTTTATTATGCTGGGAAGGCTATCATGGTTTCTCAACCTCAGCACTGTTAACATTGGAGTCATATGATTCTTTGTTGAGGTAAGCTGTCCTGTTCATCCAGAATGCTTACTGTCATCTGTGGGGTCTACTACCTAGATACAAGTAGCACTCCCTCACTTTTGTTGTGTTGTGTTTGTTTTGTTGTGGTAAACAAAAGTATTTCAAGACATTGCTAAACTTCCCCTGGGATCAATGTCAACTCCAAGTGTAAACCACCAGGCTCTGTAAACATATTCACCTCCAACTCTCAACTTGCTTAATGAATAAATGTCTGTTGCTTGTTTGTGGTACATGTGCAGTGTAGGTTGATATAGCATTCTGTTCCTCATATTAATTTATATATTTATTCAGGAACCCAAGGTGACAAACATGCTCTCATCTTTTATTGGCACAAGTTGTATTCTAAGGTCAAAGGAGCTAAGAGATTGGAGAGCAGGGCGATTTTCACTATCTCCATTCAGAACTGGCAGACTTGACTTCTTTCCATATTCTATTGGCCAGAATTAGTCACATATCCATTCTTAATTTCAAGGAAGAAAAGGAAAAATGATCTCTATCACATTACAATTCTGAAAATACCTTTATTTTACCCTTTTCTAATTATTAGTTTGGCTTAGTTTAAAATTCTCCACAAGAAAGCAATTTTGTGATATAAATATCATTTCACAGATGAAGAAATACCTTCAGAGAGGTGCAGAACTAGTAAATAGTTTAACTGGGAATGAACAAACTGCAAATCAGGGGCAATGCTGTGTGTTCATTGTATCCATCTCATTTTTCTCCTGTACATAGAGATAAGCTGCATTTGCCAGCCTCCTTTCACTAGACTTGTCTCTATGACTAATTTGTGGCCAATAGAATGGGATGATGTGAAGTATGCCTGGTCCACAAAAATATTCCATGTGCAATTCTCTATTACCTCTTTCTTTCCTCAGAAAGGAAGAACCCAGAAGCCATGAGTTGAATGGCATCATTATCAAATGGAAAGCTTGAGTGTCTGAATGATGTGATAAAGAATAGTCCTGCTCCAACTTCCTTGGACAATTAATGATTAAGTAATAAACTTTTGCATTACTCAATACCTCAGCTACTGAGGTATTGAAGTTAGTAATTTTACTAGTTGGTGTTATTTCTCCTGACTAATAGAGAAATGGATACTAGAAGTAGAGTTCTGAAAAAAAGAAAGAAAGAAATAGAATCCTGCCATAAGAAAAACTTGAAAGAGTTATCTTTGACTTAGTAGTCTAGAGGCAAGTGACAAGAAATTCAGGGCAGAGATGGAAAGATGGTAGCCTCGTTATGGAGTGGAAAAACATTTGACAAAAATTTCTTGTAATAATGTGGAGGATAGATAATATACCACCTATGCCAGAAACTCTAGGAAAAGTGATTGAAAAGAACTTAAGTTTTAATGTATAAGTTAGTAAAGATGAGAATTTGCCAGTTTGCCAGCAAAAATGTAAATATATTTAAAAAAAAAAAAAACTCCAGGAATGAAATCTTAAAGGACTGGAAAAACCATTTTTTTTCCCATACCACTCAGAGTAGAAGACACAATTGATAAATACTTTGAGCAATTAAATTCCATGAAGATCCCACCATAAGGCAAAGAACAAGTTAAGGATGTGGTCTATTTTAGTCTGACAGTCTCAAAGCAGGAGCCATTCAATTGAGAAAGAGGCAGGGAGTGCCTCTTTTACTTGATCCAAGTCAAATAAAATGGATTTGAGATCTGTGTTTCCATAGAGCTTTTGGATTAAAACCCAACCAATTAAGTACAGAAGAAAGTAATTCAATAAAGACCATATGTGTTAAGCCCTTAGCTAACATCATACCCAACTGTGAAAAACTGAGAGCTTTTTTCATAAGATCAAGACAAGGATGCCCACTCTCACCATTTCTATTCAATATAGTACTGGAAGACCTAGCCAGAGCAATTAGATAAGAAAAAGAAATGAAAGTCATATAAATTGGAAAGGAGGAAAGTAAAATTATTTCTATTCTCAGATAACATAATCTTATATAGAAAGAACCCTAAAGACTACACAAACAAAAACAAAACCTGTTAGAACTAATAAGCAAATTTAGTAAAGTTGCAGGCTACAAAATCAAAATATAAAAATCAGTTGCATTTCTATACACTAACGATGAATTATCAAAAAATACTAAGAAAACAATCCCATTTACCATAATATTTTAAAAAATACTTAGGAGTAAATTTAACAAAAGAGGTGAAAGATCTATATACTGAAACTAAAACATTAGTGAAAGATACTAAAGAAGACATGAATAAATGGAAAGATAGTGCATGTGGATTGGAAGAATTATATTATAAAAATGTCCATACTACCCAAAGTGATCTATAGATGCAGTATAATCCCTATCAAAATCCCAATGGCATTTTTCACAGAAATAGCAAAGAAAATCCTAAAATTCATATGACCACAAGAGACCACGAATGACCAAGGCAATGTTGAGCAAGAAGAACCAAGTTGGAGTCATCATACAATCTGATTTCAAAATATACTACAAAGCTACAATATGCAATATTCAATAGTACTATAGTTTCATAGCAATCAATGCAAGCATGGTACTGGCACTAAAACAGACATGGAGACCAATGGAACAGAATAGAGGGTATAGAAATAAGTCCACACATTTATGGTCAATTGTTTTTTCAAAAAAAGGGCCAAGAACATACAACAGGGAAAGGACATCCTTTTCAACAAACGGTCTTAGGAATACAGGTTTTCCACATGCATGGGAATGAAATGGGACCCTTATCTCATTCCATGTATAAAAATCAACTCAAAATGAATTAAATGTTTAAATGTAAAACTTAAAGTTATAAAGTTCTTAGAAGAAAACAGGGAAATATTTTGTTGACATTCATCTGGGCAATGATTTTTTAGATATGACTCTCAAAGCACAGACAACAAAAGCAAAAAAAAAGTGCACAAAATGGATAGCATCAAATTAAAAAGCTTCTGCTCAGCAAAGGAAAAAAAAATCAAAGGGAAGAGACAACCTACAGAATGGGAAAAACATTTGTAAACCATATATCTGATAAGGTTAATACCCAAAATATATAAGGAAAATAATAGAAGGAAACAAATACTCATATTATAAAATGTGTAAAGGTCCTGAATAGATATTTCTTAAAAGAAGACATACAGATGGCTAACAGATAAATGAAAAGATCTTCCACATCACTAACCATCAGGGAAAGGCAAATCAAAATCATAATGAGATACCACCTCACACCTATTTGAATGGCTATTAACAAAAAGAAGAAAGAAAACTGGTGTTAGTGAGAATGCGGATATGTAGATATACTGAATGCCCAGTTACTATCATGATATTCCATACAACATTACTTCTATTTTACAGCTTAAGAAATGAGGCATTGGCTCATATCTTTGGAATTCACTACCTTGCTGTGTACCCAATCACCCAGAAGGAACTAAGCCTATTGATTAGTGGAGTGCAATGTCGAAATGATTGACAACACCTTGTAGACATTGGATGTGTTCAATCCAATGAGATATAATTTTGGGGCTTCTGACCAATTTATGTTTCTCCCATGTCCAAAATATAAAAATCTTGGAACTAAAAGGGTGGAAAGAAAATTATCCCTACTGGTCTACTTGTAAAATTGTGCCTCCCATTCTTGCAATGCTTGGATCTACTGATTTTAAGGTCTTAGTTCTTAAATGAGGAAGTATCTACCAGGTACTCACTAATGGTTACATTGACTGGAAGTTGTGGGATATCAGCTAGTTATTTGGGTTCTTTCTACCAGTCCTCTGACAGTTAAGAAAGGGAGTTACTTTGTTGTCTGGAGTGGTTAAGCCTGATTATTAAGGACAAATAAGTTACTATTACGCAACAGGGTCCAAAGGAGATTTTCAGAACTGAGGGAATTTTATGGGATCCCCTTTTAGTATTTCATTGTCTAGATGTCATAGCTAATGGAAAGCTGAAGCAACTCAGTACAGTCGAGATCATTAATGTTTCATTCCCTTAGGAATGAAAGTTTGAGTTATTCTGTCAAATAAAGAACAATTACCAGCTGAGATTTGTTACCAAGTGCATAGGTAACATGGATCCACCAGTTATAGAATAGAGGACCATAGTAACTATGCATTTTCTTTCTTGCATGTTTTGTATATATATTTATCAGTTTCTTTTTTTTTTCTCTTCCTCATTTTGTTAAGGGTGTTGGTGGTAGTTACCTTATAATGTAGTCCTTAAATTAAAGAAGGGGAATGTCACCAACCTATAAGAGGAATGAACATCATCCAGAGATGGATACAGTTACTAATAAGACTTTGGGTTTCCTTGTTTGAAGAGAGGATGAACATACCATTATTTGTAGGAGGAATCATTGGATATATTCAGCAGAAGAATGATCTTGTCTTATTGTTCTACATTTTAAATATACTTATAAGATTATATATAAACACTGAGGATCCAGAAATGCAGACAGTGCCTATGTTGTTGAATCTCAGCACCATTCCTGCCCATTGAAGCCTTTCCCCATAGGCAGGATCTAGTTTATAGAATAGATTTGCCAATGACTGGCCCTGATCCAAGATTTGGAATGGTGGGAGGGAGAGATAAACCATTATTCTCTGGCAGCAGTTCCTGGTAGTCACATGGGCAGACAGCAGACATGAACTTTGCAGAGGCTTCCTTATGAACTCCTGCAGAGCCCCTGCTTCTGTGCTGCAGGCAATGGAATCCATGGATGTCAGCTTTCCTGCTCTCCTGCCCTTTCTGGGCTCCTAAAAATCAGCTGTGACATTCTTGACCTTTTTCCTTCCAATTCTTCCAAATTTTGTAAGTAAAATTCATTATCTTCCTGCTTAAAATGGCTAGAGTGATTTCTGGTCTCCTGAGCAGCACTTGATAAATACTTGTTTTCTCTTGTTTCTCTGCTATACCACTCTACACCTGTTCTGTGTTTAGCCCAGCGAGATGTGATTTAGGAGACCCAGGAGAAGAAAAGGCATAGCTATATCTGGTAACTGCTTGCAGTATAGAAAAGCACCCGAAATCTAGTGGCATTCAACAACAACCATTTTATTATGCTCACAAATTCCATGGGCAGGAATTTTGACATGACACAGCACCCTGGCTTGTTTCTGCTACATTACATCATGACCTGTCTAGGAAGATTCATCATCTGGAGCTAACAGCACAGCTGGTTTTAAAAATCATCTTGAAGGCTTATTCATTCATGTGTCTGGCACTTAAGCTAGGAGGAGTTGATGTCTATTACTATATGGTATATAATGTTTATACTATTAGGGACTAGAGTGTACATGAGTGTTCTTACCATGCAGCTTGGCTTCCTCACAGTATGGCAACCTCAGAGCCATCAGACTTTTCACATGGTGGATAAAGGCTCCAGGCCTGAGCCAGCAAACAAAATGGAAGCTGCATCTCCTTTTATGACCCAGCCTCAAAGGTCATATAGTTCACGTTCACTGAACTCTATTAGCCAGTTACTGTCAGAAGGGCATCAAGCTACAAGGGGGAGACATAGAGAACCCCAGCTTGATAGGAAGTGTTTAAGAATTCAGGGGCCGTGTTTCAAAACTTTAATACTGTCTGATTGAAAAGTCAAAAGTCTTCTATTTGCAATCATACTTCCTCCTACCTGGAAGTGTTCTCTCATCATCTGAATGTCAACACAAATGCCATCCCCACCGAAACACCAAGAAGAATGGTAGATAAGCACACTGACCATCAAGTCAGCATCTCAGTGCAAATCTCAGCTCCACCACATGCTGGCCAAGTGACCACAGCAGTCACTTACTCTAGCTACAATGGAGTGTCTCCTGTACGATGAGGACAATCCTATCTACTTCAGAAGCTTGGTTTAAGACTTTTATTGCATTGAATGGTGGCCCCAACAAAAAATATGGCCCATTGAGAACCTGTGAATTTAACCATGTTTGGAAACAGGGTCTTTGCAAATGGAATGCAGTGAAGGATCCTGTGATGAGACCATCCTGAGTTAGATGGGCTCTAAATCCAGTAAGTGTCTCTATTAAGAGATCAGTTATGTTCCACTGTATGAGTGTTACTATCTATCTTTACTTAAATTATCTCCCCTTTCCATTACTTAGTCCTTTAATTTTGTTTCATAGTTCCTATCAATTGTTCATTTTTCTTATTTGTTTCCACACTTATCTGCTTTTGTATACTGAAATACAGGTACCTTGATAAAAATGTCCTTGTTCTTTTTCATTGCTGTGTCCCCAGTCTCTTAGAACATGAGATCAGATATTAGATGTTCACTCTTTACTGAATAAATGGATAATCAAGTGGGTCTGGGAAAAAAAATCACAGAAAACAAATATTAAACTACATGGTCAAATAGGATTTCAAATGGGAAGTACAATGGAAGAATTCAAAAGTCTTCATGAAAGAGGTGGAAATTAAGGTGGAACTTAAGGAGCATGAAAGTTCAATGTGGGGAAAGTATATTGAAGGTCAGACAGAAGCAGATCTTACTCACCTTTATATTCCCACTCTACCACATAAGTGCCGGGCACATAAAATATCCTCAAAGATAATTTTCAAATTGAATTTAAAGAAGTGAACATTCCAGAAAATGAATAGTATGGGTACCTTCTAGAAGGATTCTAGGAGGGATGAACAATGAACACAGAAGTAAAACAGAAACGTTCTGAACCCATTTGTTTGACTGAAGGTAGAACTGAAAATCCTTTTCATACTCAATCCCCTACAACTTATTTAATATCAATTTCATTTTCTTGAGAAGGAGCTTCCCTTCTGAAAATATGCCCACCAGGAAGAGCAGCCCTTAATACTGACCTAAACGGATGCCTTGTCCAATTTCGTCACTGCAAAAGTAAATAGCTCTACTAGCATTCCCTGTCTCTGCCTCTAAAACTAATAGTTCAAGTGGCCTGTTTGTCACATCTTCCCTCATCCCTGCATCTGAAGAAATCTACCTTTAAGTAAATCAGGATGGGTGTTTTATTCCCTTTTCTTTATTTTTTATAGATTGTTCCCTTGGCTACACATATGGTTATTGCTTCATGAGGAAAAACAAGCCACATACAAACTCCTTCTGTATTTTTTGGTGGCTTCTAGCTATTCATTTTTAGAACCTATTTCCTTTGTATTAATAGGTGAGTGAATTGAACTGATTTTCTAACTCAATTTCTCAGCATTTTACCACACTTCTAATTTAAATCTTCTTTTATTGTTATGACAGACCAGCAGACTGTTTTCCTTTTTTGTTGTCTCAGTTGTGCAATGACCTATATGAATAAAAGTACTTTAAAAAGATGCCATAACGACTAAACAGAATTGTAAACATCTTAAATCAACACACACTGCTGAAGATCAGTTTCCAGAAAAGGCAAGCATCTTCCAGAAACACTGTGGCAAAACCAAAATCATAAAAAAAGAGACATTAGAATAGATAATGAAACATAAATACTTCTGCCTCCCGAATATTACATTTCATTTTATCTCGTATCTGTGATAAAATACTGTTGAATTTTAATGAGAAAAAAATTATTTACAATGAATTTAAATATAGGCTCTTCATTTTCAAATCTCCTCTTTCTGTCTTTCAGTTTTATCATCTGTAAAATGGAGGTAGTCTTGGTGACTGTCTCTTGGGTAGATTCACTGGTATATGATTCTGTGGATTTTGTTCTGTTCCATCTCATTTCTTGACACTCTATTAACATGGGGATATTTATTAAAGGGAAGTGTGTAGACACGGCATTGAAAAACAGAGCTAGTCTAATGATTGGCTTTAATTTTTCATCATCTTAAAGGGTGCTCGCTAAGTTTACCTCAGTTGGAAGGAAAAGAATGAAACTGGTCTTTATATAAAATTCTGCAGAGTGGGTCATCCTTGAGCGTTGCTCTGCAGAGCTGGAGCCTGGGAATGGATTCTGCAGAGATACTGCTTTAATTCATGCTGCTGGGCAATCTCCACGAAGGGCTAAGGCAGGTCTGATTGAGTACCTCCTGGCCAGGCTAGGGGATAGCGATAATACCTCTTCAACAAGGCATCATGTGCAGTACACATCTTGTACAAAGCTCTGAGCTCGTTTCTTTCCAGGGCCTTTCTATATCACTCCGTGCTTCTATAATGAAGTTAGGTACCTGGAGAGTTGTATTCCTTTTTTTCTACCACTGGGTTAGCACTTAGTTGAGCCCTGTGTTGTTTATGTAGATAGAGGCAATGGGACACAGAAAGCCCAATATACTATCATCTTGTCTCAGATTTAATTGGTGAATTCTCTTTTGGATGGAACTGCATCTGTTCAAATTGTAAATGGCCACTTACCTCTTGGAACGGACTCATTTTTGACTTTTTTTTTTTGCCCCCCAATGTCTCCCATAATAGAACAGTAAACAATTCAAGGTTAGAGTCATTTGTTCTCTTTGGCTTCCTCAGGGTTTCACCTAGCATCTTCCAGCACACACCTACAGCCCTATTTAAATAACAATTATCCCACACTGAGTCCGAGCAAATAATAAAGCTCACTGCAGATTCATTTCAAACCCCAGTGATTGGGAAGGTCAAAATCTTGGGGGGGGAAAAAACAACCTGAAAAACCAAATAACTCAGTCTCTCACAAGCTCTAATAACAACTCATACAGGCCAATGGCAGAAACAGTGTCTGGAACATTATTATCACTTCAACTATCAAATTACTCTTTTATCTTAATTTGGAGGCAGATCTCTTCTATACCCCTAGCAATCATTCTATAGGGATTGAGGAGAGTTCACAAAGTATTAGACCCATTTTCATTTTGTTTGGGTAGCATCTAGTTAAATTAGCTCATGTAGTTCTTAAAATTCCATTTTACAGATGGGGAAACTGAGATGTGCAGAGATCAGGAAATTGCCCACAGTCTCATGGCTAAGAATGGGATTAGAGAAATCTGATCATAGGTAGTTTGGCTCAGAAAATGCAAACTTTCAGCAGGCAGGGTCTACACATGCCTGCCTACTGAAATACAAATGCAAGGAGCATGTTTTGAAATGTTCTCTCAATTTTGTTCCCTAATCATTATGCTCATTTCTCGGTCCCAGCACTTTGTCTCACATGACATCTTTACAGAAAAGGGGAAGGAGTCAGTCTAAGAAGTTATGATATAGGGAGCTCTCCTGGCCATGTAGAAAAAAGAATAGGGAAATGAGGTTCCCACCTCTCTGGGGGATTATGGAGGGATGAAGGAAACAAAGTTGGGAGAAACAGAGTAGACAGAGTGGGAGAGACTGACTTTGTGTTCCCAAGCCATGCAAGGAACCCAGAAGATCCCACAGGCTCCCCTAACATTCACATCTAGGCTGCTGAAGACAACAGTGATTACAGACGGGTGACCCTTTATCAAAGCCACACTGCAAGTGGGCTGCCTGAGTCTGGGTCAAAATGGCAGTGAGGGCTGCTTTGCAGGACCAATGAAAATGAAGAGGAGGCTGGACCAGCAGCAGCCCCCACCCACACTCCAAGGCTTGATCAAGCTAAGCAACCTGGAGCTTAGGACCTAGAGTTACAGGAACTGCTGATGTCAGCAGTAAATGCTGCAGTGCATGAACACAGAAGTTCAGGTCATGTAATTGGGGACCAGTAAGGCACCAGCAATCTCCCATTTTTGCTAATTTTTTTTAATTGGGAAAATTAGAATGAGGTGTTTTGTTTTTTGTTTTTTTTTGGTTTTTTTTTTTTTGCCTCATAGTAACATGCAAATGTCTCAGGGAAGAGAAGTAGCTGGGTGAGGGCCCAAATCCTCCCCCCACCCCAAAAAAAGAGTCATTTTAAACAGATTAGGTTACCTTAAGAGATGTCTTTAATTATTCCATTTTATCCTGATTGAATTAAAGTCAGTTTTACTTCCTTCTACTATTGAAGGGGGGCTCAAGATGAAGATTAATGAAATGAAATAAATAAGTACCTTTACGGGCGCCTGGGTGGCTCAGTGGGTTGAGCCGCTGCCTTCGGCTCGGGTCATGGTCTCAGGGTCCTGGGATCGAGTCCCACGTCCGGCTCTCTGCTCAGCGGGGAGCCTGCTTCCCTCTCTCTCTCTCTGCCTGCCTCTCCGTCTACTTGTGCTCTCTCTCTGTCAAATAAATAATTAAAAATCTTAAAAAAAATTAAAAAAAAAATAAGTACCTTTTCTTCACCTTCGAGGTATGGTTTCTTCCTTTTGATTTGTCTGCAAAATTTGCTTCCAGACAGGGAAGGTTCTGTATCAGTCTCTATTTTATGGGCAGAGTTTATCTCTTTTAAGCTTTCTTTCTAAGGGTGGTTTTTAATGTCTAAACCTGGGTTTAGACATTAGTTCCTATTACAGGTTGAAAGGGCTCTAAATATCTTCAACCCTCTTGAAGAATGTTATTAAAACAGTAACAAAATACAAATACATTCATCCATTTATTCAGCAAATAATGAGTGCCTGCTCTGCTAGGCACTCAGGATAACATAAAATAACAAAAGTTCTTGCCTTTAAGGACTTGACTACTAATATTTTTTTCTGTCTAACAATACTATAACTTTCCCAGATACTCACTTCATGTTCTTTTCTTTTTTTTAAAGACTTATTTTATTTTAGAGAGAAAGTATGGGTGGGGGGAGGGGCAGAGATCGAGGGGAAGAGAGAGACCCTCACGCAGACTTCCCGCTGAGCATGGAGCCTGGCATGCTACTGAATCTCAGAACCCTGAAATCATGACCTGAGTCAGAATCAAGAGTGGGATGATGCTTTACTGGCTGAACCACCCAGGCTCCCCTGACTTTACTTTCTGAGCCTCTTTTATTTCTTAATACCTTCTATAGTCCACTACACGTGAAAATATAAGCAGCAAAATTACTCAAGACTGTTGCAGGTGAATGACCCAACTGGTTTGAACAAGAGCATAGATTTATTTTATTGACTCATAGAAACAAGTAAGGACAAGTTTAGTTGAGGGTCTGACTTTCAATAACATTAAATATTGATCTCTGTCCTCCTCCTGGCACTCCTTTCCTCTTTGACTCAATGTGAGCTCCATTTTCAGCTCTTTGCCCATAGATGGTAGAAATTTGCTCATGTGGGTCTCAGACCTAGAACCGGCTACTTTGTTAATATCTGCTGAGAAAAGTTTCTTTCTTAAGAATTCCAGCAAAATTCTGAGTATGTCTTTCATTGTCCCAGTGTGGGTCACATGCCTATCTTTGAACAAGCGATTGTGGTCTGAGAGATGATGATGTCTGGCTGGCCACGCCTGGCTCACGCATCACCTCTGGATTCAGTAGTCAGGTCCAAACCACCCAAATCATTTGAATTTATAGAAGATCCCAAGGCAAGTTGGGTTTGTATTACCAAAAAGAGGAATAAAGTATGCTGGTCAAACAAAAGCAACAGATGTCCCAGATGCTTAACTAAAAAGCTTTATACTTTATATAGTAATATTCTAGTTAAAGCTTCTAATTTGAACTAACTGGGAGGTGGAAAATTTGGCAACATTTGTAGAAACATTTAAAAGAAGTTTCTTTCTGTTTCTTTCAAATGAATTTCATGTGGGTTTGTAACAGAACAAATTTACTAAACTTTGCTTCAATTTCCTTAAGGCTAATTGCTGTAAGGTATACAAGGAAAGAGTTTGTAATTAGCATATGCTTTATCTCTATAAGAGAAAAGATGCTTCTCAAGTATTTGAGAATGATTGAAAATGCAGTTCTTTAAGTGGTTTTAAGCACTTTACTGCAATTCTTCTTACGCTATTAATTTACATGGCCAAATTATCACAGATTCTGACTTAATGAGATGTTAGTACATATGCAGATGACATTATCTAGTTTGCTTTAAATAATCCTTAAGGCATAGTGTTTCCTCTACCACTGGGAAAGTTGTGCAAATGTTTGCTGAATCTTTTTAGAGCAAAAACTTTAAAGATTAGCCCATTTTTTAAAATTGAAATCACATTACTCTAGTTTGGAGCATAGACTTTTTTTACTTAAAACAAACTAGGTCTTGCTCATTTAGACATCTTCCTTTAAGTGCAGGATCTCCTGTCTGTCTCTTGAAACCCTGTATCTCTACGTGTGGCTTATAATAGTGTCCTTAATATGTGGTCCCTCAAATACTACAGATAAGCAAGAATCCCCATACAGAAATTGAGAACATTTAGAAACTTTCATAGCAGTTAAAATAGCACCCAAATACACATACAGGGCATTAATCTTGTTGTTGAACATGATAGAGACTAGTTCAGTTATTCTTGAACTTCTGTAATGGATCACATTTGCCACAACTACATTCAAACACAGCACAGTGGACCACACTGTGTTATCACAATGCTGGACAACATATTGTTATGCCCGAGTTTTCACGTCCGAGAGACCACCAAGGAGCCAAGAACTGATGCAATCACACGAGGGTTTATTTGACAAGCTTAAGCTTGGGCCCAAGTATACCCAACACAGCGGAGTAGGGACTTGGACCCTGAGGTGACATGGGCCCAAGTATACCTGATGCAGCGGAGTAGGGACTTGGACCCCCAGCCAGATTACAGTCAGAGTTTTTAAAGGCAAAGTAGGGGTGGACTCGGTGGTGGGTGAGGACAAAGGGGGTTATGGATGATGTAAGTCTCTAAGGAATTCTGGAAGCGCGGTCTCCAGGACCCTGAGGGGCTAGCTGTTGTCTGGGGAAAAGGTTATTCATTACCAATAACAAAAATCTTCTTGTGAGACCCTTTAGATGTATATCAGTGGGTCATATGCTTGGGAATGATCACTGACACTATCTTGGAGGTTTAGAGATAAAGTTTCACATTTCTCCTATCAAGTGTCCTTGTTAGTGAGATTTAGGTTTAGAAGAAATTTAACTTTATTTACATTTCCTTCTGCCTCAGCCTCCTTCAGTTTTATGGTGGGGAGGGCGACATTAGGGCTTAAGGAACTGAGTTATTTGCCTCTGGAAATTGTGCTATTGAAAAGATAGCTTCTTTGTTATAAATCACTAGGACATTTATAAACCAAGGGAGACTCCCGTCTTGCAGTATTGTGATCTCTGTGAGTTAACTATTTGTTTTTCTTTTAGGGCAGCCAGGGGTGACTGAGGAATGTCACACATACTACTGAGGGGAGGGGAGCGGATGGAGAGGGGGTGCAAGGTGCCAGCTTTTGCTTTGCCAAGATGGCTGTACTTATGTCAGGGCTAGACTTGAGGTGGGTACAGACTTGTTTTTCTTGGCCTCCACATTATCATTTGTAAAGGATAAAAAAAAAAAAAAAGAGAGAGAAAGAGAAAAGAAGGAAGAAAGGAAGGAAAGAAGGAAACTAGTCTTCTAGCCCAGATAGTTTGAGAAGAATATTTGTACCCCAAAAATTGTCTGAAAGCATCTGAAGGCTACAAAGACAGTAAAGAATTGCTCTGCCCAAATATGGAAGAAGATAGCAACATGTAAGACCTCAAGTGATCCCAGCAATGTCTTTATGTGGTCCCCCCAAAAGATTATACAGACATTTGAGGAATAAGACAATGTGATTAATGACCAAAATAAGCATTACACAATATAAATAGACTGATAATCCAGATAATGGGCTCATCAGTTATGGAATTTAAAATAAGAATGCTTAAGATATTCTAGAAATATGGGGCACCTGGGTGGTTCAGTGGGTTGGGACCTCTGCCTTCGGTTCAGGTCATGGTCCTGGGGTCCAGGGATCGAGCCCCCCATCAGGCTCTCTGCTCTGTGGGGAGCCTGCTTCTTCCTCTCTCTCTTTGTCTGCCTCTCTGCCTACTTGTGATCTCTGTCTGTCAAATAAATAAATGAAGTCTTTAGATATTCTAGAAATAAGATAAAAATGGGAATTTGGGGGTGCCTGGGTGGCTCAGTGGGTTAAGCCTCTGCCTTCGGCTCAGGTCATGATCCTAGGGTCCTGGGATCGAGCCCCACATCGGGCTCTCTGCTCAGTAGGGAGCCTGCTTCCCTTCCTCTCTCTCTGCCTGCCTCTCTGCCTACTTGTGATCTCTGTCTGTCAAATAAATAAATAAAACCTTTTAAAAAAATGGGAATTTTGTCAGAGAACTGGAACACATTTTATATAGGTACTAAGTGGACATTATACAATGAAAACATGCAACAACTGTGTCAAGAATTCAATGAATGGATTTATCTGCAGATTAGACTCTGCTCCAAAAGAAAATTAATGAAATAAAGAGAATTAGTTAAATAAAAAATAGCTCAGAGGAAAACATACAGAATGCAGCAAGGAGAGAAAAAATGATAGAAAACTCACCACACAAATGTAAAAACACCTGAGATACAGTGAAAATATCTTTGTACATTTAACTGGAGTCTCAGAAGGAGAAGGGAGAGAAAATGAAGCTGAGTAATATCCGAAGAGAAAATGGAGAAGAATTTTTCCAATTTGACAGATTTCAAGCCACAGATTCAGGAAGCACTATGAATTTTAAGCTAGATAAATAAGAAGAAACCACACTGAGGTGTATCACAGTCAAATTGCTGAAAGCCACGAAGAAAAAAAGAAAAGAAAAGAAAAGAAAAAATGTTACCTTTAAAGAGCAACAATTTGACTAAGCAGATTTCTCAACAGGAATAATGTATGAAAAAAGTGAAAGAAATGAGATTTCAAGTTGTGAAAAAAGCAACTATCAACTGATGGTTCTGTACTCAGTGGGGATGTTCTCCAAAAATAACAGTGAAGTAAAGGAATTGTCAGACAAACAAAAACCGGGAGAATTTATCACCGGTATATGATCCCAGAGAATATAAGAATATTCTACAGATAGGGGTGCCTGGGTGGCTCAGTCAGTAAGCATCTGCCTTCAGCTCTGGTCTTGGCCCTGGGGTCCTGGAATTAAGCCCTACATGCAGGACTCCCTGCTCAGTGAGGGGTCTGCTTCTCCCTCTCCTGTACATGCCCCCCCCCAACAACTCGTGTTCTCTCCCTCTCTCTCCCTTTCTCTCAAATAAATAAATAAAATCTTAAAAAAACAAAACAAAACAAAACAAAACAGACTATTCTACAGGTAAAAGGAAAATGATCAAGGTTAGAAGCTCAGAGTTGTAGGAAGCTATGAAAAGAAATATAACAGTAAATGTGGGTAAATTTAAATGAATGTCAATGGTATAAAATGACAGAATTTCTTATGGAGTTTGAAATATATAATTAAAACAACAACAGGCATGTTGTAACAGTTGAGGAGGAGGGATACACAGATGTAAATGCTGAAAGGCCTTTGCACATCCAGAAAAAGAAAAAAAGTATTTACTTACATTAAAAATTTGAAAAGCCAAAAGCAATCGTTCTCAACCAAGGGTGATTTGGTCTTCCAAGGAACATCCAACAATATCTGGAGACATTTTTGATTGTCATATCTTAGAGGATGTGGCTGGCTGTCACCAGGTAGACAATGCCCAGAAAAGCCTCTCTCCTAACAGAGGATTATATGGTTCAACCTGTCAATAGTGTTGAGCAAAGTTGAAAAACCCTGATCTAGAGTTATTACCAAAGGATAGAGTCAAAGCACGGACTCAGGCTAATGGAGAGAGCAAAAGTGTTAAAAATAATAAATTCATATGGGGACAAGAAAGAAATAGAAAAAAGGAAGATAGATCAGGAGGGACAAATAGAAATTAAGTCAGATGATGGTACATTTACAATCAATTCTATCAGTAATCGTGTTAAATATAGGTAGACAGATTCTGTACTTTAAAATTGAATGTATTACTGGATAAAATAAGCAACCTTGTGCAATTTACAATAAATGTTCCTTAGATAAAATGCAGAAAGTTTTGGATGTTGAATATATTTCTTGAAAATGAGTGAATGAAAAAAAAAATTTCAGCACTTTCCTATTGCTTCTAGAGGCATTTGTACATAGTATTTTTTTTCCCATCTCTCCTTATCCAGACATTTTATTCGAAGCTTTTTTGCACTGTGACAGTTAGTAGTAATTGCAGATTCAATTTTGTGATAGATTACTGTCTTTATATTTCACTAGACCTGAACTTCACGAGGGCAAAGATTAGGTTTGCTTTCCTGATATAAACAGTATCTGCCATGGTGACCGGCATGGAGTTGGTATTCTATATATAGAATGACTTAAAAATGTTTATGGCATTCCTTTATCCCAATAGTTCTCTAAATTGGGGGTCTCAGATCCTTTTATTAAACTATTAAAAATCACTGAGGATTCCAAAGAGCTTGTTTAATCAATCAATAAATAATTTCCATGTTAGATATTAAAACTTCAAAGAGTTGAAATACGTTATTAATTCATTTAACAGTAATAAACCTATTACATGTTAAATTACATATTTTTATGAAAATATACTTTCAAAAAATTTCATGAGAATTATAGCATTGTTTAACTCTTTGCAAATCTTATTAGTGTCTAGTTTAATAAAGACAGTTGGGGGCGCCTGGGTGGCTCAGTCTGTTAAACGTCAGTCTTTGGCTGCAGTCATGATCCCTGGGTCCTGGGATCCAGCCCTGTGTCAGGCTCCCTGTATCAGCAAGGGAGTCTGCTTCTCTTTCTCTCCCTCTTCACCACTTGTGCTTATGCTATCTCCAACCCCCACTTGTGCATGTGCTCTCTCTCACATAAAGAATAAAATCTTCAAAAAAACCCCCAAAAACCAAAAAAAAAAAAAAAAAAAAAAAACAGCTGGGCTTTTCTACTGCTTACGCATTCAGTATGTTGCAGTATGTTATTTTGGTTGAAATATATAAAGAAAAGTTGATCTTACACAGACATTTAGTTGGAAAGAGGAAGAGCATTTTGATAGAGTTTCAGAAAATTGTGGTCATTATTGTTTAATATTACTCCAATACTTGGCAAGTAGTATTTTTGTTTCTTTTTTCTTTTTTTGAAGATTTTATTTATTTATTAATTTATTTATTTGAAGAGAAAGAAAGTGAGCTTGCCTGCACCAGCAGGGGGAGGGGCAGAGGGAGAAGCAAACTCTCCTCTAAGCAGGGAGTCTGACCTGGGGCTCCATCCCAGGACCCCGAGATCTGGACCTCAGCCAAAGTCAGACTCTTAACAAACTGAGCCACCCAGGCACCCCAAGAAGTAGTATTTTCTTAAAGGTTAATTACAATATGGATTAGAAAACATATCAATTACATCTTCATAATGTTACTTTAAAATCTATGCATCTATTTTGTACTTTGAATGGATCTTTTAGCCATGCATTGGATATTTGGAAAATATTAATTCATCAAATTATGAAGACCTCCCAAAGGTTGATACATTCATTGGACAGGATAAAACATGCATTAGTTAATGTAAGAACCAATTTCATCAGAAAATATTGGGACATGATGAAGCTTAGGTATGGCATATCTATGTTAGATATGAGTTTCAAAAATTCTAATTTTCATTTGAAAGCTCAAGTTTTATCACTGGCAACAATCACTATCAGTGGTTTTCTTTGAAGTAGGAGGCTCACTTCATTCATTCTCAGACAATATCTGCCAGGTATTGAAAAGGCTATATAACTGGAGTTTGTCTGTCAGTCATTTTTTTGAAGTAAAAATGTGTTCTGTGTTAAAAAATAAGACACAGCTACTTCAGCTCTCACTCAGAGAAACACAAGTACTTTTCTGAAGATAACTGTTTTAGTCTATAGACAGAAGTACTTCACGCTTGTTTCCCATTTTGTCCAACAGAAGATTAAAAGGACATATACTCAGGGATCAGGATTTAATAAAATTTTAAAAAATTAACTATTTCTGTAGGGGCATTCTTTTTGTTTTTCGGATTTATGTATTTATTTGAGAGAGAGAGAGAGAACAGGGGGAGGGATAGAGGGAGGAGAGAAAGAATCTCAAGCAGACTCCCCACTGTGCAAGGCCAATGTGGGGCTGAATCTCATGACCGTGAGATCATGACCTGAGCCAAAATCGAGTGTGGGCTGCTTTACCCATCGAGACACCCAGGTGCCCCCAGGGACATACTTACTTGAAATTCGCTCTTTTGTTTTTCTTCCGTGAGCGTATGTCAATAAAGAACACAAAAACTAGTTAATACAGTCTGGTGATTTGGGCATTAATTTCTGCAAAGGAGCCAGTAGTTTTAGTCACCACTACTTTTGTATCATTAGTAAAAGTGTCAAGATAGTGCATACATAAATGGTTTTCACCTCATGAATTCTCTGAGAGAGAGCCTTGGGGACTGCTGGTGGTCTCAAGACCACACTCTGAGAAACGCTGCTGTGTAACTGTCGAACTGTGTACTTGTCACCATGCTCTCCTCACCTCCTCATATGGGAATATCTTCATTTAGGAATGCTCTTTTCTCTCACCTCTGCCTTCTTCAATGTGGTCTTATCTTCCCCAAGGCATGATGTATTGGCTGGCCCTCAAAATGGATTTGATTACTCCCACTCTGAGTACTGACACTATTTTGAAGATCTTATAGTGTAATTCCACATTGTTCCTCTAATATTCCTCTAATTAGGTCCTCTAATTGTGTCACCACTGTTATAGACTGAGCTTTCTAAAGGGGGATCTGTGTGCTATCGACCTTCGCATATATTTTATGTCCCACATACATACTTATGTCCCACTAATAAATACTTATTACATATAAATGTAATATATATGTAATAAATACTTATTACATCAAAATGAATTAATTATGATTTTATTAAAAGTCATGGAATTCTCTCCAGGAAGTTCATTTTAAAAATCTGATTTTACTCTATTTTAAGATAGGTACTTTTATCATTAAGCCTAAAAAACAGAATTAAAAACCATTAAACAATTAAACCCAGTGACCTGGGTGATTTAATGCCAAATTTGATGATTTTGCTAAAAATTGTGTATTCACTCACTCATTTGTATTCCTTCATTAAGTTTAGTTTTAAACAAGAATTTATTGGGGCACCTGGTTGGCTCAATCAGTTAAGCATCTGCCTTTGGCTTAGGTCATGATCCCAGGACACTGGGAACAAGTTGGCATGGAGTCCCGCATCAGGCTCCATGCTCAGTGGGGAGCCTGCTTCTACCTCTCTTTCCCCTCCCCCTGTGTGTGCTCTTTCTCTCTCTCTCTCTCTTTCAAATAAATAAATAAGTAAATCTTTAAAAAAATAAATAAGAATTTAGCTCCTTCCTCCTATGTGGTAGCCATGACAGATATGAGGGAAAAACAAGACATAGTGCCTAATCCAAAGGGCTTATATTTATTCAGAAACTATAATCATGATCACCAGCAAATGTAAGGCCCTCTCTGGTCATTTGCTAGGCAGAGTTCCTCCTATCATAAACTGCATAAACTGTAAAGAGTGTAACTGAAGAGACATACACATCAAAAAATTAAAATATAGTATTGTGGACACTGTTACAGAAATAGGAAAAATAAATGGTGAAGGCTCTAAACAGGGAGCAAATCCTTCTGTCTGGATATGTGAATGAGAGCATCACCACTGAGATAACATTTGAACTAGACTTTAATTAAAAGAAACATGGCTGGTGGAGAAGGCAACAAGGATGAGTCTTGCAAAAACTAATAAGAGAAACTTGGAATTATGATAGGTCCTACTGTGTTCTCATGATGATTAAAGCCCATTGGGGCAGAATCAGAGGGTATAAGGAGAAGAGAGGAGAGGTGACTGGATTCTAGTTTAGGCTTGGTTTATTCCAAGCTAGGTGAGCCATACCAAGGAGTTTGAATTTTATGTACAAAGCTTGAGGGATCCAATGCAAATTTTTAAGAAGGATAGTGATGTGAACACCTCTGCTTAACTGATAGATCCATCTGATAACCAACTAGAAAATAATAAGTAAGAAGATAATACAGAGAGAAGACTGGTTAAAGCAACGTGTGTGGTTTTAAGTCAGAAATGCTGAAAACCCCAAACTAACATGATAGCAGGAAAGAGTGAAGACAAAGAGCCAGACTTGTGAGGCATTTCTAAAACAAATAGAACTGATGTGACTTAGCAATTATTTGGATCATGGGAATGAGGTAAAGGTAGGAAGAGAGGAGACATCAACATTCATTTACTGAGAATTAGAAAAAATAGAGGTGCTGAATAGCACCTTGGTGAATACCAAGATTTAACAAAAAATCATGAGGTAGAATTGGTAAGCAAGATGGGGAGAGAATTTCCATTTTAGATGCAATTTAGACTTTAGGAACAAATAATCCTGTGTCCCTACTCTAGTTTGTCCGGCAATTGTACAGATGGCTCCCAACTTATGATGGTTTGACTTACAATTCTTCGATTTTATGATGGTGTGAAAGCAATAAGCATTCGGTAGAAACTGTACTATGAATTTTGAATTTGGATCTTTTCCCAGGCTAGGAACATGCTGTACCATACCTCCTCATGATGCTGGGCAGTCACAGCTTCCAGTCAACCAGCAATCTCGAGGATGAGCAACTGATATACTGAGACAACTGATACAACCATTCTGTGCCCATACAACCATTCTAATTTTTACTTCCAATACAGTAGTCAATAAATTACAGGAGATATTCAACACTTTATTCTATGATAGGTTTTGTGTTAGATGATTTTGCCCAAGTGTGGGCTAACGGAAGTGCTCTGAGCATGTTTAAGGTAGAAAAGGCTAAGCCATGATGTTTAGTAGGTTAGGTGTATTAAATGCATTTTTGACTTGTGAAATTTTCAATTTACAATGGGTTTCTTGGAACATAACCCCATTGTCAGTCAAGGAAGGTCTGTATATGATATTTTCATTTAATATGTAAGACGGATATACTGGTGCGCAGTAAAGAATTTGCCCTTGCCCCAGGAGGGATCTGGTCTTAACCTTTAAACTTGGAATTTCCCAAGTAATAGGAGTCTTTGTCATTCATAGTGGGCCCCTCAGAGCACACCTGATAGTTTATACTAAGAAAGTCATTCTTGGTGGACTCCTTGGATCATGGGATATACCAATCAATCAATCAACCAGGACAACATAATAAAGCCCTAATAAAAAATGAATGCAGAACCTCAGGCAATCTTCCTAGACCGTGAATCCTCTGCTCATACTGTTACCTATGGAAGGCAGAGGGTAAAGCAGGTTGAAGACAGCTTCCCTTGAGAAGCTTCACATTTCTAAACCTTCTATACTCCACCCTCTGCATCCTTCCTTGGACAGTTCTGATTTGTATCCTTTCTCTATAATAGATCATATGTTGAGTCTAATAGCTCTCCATGAATTCTGTGAGACTTTCTAGTGAATCATGAAAACAGGTGATTTGGGGAAGCTCCTGAATTTAGAGTTAGTGTCAGAAGTGAATATGGTCTTACATGAATTTCTCCCTCTAACTTTGTGGCTGGATCCTGACTCCTTGTATTTGAGTTAAATGTCCTGGGCACACTTGGCAGTCTGGAGAACTGTGGAGAACTCAACCTCACAGTTGGCTTCATTCCAGGTGCTTACAGACTTATGTGGATTTACTAATTTATTTTAGAAGCGTTTGCACAAACTATATAATAGACATGGTGTGTGGCAGTGGAGTTATAGCAGTAAAAATAGAGGTAGACTCTGATCTCATGAAGCGTAGAACCCAGGAATGATGGAGGTCAGATGAGTGCAATGAGCTGAATGGTGGTGGCCCCCCATCCTCGCCAATTCCTATGTTGAAATCCTACTTCACAATGCGGTGGCAGTAGAAGGTATGGCCTTTGGGGTAATTAGGTAATAATGATGGAGCTATCATGAATGGGATTAGGATCCTCTGCAACCCAGAAGAGAGTCCTCCCCAAAACCCAACCATGCTGCTAGATCTCAGGCTTCTGGCTTCCAGAATTATGAGGGGAAAAAAAATGTCTGTTGTTTATAAGCTACCCAGTCTATGGCACTTTGTGTCAAATGGCTGTTAGCAGCCATTTGGTATATCAGTATAAACTGTCATCAGTGTCATCAACATCAAGATGGTATTTGAATTCATGGCTACAGATCAGGTCATAAGAAAGGGTTTTTAGACAGAGTCCTTGACTCAAGAAGCAAAAGTTCTCTTTAAACTCAAAGATCCTAGAGTGGAAGAGGCAGAATTTTCTATACCTGCTTCTCACCTGTAATTGAGTATGTACAACCATAACGCATGACCTGAAGTTGCCAAATAATAATTTATTCCCGAGTGGTTCAGTAAAGGAAACCCAAAATTGATACCTTACAATATTAGCAGCAAACATAGGAGATATACATATCCAGAAAGAGAAATCTCCATAAAGAGCTGATAGGGAGTTTCATTTTATTTTTCTAAGAGACCACACATCACTGGATTATGACATGTTGCCATTGCAAACATACCATTGGCCCTGGTGATCTTCTGGAGTAAAGAAACTTACTTTTAGCATTTGAAATGGGCATGTTGGCAAGAACAAATTTTCTGAATTTCAAATGAGTTTTTCTGCTTTGAAAGTGCTTTAGCATCTACTTGTGACCACCTTCTAAATGTCACGCACAAAAATAAAAGAAATTATCATTTATTTTATACCCCAACACAGTGCAATAAAAAGTAAGCCTGGAGGAAGGAAGTTGTGGCCAAAATTTCAGGTGAAATTGATTTTTGCAGGTGACTTCATTACTGTTGTTTACTATGTGATTTCCTAACTTCCATTTTACAAAAGCTTACAAGTAAGCCTTTAGAGGTTCTTAAGCTATGGACGGGTTAACAAGATTTTATTTCTCAAGATGATAAAACAGGTGAAAACAGGTAATTGACTAAGCAACTGAAATGTCATATTGTCCTTCACTCCTTGTCTTCATTTATTCCTCCATATTAAGAACTGATTCAGCCCCGTTGAACAAGTGGCCCAGAATATGAAAACCCTCTTGGATTTTTTTCTTATGTACAAACCAGAACATCTCTTGAAAACTTTTGTTTTTGTTTTAGAAAATCAGCTGCTGGAGAAGAATAATACTGGGAACAACTTATGATTCACTCAACAACACAGCACTCTCTAGTATTGGAAAAATTAATGATAACATATATATTTGAAAAGAAGACCCTTTGCGCAGTTTAGATTAACCACATTTTCAGCCAAATGAAGCATTCCATGTGCTAATAAAGACAAAACACTTGGCATTTCCCATTGTGTTCAATGGGGTCAGTCAGCCCCGAACATCTTATTGAATCCAGGAAGGGTACACGGCAAAACAGAGGTCTCTGCTTTGTTTCATACCTTCTACTAACTTCCCCACTACAGAAACTGTCTTTGTAGGGTTTTCTCTGCTTTGTAAACTTATACATCTCAATGCACAGATCTGTTATATTGAGACTAGTTGATTAAAAATAGACAAACACTGGGGCGCCTGGGTGGCTCAGTGGGTTAAGCCTCTGCCTTCAGCTTAGGTCATGGTCTCAGGGTCCTGGGATCGAGCCCCACATCGGTCTCTCTGCTCAGCAGGGAGCCTGCTTCCTCCCCCCCTCTCTCTCTGCCTGCCTCTCTGTCTACTTGTGATCTCCCTCTCTCTGTCAAATAAATAAATAAAATCTTAAAAAAAAAATAGACAAACACTGAAAAAGCACAAAATATTATTCTCTGACTGTATTTGTTTGACAAACATTTATAACTGGGTGTCGTGTTAAATTCTGCATTATGGGGCACCTGGATGGCTCTGTCAGTTAAGGGGGGGCCTCGGTTTTGGCTCAGGTAAAGATCTCAGGGATCGAGCCCCCACTGGAGTCTGTCTCTGCTCTCATTGGGGAGTCTGTTTGGGATTCTTTCTCTCCTGCCCCTCACCCCTCACACATGTGAGAGTGCCTGTGCTTGTGTGCGTGCTCTCTCTCAAATTAATAAGTAAATCTTTAAAAAATAAACTCTACAACTGGACAACAGTCCAAAAGTGAGAAGAGTGAGCAGAAGGCAAGCTGAGGGCAAAGCACAAGCTAACACCCCCCAGCCCCATAGCCAGGTGGTGCCATTCCTCAGGCACTCCCAGCTGCCCCAGCACAAAAGAAAGGGAAAAAACGATAGTTAACTGATTGGTATCGAAGTCCTCCTGCAGGACAGGAGTCTCCCTCAGCTTGCAGCTCTCTTAATGATTTAAAAGAAAAAAAAAGGATCTCCAGAAACCTATAGACTCAATTTAATTTCCTAGAGCCCTCACATCACCCTCCTTCTATAGAATAGAAAAATCTATAATCTGTTACTCCTCACAGCCCTGGTAAGCTCGTCCCGCCCATGGGTCCTGCCCCTGTGCTTTAATAAAACCACCTTTTTGCACCAAAGATGTCTCAAGATTCTTTTTTTTTTTAATTTAAAAATTTTTTTTTTTATTTTGACAGAGAGAGATCCAAGCAGGCAGAGAGAGAAGGGGAAGCAGGCTCCCTGCCATCCCAGGGCCCTGAGACCATGACCTGAGCTGAAGGCAGAGGCTTAACCCCCTGAGACACCTAGGCACCCCGTGTCTCAAGATTCTTTCTTGATCATCTGCTCTGAACCCCACCACTTCAAACTGATGAAGTTTTAGAATATAAGTGAGGTCCAGAGCCCATGGCCAAGAAAATAATTCTTAAGACGACTCTGGTGCAAAAAGGTGATTTATTAAAGCATGGGGATAGGACCTGAGGATAAGAAGACTTGAAGCATTGGGCTTATGAAGGGAGGCAGGTTATATATGAAGGAGTTGGGGGACATAAGGAAAAAGGGAGGTTCCAATAGAACTTTCATATGTTAAAGAGGACCTATAAGATACCAGAGGCCTTGCCATTGTCAAGTCAAGGTGGTTTTTCCCCTTCTAGCAAGGCATTAACATTAAGATAGTTGGGATATTCTGGGAAGAGCATTACACCTGTCCTACCCAGGAGTGGAGGAAGGGTGGGGGAAGGTTGCAGGGTGTCAGCTCATGCTTTGTCCTCAGCTTGCCTTCTGCTCCCTCATCAAAACCACATCAAAAGGATCAAATCCTCACTGGGGCATGAATTCTTAGGGCCTGCCTAGCTCATTTAATGCCCAGAGCCAGGGAACTAGGATTCAAAATTGCTAAAAAAACAAAACAAAACAAACAAAAAAGACCCCCAAAACGAAAAAAACAAAAAAACAAAAAAAACAAACACAGTAGTTTCTGCTCCCATAGGTAGAGTTTGTTACATTGCCATGTCACATCTTATAGAATTGCTTTTGGGTTTTCCTTAATATATTATAAAGAATATCAGAGGCTCATATGCTTGTTCACAATTTAAAATTTTATTTAAGCCGTATTTTTAAGGTTCTTTTATCCTTTTAGCCTTCTTATTTTATACAAACACTCACGGAACAAGAGTTTATGTGTTTTCATTTGGTATTTTTTACAAAGGCACTGCAATCATCTTTGACGCTCGAACTTAAAATAACACCAAAGTTAATTTTTAAAGAATTTAAGAAAATTTAAGAAACAATATTGACATACTAAATCATTGCTCTTTTAACTTTTTTTTTTTTTTAAAGATTTTATTTATTTATTTGACAGAGAGATCACAAGCAGGCAGAGAGGCAGGCAGAGAGAGAGGAGGAAGCAGGCTCCCCGCTGAGCAGAGAGCCCGATGCGGGGCTCGATCCCAGGACTCCGAGATCACGACCTGAGCCAAAGGCAGCGGCTTAACCCACTGAGCCACCCAGGCGGCCCTGATCTTTTAACTTTTGATTAACTAGATTTTTTGAAAAGAAGATATGTGCAATTAGAAAAAAAATGAGGAGAGGAAGAAAAGATAAACAATGAAAGGAAATATCCATTTTTCCCCAGAACTCTCAGGTCAGTCTGCTTCCTAGAGCCCATCACTGTCAATAGTTAATTGTGCCTCCAGAAATATTCTATGCATATAAAAGCACATATAATATATGTAACGCCTTTTGAAAGTTTTTACTTTGAAATAATTTTAGATTTACTAAAAAGTTGTAAAAATAGTACAGAATGTTCATGCATATCTTCTACTAATTTTCTCTTGTGCTGATGACTTTTGGAAAAATGGTACAGTTATCACAACCAAAACATTAACAGGTCAATAATATATTAGCTAAATGACGTATTTAAATTTCAACAATCCTCTGTTCCCAGTGTTTTTTTTTTGTTTTAGGGTACAATCCAAGGACCCATAATGCTTTTAGTTGTTGTGTATCCTTAGTATTCTCTAATCTGGGACACTTCCTCAGTCTTGTCTTTTATTGCCTGATATTTTTGATGAGAACAGATCAGTTATTGTAGAGAATGCTCTCAATTTGAGTTCATCTGATGCTTCTCATGAATAGGTTGTGTTTATATATTTTCATCAAGAATAGCATGTCTGTCTGTCTCATACGAGAGGTCCATGATGTAGATGTCTCTTAACACCAATGTTGCACATTGATGTTACAAAAATGTAATACAGATTTGAGTATATTGCACACATTTCTTGCATATTTTTTAACTTAGCATTTTATTTCAGCCTACCATTCATCTTTATGTGTGTTGTATTCCATTGCACTCTAAGCCACAGGTGATTTAATCCATCTACTATTGTTGAACATTCAGGTTATTTCTGGTCTTCTTAATTTAACTTTTTAAAGTTAGCTTTATGTCAAGATGGGGCTTGAATTCACAATCTCAAAATCAGGAGTCCAAAGCCGTATTGACTGAGCCAGCCAGGCACCTCTGGTCTTTCAAATTGTGAGTAACAATCCTAGGGAGGACATTATTTTAAATGCATTTGTGCATGTTTGTGTATATACATGCAGGACAAATTTCCAGAATTAGAATTGCTGGGTCAAAGTTTGCATGTCAATTTTGATGATATTGACGAATCTCTTGACTGTATACATGCCCCTCCTTAGCCATGGAGCAGGAGGCTTATTTTCTCACATGTGGGCTAACACTTTTTAATCTTTGCTAATATGATAAGATGATACTTTTTTGTTGTTTTAATTTACATTTCTTCTATGATGTCTATCTGTTAATAAACTATTGCAGTTTTATGTGAAATAAGTCACAGTTCGAGAAAGACAAATACCATATAATTTCACTTCTATGTGGAATTTAAGAAACAAACAAACAAAGAGACAGGAAAACAGAATCTTAACTAGAGGGAAGAAACTGGTAGTTACCAGATGGGAGGAGACTGAGGGGGTGGGGGAGACAGGTGATGGGGATTAGAGAGTACACTTATCATGAGGAGCACTGAGTAATGTAGAGAATTGTTGCATCACTGTATTATACATGGTAATATATACTATTGCTATATTACTAAGTAATATAACACTGTACATTAACTCTGCTGGAATTAAAAATAAAATTAAAAAAGAAAATGATTGTGATTTTTGTGTACTCTTTATTCTTGTCCTTTGCCTATTTTTCTACTGAGTCTTTAGACTTTTTCATATGAAAAGGATTCTTTAAGGGGAGCCTGGGTGGCTCAGTGAGTTAAAGCCTCTGCCTTCGGCTCAGGTCATGATCCTGGAGTCCTGGGATCAAGCCCCGCATTGGGCTCTCTGCTCAAGGGGGAGCCTGCTTTCTCCTCTCTCTCTGCCTGCCTCTCTGCCTACTTGTGATCTCTGTCTGTCAAATAAATAAACAAAATCTTTAAAAAAAAATTAAAAAATAAAAGGATTCTTTAAATAGTAAGGCAGTTAATCCATTGGCATTACTGCAAGAGTTTTTCTCAGTCTTTCATTTGGATTTTGACTCCCTTTGTAGTCCTCTCATAGCGGGTGTTGGTGATATAGTGGTGAGCATAGCTGCCTTCCTTTGTAGTCCTCTCCTGTGAGTCTTAGAGTGGCCAATGAACCACATGTTTCTCAATGTCAAGGATCTCTGGAAACTATTCTATAAAACTACCTGTCATCATAATATGATATAATTCCCATTTTTATATTAATAATTGTCTCTTGTTTAAAGCTCGTCCTTGAGTTAAAATGTGTAAGATGATTTAAATGCACTTTCTGACTTAATTGCTTGTTTTGCTTTAAGTCTGAGCAGTCATACTATCACAGAATTAGCGAAATGGTAACAGTTATTATATGTCAGAAACTTTCACCATTACACATTTTTTGCCAATTTATTTACTATTGTAATTGACTCTAGTCTCAAAACAGTAATTCTTCAAACTGTGCTATAGAGTGAAATGGAACAATGGCTGCTTACCTCTATATGTACGTACATATCTATATATTCTTAAATATATATCTATCTATAAATAGATAATATCTATAAATAGATAATTAAATATATATCTATTCCTAAATATATATTATTTATAAATGTTTATATATTTATGTATTTATGTTTATATATAAAAGTACAAAAGTCATTACCTGACAAATGTACACTCTTGGATTTTGGATACCAGATGTTCCTAACCTGGAAAAAAACAGTAATTTTCTCTCAGAAAATATAGACTTTAAAAAACTAGACTCTTGACAGTGTTCTCCAAAGTAAAAGTGATTCCTGCTCAAAAAGAATTAAAAAAGTGTCTTTGCTATCTTTCTTCTTTTGCTTTATTCTGAGCTCTAGAACCTTCCTGCATCCTGCATTCATCAGAGCCCTTTTATTTTTGACATAATAAGTGCCAGATACAGCTGTGCCTGGTTTCTGAACTTGAGTCCAGGGAACATTTGGTTATTGAAAAGAGAGATCTGTTGGAACTGGTTGAATCCTGGACTGGAGTCATGAGATTCAATGTTGGACAATGTCTACATAATGTGGTAATGTCCAGCCCTCCCTCATCACCAGTCTGGACAGCCTCCCCCACAGCTGGAGCCCTTGGCATGCTGCTGACTGTTCTGTCTGGTCCCAGGCGCTAGGACAAATTCTGAGCTTCAACAAGGAAGAATTGCATGGCTCTGAGTCAGTGTTTCTTACCTTTGGCTGCTGATGCGGGGAAAGGGGAGCTAGAATTTGGTATTGGTACTTAGGAGAACAGAGACTAGAGTTTAATATTATATATGACTCGGACGGCAGTTGGCACTTCCCAGCCCCCTCAGAAATTTGGTTGGATTTGTTTTCAACTATGATGGATGTGGCCTGACAGCAAACACAATTGCCCTACATTTTCTAAGATTTCTTATAGTTGACATCCTCATGCTTCTCTCTGTTCCTATACTGTTGGGTCTGTTCTTTGCCCAGAGAGCACATACATAGAAAGCCCATTTTCTTCCCTGTTTCCAGAAGAAAGTCACAAGCATTTCGTGACTTTTGTATATGGGGAGAAGAGTGTCATTGAGATGGGTGACATAAAGAACAATTAGCCTTCTGTTGTACTCATAATTGTCCTATAAGTTTAATATAGTCAACATTTCATCTTAGAAATGGATACCTTGGACCCAAGGAAGTTAAGGAAACTAAGGTCATAAAACTAAAAAAGTGTCAGAATCAGTATTAAACCCTGATCCTTCTGATTACCTTATGCTGTCTATTACTAATATTCACCTCTTTCCAATCATCATGTTTCACTTCAATGGTATTGAGTAGATGTATGCATATAAATTTATAAAATTAGTTTTGAGAGAAAGGGATATAGATATATAAATGCAATAAGAATATGGTTTATTTTTGCAAGCAACACTGAAGTAGATTTTTAACCTTAATGGAAATCTAAAGGACATCTTTTTAACTATTAACACACAGATCCCTAGGCATGCAGAGCATCTGTAATAGGTTATGTCTTAAAAATGAAAGGGGAAAAGATAAAGATGAACTAGATCACCGTGTGAAAAGAGATGTGCTGGAGTATTTTACCAGTCCTAGTCCACCTAATTTATGAAGCCTAATAATGACCCAGGTTTAGATGGAAGTTCTGACTATTAAGTAGCAGAATAAAATATGCCTGTGTGTAATGGGCCTCAGAGGGTATACTGACTTATAGTCAGTATATATAGTGTATATTGACTTATATATCTTTCTGTGTTACAATATTTAGAAATTTCATCAGTTTGAGTACTGTGTGCAATTTTCCAACGGTTCTGTCCTTACATAACTTTTGTCTTTGATGGAGTGTTTTTTTCCTAGCATTCCCAAGAAAATGAAATATTTAATGCCATGGATTGATTAATATTATAAACAAATGTAATTTATATAGAAATGCACCAGCAAATGATTCCTGTGCTCATCCTTACATAAATAATGTACTTGTTCTGTTACAGAATTTTGCTCTTCTAAACAGAAGTCTCCCTGGGCAATCGACAGCTGTTTCTATAGGATGGCAATTAATGTTTTTTCCCCATTAAAAAGGAATGCTTTGCATTCTTATAAAAAAAAGAAAGATTAGTGCAAGGATGCATGTTATTTCCTAATTTTAAACCAGCTTTACTGAAACATGTTAGATATAGGTGAGATAATTATACAGTCCAGGAATATCCTGCAGAAAAAAAAAATAAGTGGCTTTAAAGCAGTAGTTTCCAACCTTAGCATGCATCAGAATCACCTAGAGGGTTTGTTTAAATATTCAGTTTCTAATTTAGTAGGTATAGGGCTAGGCCTGATAGATAATTTATGCTTTCAGCAATCTCCCAAGTGATTCTGATGTTGTTGGTCCAGGGACCACACTTTGAGAAACACTGCTCCAAAGAAGCTATTTTTCAGATAAGGATACAATCTTTTAAGGGCACCTGGGTGGCTCAGTCGGTTAAGTGTCTGACTTCAGCTCAGGTCATGATCTTCAGGTTGCGTGATTAGTCCCACATTTGGTTCCCTGATCAGTGGGGTGTTGGATTTTTCCTCTGCTTTTGCCTCTTCTGCTCCCCCTGCTTGTGCTCTCCCTCTCTCTCAAACAAATAAATAAGATACTTCAAAAAAAGTCACACTGTCCCAACTTTTCCTCTCTTATATTTCTAAGAAAGAGGGAGTACTGTTGAAATAAAAATTTCTTTTTTTTTTAAGATTTTATTTATTTATTTGACTGGCAAAGATCACAAGTAGGCAGAGAAGCAGGCAGAGAGAGAGAAGGAAGCAGGCTCCCTGCTGAGCAGAAAGCCCGATGTAGGGCTCGATCCCAGGACCCTGGGATCATGACCTGAGTTGAAGGCAGACGCTTTAACCCACTAAGCCACCCAGGTGCCCCAAAATGCAAATTTCTGATCTTTCTAATCATTTCCTCTCTCACTCTTCTGCTAGGCCAGTCAGATTCTTGACTCACTCCCACTTCTACCATCTTAGCTTGAACTTAGCTGGACAAGTCTTAAATTTAATCAACAAAGAGCAAGGAACTCCATCTGGACTCATGTGGTATTCTAAAATCTACCCTTTGACATTGATAAAGCTGATGTTTGGGTCTCCACTTAATTGTAGCACTCTGGACCGAAGATGGTATGAATGATTGAATTTAGACATGAAATCCCACCTTGAACTTTGAACCTGGCAATTCAGAAATTTTAAATGGCATTTTAATGGTAAACTGAGAAACCAAACTTCAGGTTTGTTTTTAATCTTCTTTCTCAGTGTCCTGCATTGTGGCTTTCTCTACTTTGAATGGACAATACTCATGTAGGTGGGTATGTTCAATTCATAAATTGTTTATTGAGGTCATATCATCCTAAGGTACTATTCCAGATACTTCAAAAATTACAAAGGTGAAAAATAAACATAATATAAGCAAAATACTTATATTTTGGAAGAGAATAAGAAAAAACAATGCTAAGAAGTGGTGCTATTGGCAGCATGAGCAAAGAAATCTGTGGGGCAGGTGATGGGAGATCATATGCAATTGATAAGCTAAAGGAAAGTCTTCTATCAGAAACATTATTTGATATGGGCATTGGCTGATGGTAATTCACTGAAAGGAAGAGAGTTAGTGGGATTAATAATGATCAAAGGAAATTGTAGAAGAAATAAAGGTAGAAAGCACAAGAGGGAATGATTTTAGGATAGTAATTCTCGCACACCTACAAGTGAAAGAGTTTGGAGAAAAATGGAGTGGTAGACACAGGGTTCTTCACCCATTCCCCATTCACATGTCCCACTGTGAAGATTTTGGCTGAAAGACAGCCTTCACATGACAGTGTCTTTGAAGGCTGCCTCATTGCAGAGAACAGTCTGCCCATACCCTAGGAGGATAGGAAGGCAAGATCCTTTAAGATCAGTGACACTCTGATTGGCAATATTCTCTTTCCAGTTCCCTACTGAGTTGGCCAAAGCCTTGTCAGACCTGTGTCCATTTGACTTCTTCCCCTAATCCATCCTTCTCTATGCAGGTGTTGATCCCTACTTAGTAAATGTCTTGTGAACCGATACCTGTGTTGTGGAGGATCTCAAATTCCAGAGTGAGGTAGATATTCCTACTTGGTTCCATAGACAATGAGGAATGCCTTGAGTCTATCTTGAAGTCAGTGATATGCTTGGAGATGTGTCTTAGGAAAACAAATTCAGTAAGAATATGTATAAAAGAGATTAAAGGAGAGGAAACTGGAATAGAGATAGGTGAAAAATTTTGCTATGAACAGAGAAGGTATACAAAGACATTAAAGGAAAAATAGAGTTGAGTGTGAGAGACATGTAAAAAGAAGAATCTGCAGAACTCAGGAATTGATTGGATATGAGAGTTTGAGAGTTGAGGGGTGAAGGAAAGGAGAAACTCAGGTTTTTTTAAGATTCTGAACTTGAGGAATGGTAAACATGGTAGGGCCATTAACAAAAATAAGGGAGTCAAGTCAAGTAGTGTTTTGATTTAGAAAGAAAGATAATCTATTGTTTATGTCTTCTGGTATGATTCTGTAACCCACCTTTCTGTAGATGTCCTTTGCATATGGCAATAAATTAGGTCATATTAATGGTCATAAACAGAATTACAGCATTAGCCCCCATGTCTTCTCCAGTTATTTCTGGATATCCACAAGATCCTCTCATGCGTCCAGTTTTTTCACGTTCTAGTGCTCTTTTCCTCTGAAGGGAAACACACCTCCTCTCTAAGATGCTGAATCCCAGAGCTCTGCATACCTTAAACCCACCTAATGGTGCTAAAGTGCTCATTTTAAGTTTGATTAAGTGTATAACTCAGTAGCGTTAATTACATTCACAGTGTTGCACCACCATTGCCACTACTTCCAAAACTTTAGGTTTTTAAAACACATTCATTAGTTAATTAATTTTAATGAGGCCTTATTTTTCTTTAGAACAGTTTTAGGTTCACAGCAAAATTGAATAGGCAGTACAGAAAGTTCCTATGTATTTTCTCACCCAGCACATGCACAGCCTCCTCTATCATCAAAATCCTACACCAGAGTAGTACATTTGTCACAATCTGTAAACCAACATTGATACATCATGATCACCCAAAATCCTTAAGTTGTATTTCACTCTTGGTGTATGGTTATGAGTGTGGACAAATGTGTAATAATATATGCCTCCCATTTATAGGATCATACAGAGTAGTTTCACTGTCCTAAACGCCCTCTTGTCTTCCACCGATTTGTCCCTCCCTCCTCCACCCATTCCTGGCAACCACTGGCACATTCACAGTTTCCATAGTTTTGCCTTTTCCAGAATATTATGTAATTTGTAATACAGTGTGCAACTTTTACAGATTTTTTTTCACTTAGTAATATGTATTTAAGGTTCTTCCAGGCCTTTTTGTGTCTTATAGTTCATAGCTTTTTAGCACTGACTAATACTCCACTGTATGAACATACTGAAATTCATTTATCCATTCACCTGCTGAAGGACTTTGTGATTGCTTCCAAGTATTGATGATTGTAAATAAAGCTGCTATAAACATCCATGCACAGGTATTTCTGTGGACGTGTTTTCAGCTCATTTGGATAAATGCCAAGGAGTACAATTGCTGGATCATATAGAAAGGGTAGGTTTAGTTTTGTAAGAAACTGGTAAAACTGCCTTCCAAAATGGTTATCCCAATTTGCATTCCCATCAACAATGAATGAGAATTCCTGTAGCTCCACATTTTTGCCAGCATTTGATGTTGTTGTCAGTGTTTTGGATTTTAGTTATTCTAATAGGTGTGTAGCTGTTAAAATTTGCAGTTGTCTGATGGTATGTGATGTTGAACCTCATTTCCTGTGCTTATTTGCCATCTATATATCTTCTTTGTTGCAATGTCTATGTTTACATCTTTTGCTCACTTTTTAATGGAGTTTATTTTCTCATTCTGAAATCTTAACAGTTCTTTGTATATTTGGATACCAGATTTCTACCACAAATATGTTTTGCAAATGTTTCTCTTAGTCTGCGGCTTGTGACATGTAGCATCTTCTTTATCCACAAATAGAGTCTGTAATTATTAACCAAATGCTCTAGCTCTGGTACCCTCCAATCTACTTTCTGTTTCTATCGATTTTCCTATTCTAAGTGTTTCATATAAACAGAATCATATAATATGTGCCTCTTTGTGGTTTATTTCACCTTTTACAGTGTTCTCTAGATTTACCAATGGTGAAACAATCCTTTTCATGGCTAATATTCCATTGTATGTATATATATCACTTTGTTATCTGTTTGTCTCTGGACGGACACTCGGATTGCTTCCACTTTTTGGCTATTAGGGACAATGCTGCAATGAATATGTAAGTTTCTTTTTAATTCTTTTGGTTATATAATTGGGAGTAGAATTGCTGAGTCATGATAATTCTATGTTTAGCTTTTCAAGGAACTGCCAAACTGTTTTCCACAGAAGCTGCACCATTTTCTGAATTTCCTCATGTTTATTCCTGTGAAGGTGGCATAATGCCCTCCCCTCCACTCTGCTGACTCTCGTCAGTATGGATCCTGAAAGAACACGCCAAAGCCATGGACCTCAGAGGCTCAGTCCTGATACCTTTCCTCCATATGTCTCAGACCTAGTTCACAAAGAAAGCTGGGGAAAAATGACCTATTTTGAATCTGCCATTTTTAAACCAGGGCATTTTGATGCTGCTATTGGAAACTAAGTTAGCTTTAATTTTGCGTTCAGGATTATAACTTTTTAGTTGACATTTTGCATTCATTTGTTATATTTATTGTCTGTCTAGCACAGACACATTCTACAGCCATAAGAAAAAAAAACAGTGAACAAATAACAAATTCTATCATTTGAAGCTTATAGTCCAATATAGGAGACAGAAAATAAAATTTTGAGAAGCCAAGACAATTTAGGTGGAGATTAGGATTAGTGTCATACTATAAAGTGATGCAATAGAGTGTATCTTAGTAAGAAACTATGTTGGAGAAGGTGGCCAGTGAACACCCATCTGAAGTGACTGTGGAAAGGAGACTCAAAGCACAAGAGAAAGTCAGGTATGTGAAGACAAGGTGGTGAGGGCCATTCTGAGGCATAAGGAACAGCAGAGGCAGAGTCTTTAAGATAGAAAGGATCTCAGCATGTATGAGGTCCATTAAGGGCAGTGAGTCACAGAGAACAGCAAAGAGAAGCACAGGAAGAGTTAGATGGGCAGGCGAGACTCTGTATAGCATCAAGACTTTGGGACTTGGTGGCCCTGTGGAATTCATTCTGAGGAAAATGAGAAGATTCAGACAGGTTACAGCCTGATGAAATTGCAGTCTGAGTTGTGTTCTCAGTACTGATTCTTCTGCCATTATATTCAGGATTCCAGTCATGCCCATGGTGGTCACACTGCCCTGGTTGTGCCTAAGAGAATTTCACAGGGCTCAATCTTGGTTTTCTCTTTCTTTTTCCTGGAAAATTGGAAAGGTGTTTTAGGGTGGTGCCCATGGTCTACTGTTAAAAACATTGAAAGTTCATGGTCTTAGAGTTCAATGTATTCTTTCCCAAAAAGGTTACTTCCACAACTCCAACTCACTAGAACCAAATAGGACCAACTGAGTTACCTTTAATATTAATTTGGTATCGGGATTCAAGGCTTATAGCCAACTAGTTGCAAATATGAAGCTGAAGTCTTAGTGGCAGCCTTATGTGGTTCATATGTATGCCATTTCAGAAACAGAGAGAGAAAGAGAGAGAGAAGGAAGAACGGGATAGAGGAGGAGGGGGAGGAAGATGGAAGAGAAAGGGAGGAGGAGGGGAAAAGAAAGAGGAAAAGAGGAAGAATGAAACAGGTAAAGCAAAACAGATATGAAGGATAATAGACCAGAGTTTGGGCCAAAGGTCCAGACTCTCATGTGACTGTCCCCACTTTTCCTTCAAGTCCAGACAGACTTCCTGCTCTTCCTTCCATGGGGCATTTCTAGACCTTACCAATAAATTCTTCAGTTTTGCTTAAACCAGCTTAGTAGGTTTCTTTTACTTTCTACCTTAATGGTAAAGAAGCCAAGGGAAAAGCATGATTAGAGTAAAATAGACAGGGATAAATTTACCAGAGACATCTTTATGCATAAAATTTAGGACTTAGTACACTCAGAATTAGGGAAAGAAAAAGGAAAAGAACATCATATAGCATTGGTAGGTCCCCATATTTACGATGATGTCCTGCTCAATTTCACAGTCTGCTTGAACTCTTCTTTCTCTGACCATAAATTAGGAGAAGGGATAGAAAACAAAAGGGAATGAAAAGCAAGATCTTCTCCCCAGCATACCCTTGTATGCCCATGAGGATTCTCTTATAGTGGTAACTGGAGAATTTACCCAGTCTTTCTCTACACTACTGTTACGATACCAAATTGCCACCTGGTGTTCAGATTACTGCTTTGTGTTCATATCTGGAACTTAAAAGGACATAACTTTTCATTTTCAGTTTAGAGTTTGAAATAGCATGATTTATCTCTTTTTAGAAATGTTAGAGGACAAAAACATCTATACAGATTATAGATTTTGTTTCTCCTGTGAAAGTCCCACCTTATTCTATGTGTAAGGTAAACTGTTCTAGTGTGTGTACACTTATTTTCATTCTTTTCTTCATACTTAGTGCCAGAAAAGGAGTCATCGACCCCCCCATTTTTGGGCACAAGGCACCCACTGTCATATGAATAACCAATCAGGGAGGATTACTGATATTTTATGTGATCTGGAAACAAAATTGATGATAAATGTATACTGTACAGATATAAAGGAAAACTGCTTTATAGAACAATTATGTCTGCTCAGGATTACTGATCCTAATTTCAACACCTTAATATCTTATCACTTTCTGTGTTCTCTGCCAGGACACAGTGATATATTTCCCAACTTGTATTGACACAATAAGATTGTAAGGTTTTTCCAACTGAATACTACACAGCAAATACTTCTCACCATTAATATTACAGATGTGGTTCTTTTTATGTACACAATTAACTGATGTATAAAATGCACAGAGAAAGGTAAAGCTCAAATTTTCACAAAGTAAACATCCCTATAACCTGCATGTAGATCAAGAAGTGTAACATTAGCAGCACCCCACATTCCACACTGGGGTCTCTCCCAGGTACTAGGCACATCCCCAGTGACCACTACTCTGGCTTCTACCTCCTCTGATGAATTTAGCCTGTATTTGAACTTGGTGTAAATGGAATTATATAGCACTTATCCTTCTGTGCTCATATCCTTTCACTCAGTGTTGTTTCTGTAAAGTTCATCCACAGTATTGCATGTATTAGAGTCTGCTCATTTTCATTGTTGTAGTGTATTTCATTTTAAAATATACCATGACTTATGTATCCATTCCCATTTTTTTAAGTGTTTTTTTTTTAAGATTATTTATTTATTTATTTGACAGGCAGAGATTACAAGTAGGCAGAGAGGCAGGCAGAGAGAGAGAGAGAGAGGAGGAAGCAGGCTCCCTGCTGAGCAGAGAGCCCGATGCGGGGCTCAATCCCAGGACCCTGGGATCATGACCTGAGCTGAAGGCAGAGGCTTTAACCCACTAAGCCATCCAGGCGCCCCTCCATTCCCATTTTAATGTTATCAATTAGCAATGCTACTATGAACACTCTTGCACATTATGTGGGAGCATGTGATTCTTTTCTGGGTAGATATACCTATATACCTAGCTGTGCTTACTTCTAGATAAACTCTGACTGATTGTTTAAGGAATAATGAGATGGTGCAACATATTCCCAAATTTAATGTTTTTTTTTTTTCATAAGACATGTCAAAAACACCTTATAGATTGTTGTAATATTAAATGTGATCTCTCTTTTTGTCTCTCTCTCTCTCTCTCTCTCTCCCTCACACACACACACACACACACACACACACATGCACATGACTTAATACAATGACTGCCACATAGTAGACACTTATTAAAGGTTAATCGAATGGGAAGACATGGAGTTTAACAAATGGGTTGTTTTAGAGGCAACAATGTATTCAAACATTAGCATTTATCTACTTAAATATATAACTTTGGAAGCCCCCCTTTAGTTATAATTCTTAAAATCTGTTTTTTTTCTCATGAATCCTTTCCTCCTTTCTCCGATTCCTTGGATGGTAGATTGCGAGCTGGACACTAGTAGGAATGAGAACTAGTAGGAATGAGATTTGATTCTTCTCAAGTAAATTTGCCTGACACCTTAGGCAAACTACACTGCATAGGTGTAACTTGTCTCTGAAGAGAAATAAGATAGTGTACCACCTGCCATCGTACAGATCTACAGGGTCTCTACTGACAAAGGTGGGCTCTGTGTTTGCAGAAAAACCCATCCGATGGGGCCATTCATGCTAACCCTCCATTGCCACTCCCACTGCCTCCCTCCCTAATCAGCATCTGCAACACAATTTCATTGCTTTTGACTCTGCAGGCAGAGTTTTGCTTTTAGTATCGGCCCATGAAACCAGTGCTCGTACATCTGTCCATTTGGAAAGGTTTCATCCACAGAATAAATCCCTTAAAGCTGGCAAGAAGCGATTGCTGGCTTTCCATGGACTGTGTGCAGAGAGCTGACTGAGGGATCCAAATTTGAAAATTGGCTCCTCTCTTTTTGTGATGTGTCATTTTATAAATGGCTCAAAGTGAAGCAAAAAAGGGATCTTAGGTTCTGTCCTTTTGCTCCTCTGTTTCTTCTGCTGTGCTCTCCAAGCAAGCAAAATATGATGAAAGCCATGTCCCATATGCTTGTTTCTGCAACTTGTAGCGTGCAGAATTGAAGCTCCCTCAAGAAGGGGTTGTGTTGTTCTCTTTAGTCTGATTGGAACATAGACAGATGGCTGTCAGTTTGTCCAAAGCCCTCAGGCTCCTGCCTGCTCAGTGGTCTCCCCTCAGGTTTTTACATGTGTTCATAGTGGCTGGGGGAGACCACTGCAGAGCAGAATAGTGGAGCTGGAGCATGAGGTCTAATTAATGCCTTTTGGGAACAAAAAGGCTTATGATACAAGGGGTGACGCTTTTTAAATGAGCTAAAGGGAGGGACAGGGGCTGTTTGAAGAGGAGAGTGTATGCTTTCCTGAAACTATTGCAAATACATTTTGGGTTTGTTTGTTTTGTTGTTGTTTTGTTTTGTTTTTTTTTAGATTTTATTTATTTACTTGAGAGAAAGAGTGAGAGAGAGAGAGAGAGAGAGCGCAGTGCCCAAGCACAAAGGGGTGGGGCTGGGGGGGCAGAAGGAGAAGCAGTCACTTTGTTGAACACGGAGCCTAATGTGGGCTTGATCCCACGAACCTGGGATAAGGACCTGAGCCAAGGGCAAATGCTTAACCGACTAAGCCACCCAGGTTCCCCTGCAAATACATTTTAAAAACTCTAGTGTTACTTGGTTCTACATACACTCATCTCTCCATCCACACCCACTCTGCACAGGGGTATATGCACACACACATATGCACATGAAATACCACATACACAGTTTCTCACTCGTGCATAAACATGTTTCCTCCCAAACAGCTGGGGTTGGAGTAGTAAAGTAGTTAGCTGCTGAACTATATTTCCAGGCTGCCATTTGGTTAGCTCTATTTACATCATTAATGAATGATGAAGATTCAGCATAGATAGTATTATTTGATGAATGCAGGGATGTGTAGAGAATGTCTGTGTGTATGTCTGAAGTTACTCTCTCACACACTCACATACAGACCTCAAAAACAATTGATCCAAGGGGATCCATCTCATCAGAGATGGAGACCATTTTTGTGAGACTAGAACTAGACTTGAAAAGGGGGGAAAGGTCTAAATTAAGGAATATAAGGCATGTAAATAAGTGAGAAACAGAAGTTTACCAGTATTCTTGATTTTTTAAAAAATCCTGCTTTATTGATTACTCAAGTCACAAGTATAGCATATGCACTATCTAATATGAATAGTGATAAAGATGATAAATACCACTATTTAAAGGAAAATAACCAACCTTTCCAAGTTTCATTATAACAGTTGAGATTGTGCTAGGAAGGGACCTGGATTTTTATGATGATTTAATATTTCTTGGTTTTCTCCCTAATCTATCTTCATGCACATCTGCTCTGCAGACACACATTCTCTGCTTTCCCCCACCCCATTCCCAACTGACAAGGACTTTTGGAAAAAAACCCCAAAAACTGCTGGAGTTGGAGAAATAGAGAAAAGAGGTAGACTTTAGAGAGGAGGGTAAAAGATTTCAGAGTGTTATATGTAGTCTTCTGGGCCTACCATTTATCTTTTGATTGTTCATACATCTCATTTCACTATAAAGATCTCATTTTAAAAAATATCATATGCCCTTAAATAGCCATTTTAACATTTTTTAAAAAGATTTTATTTATTTATTTGAGAGAGAGAGTGAGAGCATGAGAGGGGATAATGTCAGAGGGAGAAGCAGACTCCCCTGGCTGGGAGCCCCATGTGGGCCTCGATCCCAGGACTCCAAGATCATGACCTGAGCCGAAGGCAGCCGCTTAACCAACTGAGCCACCCAGGTGCCCCCCATTTTAACATGTTTAAAGAATAGACTTTAATATGCATATATTTTTGTCATGTTATGTGAATGTCTATTAAATTCATATAAATGATATATTGTAGGTTTCATACTGTATCTCACTTTTTTCCAGTAGACACTAAGTTCTTAAGATCAAACTATATTGCCAAGTTTATAAAAAATGTGTGCATTCTAATTACTGAATAATTCTCTGTGATGTGCAACATCATTTTTGCCTGTCCTCTCTCCCCATAATGGACATTCAGGTTACCTTCAAACATTTACCAACCCAAGCAATGATTTGAACCAATACTTATGAAATATGTCAGAATTTTCCTGGGATATGCATCCTAGATTGGTATATCTGTGATATATCAAAATTTAATATGCAAATACATAAATATGTAAATACATGCATATGCATATACAAATATATTATATTTATATATTCTATATGTGAGTATAGCCAGATAGTGCTAGATTTCTCTCCAGAATTCCTGCACCAGTTGTCATCACTCTCATTAGCAGTTCATAAGGTGAGGGTCTCCATATCCCAGTGAGTGTTGGGCAATATCCAACTTTCTAATTGCCAACTTAAAGGTTTAATGTGGTATCTCATTGATATCTTTTTTACCTTTTTCTGATTGCCAATAATTTTGAATGCCTTTTGAAATTCTTACGAGTATGTTGGTTTCTTCTTTTGTACACTGTGTGTCTGTTTCCTTTGCCCATTTTCTGTGATCCCCCTCCAGCTGACTGAGGGAATTCCCTAATGATATTGTCTAGATACTGACACCTTAGTTTAAGACACTATGTGTATCATCTTCTTTCCTATCACCATTAACTCCTTGGCAAAATTCCTTAATTTCTAAAAAACCAGAGTCACATCCTCTTGCTTCAGAGACCATGCTTTTGAAGTGTTGTTGAAGAATCCCTTTAACCTGGTGCATGTTGGAGAGGGGACAGGCTTGATCCCTGACTCTCAGAAATAGCTGACAGAAACACTCATAGCCAATTCTTCTATCTGTATAGATGCCTCTTAAAAAAAAAAATCTATCCCCTCTCTTCCTTAGTGGTAAAATATGCTTAAATATGGAAATAATAACCAAGAAAGTAATTTCTTTTTGTGAATTAAATATTAAGGAGCTGTGAATTGGAATTCCTCTCTTGCTGTAGCTTTCCCTATCACAGGAGGCCACTTGAGCTGAATTGGCACCCACCACTTTCATTCACTGAGAAGAACCTCTACAAAGAATGGGGATACTTCTGTTGACTGTGTTCTCCAAAAAATATCAAAAATTGAAAGACAAAGCAAAGCATATTTGTGTTTGGTCATTGTTATTTTGGATATACTGTTCATTTTATATTGATAGATCTTGGCATATATACTAATGCAAAAGAGAATGAAATATTAGAATGTTCTATTTCTAAATGAAGACTGGTAAAACATAGGCTCATGGTGTTGTTTCTAAAATTTGAGACTATCTTTAGCTGATTTTTCTGAAGACCAAAATAGCATTACTATCCTAAGGCCTGCATAAAAGGACTCCTTCAGTTACGTTCTCATTTGGCATTGAGCACCCTAAGTTGGCTGCATAAAGATTTATGCCCCATGAAAGGCTATACTTGATTAGTGAGACACAAAGACCAGTAAGATGCATAATTGAATGGAAAATACAGTAACATGTGCTTAAGGGAGTTATTGTTGCCGATAATATTTTTAAATATACAGAAGTTGCTTCTGCTATGAATATTTCACTGTTTCATCTCATAGAGATTATTTCTCACACATGTATTGCTGTACAGGGCTTTGGAAGTCTTTTAGCTTATAAAACTTGAGGGTTTTTTTTTGTTTTGTTTTGTTTTGTTTTGTTTTTCTCTTGCATTCATTTTCCTACTTGCAAACATCCACATTTTATACCCGTTGACTTTTGACTAAACGTGTCACAGGAAGTTACCCTAATCTACTGCCTGTCAGGGATACTGAATTACATAGCTTCATAACTTTGACTTCTTTTTGAGTTACTATATGGCGTATCTTTTCAAGAGTGTCAAAAACACTGAAAATAATGTTTCTCATTGCATTTCCTAATACCTGTCATGGATTAGAATATTAAAATGTAAATCTATAGCTATCAGATCTACTCAAAATAGTTTGGAGATTTAAAAAATCTCAGATATAGGTTTGAATCCATAAGTAATTTTTAAACTTTATTCTAAATAGGTTAGCATTTTTATCATCCATCTAAAAGTTGGAATGGCATATTAATAAACACAGTGAACACTTAGAAATTGGACTCTTGGGGCACCTGGGTGGCTCAGTGGGTAAAAGCCTCTGCCTTTGGCTCAGGTCATGATCCCAGGGTCCTGGGATCGAGCCCCCGCATCGGGCTCTCTGCTCAGCAGGGAGTCTGCTTCCTCCTCTCTCTCTGCCTGCCTCTCTGCCTACTTGTGACCTCTCTCTCTCTCTCTTTCTCTCTGTCAAATAAATAAAAAAATCTTTTAAAAAAAGAAATTGGACTCTTTGTTTCTCCTGAAAAATGAATATCTTCAAGGTACATGAACACTTGCTAAGATGATATAAAAATGGGATTTTGTATTTTATCACTATGACCCTAATCACTTGAACTAATAAATTACTATGCATTTTATATGGCATTTTATACCAAACTTTTACTAAACCAAACTGAAGATCTTTTTGTAATCAGTAAACAAAGAAAATTATTTAGTCAAACATGATAGACTTCTAGACTTATTCTGTGCCATTCAAGTGTTTTTGGTGCCTAATAAGCATAACCACAATGAAACCTCCTTTCTAATTCTTAAGGCCCCTGTTTTTTTCCTCTTGGCAGACTTCACAGTGAATTTCTTCAGTAATATTCTCTTGCTTGGCAAATACCTTTTTTTTTTCTTTTTTTAACTCTAGAGGTCCTTGCATTATTCTTTGTTGCTTCTAAGTCAAGGTATTTTCACAATAATATAACACAGAAAAAAACAATATAATGATCTAAAAAACTTTGATTTGGGGCATCATTAAATACTTTGATTCCCTTTCCAGGGTTTTTAACTACAGTTTTTGTCATCATGTTAATGGCAGTTGGTACTGAAGAACTTTCAGTTGTTGCCTACTCAGCCATCTTTCTCAATTTTCTTGCCTTGCTTCACAGGAAACTTCTCAGTGATGAAATTCAGCAGCAAAGACATTATACTGGCACCACTGGTGATGAGAAAACTATTAAGTTGTTCTTTTAAATAATACCACTGAATAAGTATAAAAAGTCATTTGATGGGACCATAAAACTAGTCAAAATAAGAAAGGGAAAGGATGTATGATGAAAATGAAAGGGATCATAGTTATTGAAGGCTTACTATTGACTCATCATGCTGACTATGGAAAAATTTTCCTGAAAACACTTCTTCTAGACAAACCCAGGAGGCAGCCATCATTATTACATATTTTAAATATTATTTACATATTTGATTTTTACATATTTTACATATTACAAATTTATATATTTTAAAGGCTTGAGGAAACAGGATCATGAAGATAAAGACTAAGTCTCTATTCTGAATGATTTCATGAACCAGTCAGACAAGGAGAAAGCCTGATTCCCAAGTCCTCACTGAATGTCTACATTTCTCTTGATAAAGTCCCAATAGTTCCTTTTTTCTTTTTCTTCCTTACCTCTGGAGATGTGTCTAGTAAGAAGTTGCTACAGCTGATCTCAAAGAGGTTGCTGCCTATGTTCTCCTCTAGGATGTTGATGGTTTCCTGTCTCACATTTAGGTCTTTTTTCCATTTTGAATTTATTTTTGTGTATAGTATAAGAAAGTGACCCAGTTTCATTCTTCTTCATGTAGCTATCCAGTTTGAGAGATGGCCTTTTTTCCATTAGCTATTCTTTCCTGCTTTGTGGAAGATTAGTTGACTATAGAGTGAATGGCTACATTTAAATGTATAACATTGTGTTGAGCTTGACTGAGGACAGTGAAGGCCAATACCTGATGATAAGTTACACAGGCTGTCACCCGGTTATACATCCAAGCTGCTTAGCTCTTTGGAAACTATAAACCATACAAAGCTCAGACTAAGAGAAATGGTACTCTAGAGTCCTTGAAAAAGCCTAACCAATGAAGATGGTAGAATGAGTTATGGTCCATATACATTATAGAATATTTTAGTGCTGTTAAAAGACCTAATCAAATTATGTAAGTTGATTTGAATAAGCTTCTATGACTGGTATTGTTAAATGAGAAAGGAAAGATGAGTATTATATATATTATAATATATATATATAATAAGTATTTATAATGTAATTCATGTTTTATAAAGCACAGAAACATCTTCCTATACACACATATTAGTGTGTACTTATGTGTGTAGGAGTGTAGATAAGTAAGAAAATTATAAACCAGGTGCTAACAAGGGTTACCCTAGCATGCTGGTATGTTGGCCATGGTAGAGAATGTAGTTGGAAGAGGAAATAAAACAATAAATAAGAGAACATTAGATACTAATAGACAAAAGCACCCCACCATGTAAAATAGCCCCACCTATGTAAAATGATATATAAAGGTTGTTATGGGCTGGATTATGTCCTCCAAAAATGATATGTTGGATTTCTAACACCTTGTACCTCAGAATGTGAACTTATTTGGAGATAGGGTCTTTACCTATCAAGTTAAAGTAAGAGGAAATCAAGTTAAAGTGATGTCATTAGGGTGTGCCCTAATCCAGTATGACTGATGTTATAAAAAGCAGAAAATTTGAGGGCACCTGGGTGGCTTGGTCAGTTGAGGGTCTGACTCTTGGTTTCTGTTCAGGTCCTGATCTCAGGGTCATGAGATTGAGTTCCACATTGTGCTCCATGCTCATAAAGTCTGCTTGAGAAATTCTCTCTCTCCCTCTCCCTTCCTGTCTGCCTCTCCCCCTGCTCATGTGTGCACTCTCTATCTCTCTCTCAAATAAAAAAAAAAAAAAAAAAAGAGGAGAAAAGACCATCTGAGAGGACACAGAGAGAAGACCGCCATCTATAAGTCATGGACCCCATGAGGCTAACAGAAGCTATGACAAAAGCCTGCAACAGGTCCTTTCCTTAGAGCCCCCAGAAGCAACTAGCACTGCCACCTGCCTGCTTTCAAAGTTCTGCCCTCCAGAGCCAAAAGACAAAACATTTCTGTTATTTGGGCCACACAGTGTGAGACATATTTTTATAGCAACCTTCGGAAACTAATACATGAATGTATCTGTTCATAATGACACTAGGGGAAAAAAAGGTGAAGTTTAACTACTTGCTTTTGTAAAGATCTTTAGGATATACTGTCAACCACAAAAAGAAAAAGTATTGGGGAAATGTGGGTAATGTGCTTCTATTAAGATGGAAAATTATAGACAGGAATTGAAATACTGGATGTACTCCTTATCTATATAAACTTGGGTAAGTTGACATCAGTTTTGTCATCCATTCAATGAGGTGAATGATGCCCACATATTAAGATTCCTTGGGGAGCCAGTGGCAAAATGGTGCATGCAGAGTTTCAAGGTCTTCTTTGCTGGTCAGGACCTTGGTGTCTGCCCTCTCCCATGTCTGAAATGTTCTTGACATAGCCGACTCTTCATTCTACATGTCACCACCTCGATGGCTTCTCCTGACCATGCATTTTCTTCTTTGTTTTTTCTATCACGTAGCACCCATTTGACTCATAGCACATTTCCCAACCTTATGCTATTTCTTTGGTTTTTAATTTATTTTCTATTTCTCCCATAGTCCACCTGCTCCATGAGGGCAAGAATTATTTGTGTCCTATTCACCATTGACTCTAGAGTGCTGAGAACACTGTCAGGCACAGGAAGGCAATCAAGAAATATTTCTGAATGAACATCTGAATGAATGAAAGTGCTTAGTACAATATTTGCCACATAATAACTATATAGCAAATATTAGCTATTTCTTCTTATTATTATTATAGATGAGTCATAATCCACATATGGGGCAAGAGAGAAGATTTCTTCATTTTCCCCATTCTTGTTCACCCCAAACATGGGAAACATTTTTTTCCTTAGTACCGAGTAGAAATCTGATCTAAGCCCTGTTTTAATTCAGCTTTAATTGACAGTGTAAGGTATTCAGAGATCACATTCGATGGATTTTATCCAAAACTACCATATTTCTCAGAATTTCTGATCTTACCATCATACCATGAGACTGAGGATGCTTTGAAACTAGAGTCAGGAGTACCTACCTGGCTCAGTTGGTAGACCATGCAATTCTTGATCTTGGGATTGTGAGTTTGAGCCCCTCACTGGGTGTATAAATTACTTAAAAAAAAAAACTAGTGTTAAAACTGCTATACAGGGACGCCTGGGTGGCTCAGTTGGTTGGACGACTGCCTTCGGCTCAGGTCATGACCCTGGAGTTACGGAATCGAGTCCCGCATCGGGCTTCCGGCTCCGCGGGGAGTCTGCTTCTCTCTCTGACCTTCTCCTCGCTCATGCTCTCTCTCACTTTCTCTGTCTCAAATAAATAAATAAAATCTTAAAAAAAAACCCTGCTATACAATATTACTATCTTAATTTGTTCATGCCCCAGAAAAATCTGTTTTATAAGAATTCCCTGTTTATATGACCAAGAGGTAGGATTATTTTTAGTGTCTAGTTTGGATGTATTTTGTAAATACTAAATTCATATATTTAATATTTTCTAGAAATAATAGTTCACTACATATTATATGTAAGTTTTTCTTTTTTATTATTTTCCAATTTGCTTAGTACTGTTAATTCTTGGCATAATTTTAACACCAACTATAATAATATTATGGCAGTATATTATACTTTTTACTGCTTATTACATTTGAGATATAATAATATTTAATAGTTCTTTCTGTTTGTGCTTTTAAAATATAATTGTCTAATTTCTTAATATAGACTTTTTATGTGAATAATTTAAGACATTTACACACATGCATACATACTGTCATTATGAATTAGTATAACACGTAAGTCACTAAAATTTTAAGGAGAAGTAGTACCTTTAATAAGACAAATTATACCAACAAAATATTAGGAAAAGAAAAAAACAACTTCTGTCATATTCTTCTGCCTTTCAGTTTAACCTACAGATAGCTGAATACTTCTAAAATAAAATAAATTCCCTGGGAAACAGTAAAAAAGAAGTGCTTTAGAAATTTAAATATTAGTTTTTAGGTCATTACTGTGTTTATTTATTTATTTAATCAAAGGGTAAATTAAAAACCAAACTTGGCAGACACACTTTGCTGATGGTATGAAAGTGTTCTTGCTTTTTCCTTGGAGGAAAGATATTATATAAGTGCTCCCAAGCAAATGGACTTCACATTCTATATTTTTCCTTGAACATTGTGAACACATTAGGGTTCATTTGAAATGCTATTTTGGTGGTTTATGGAGCTGGACCACGTTTATGGGGAAACCATCTCAAATTGAAGTTCTTTTTGTGTTTTGGTATAAAATTACTTTTGCATAGGTACCAGGATGGATCTGTCATTGTTAAATTATTAAATCACAGTTTGATGAAGACAGAAATTTTCCAGGAGGAGCTGGGAGTTTTCAGTGTAAAACTGAGAAAGTCCTGGAGTATGAGTTGGTTATCTTACTCCCTTCTTCTTCTTCTTTTAAGATTTTGTTTATTTATTTGAGAGAGTGAGAGAGAACATGAGTGTGGCAGGGGCAGGGTGGTGAACTGAGGGATAGGAAGAAGCAGGTTCCAAGCTGAGCAGGGAGCCCAAGTCAGGGCTCGATCCCAGAATCCCAAGGCCATGACCTGAGCCTAAGATGGATGCTTCACCAACTGAACCACTCAGGTACGCTGGTCATGTTACTTTCAACCAACTTCTGAATTAATCATGGAAGATTTGAGTAAACTCATGCTCTAGGAGTAGTTGAATCAATCCTTACTTAAGCTGGGTAACAAGAACCTTTGTTATCTTAAAGAGAGAAAAATACAATTGTATTACTACTAGTTGCTGTAACTCATATCATCTTCCCATTTTTCTCTGGAAAAATCCCCAGTTTCTCAATATGGCTGTCAAATGCCTTACAATCTGGTCCTAACACTTTCTCTGTCCTTATTTCCTCCCCACTCCCTACCATACTCCAACCCTGCTGAACTTTAAGTCATTCTCCTTCAAGTCTGGAGTCCTAACATACATTATTCTTTTATCCAGTCTCCTTCTTTCCCTGCCTCTTCCCACTTCCCGCCATCTTTTCAAAAACAGCTCAAATATCATTGCCTCTGAGTAACTGTTTTCATCCTTCTCAAGAAACAGTATCTCCTCATCCTTTGAGCTCAATGAATGTTCTGTTTATATTTTGATAATATAATTAGTCATATAGTGTTCCAAATATATATTATTTAAAAATATCTTCTTTACTATGTATTTCTTAAAAACAGTGATAATGACTTATTTTTATCTCCAGTGCCTAATCTTCTGCCTGGTATACAATCAAATTTGTCAAGTGAATATCTTAGATTAATATATATCTTTTTTCCTTCTAAACAAATGAGAAAACTGAAGCTCAGAGAGATCAAATAATTTCCCCTTTATCAATAGTTAAGAAGTGACAAAAGCAAGGCTTGAACACTTCTCTCAACTCTAAAGACCATGCATTCATCACCATTTCAATTGTGCATTGATTGCCAACAGCACACACCACTCTAAACTCTCAGTGTAGAATTCTTGAAAGGGTCAGGAGATATATTTCAAGAGAATGAGAAAGGCAGTCCATTACCTTTTGAGGCAAAGATCTGAAACACAATAGAATTCCTCAAAGGGATAATGATGCATTTGGATGAGAGTGATCTTGCACTAAAAAGAGTCTTTTTCTCTCTCTTTCCTATTTCGAGTAAATTTAGACCAGCCTTATTGATTTAGGTCAGCTTGCTGTACTTTCGATTAAGTACAGCAGTATATTTCTCATTAACCAGTATATTTCTCAAACAAATCTTAGAATAAAATGAAATCAAATTTTGTTTGCAATATCCTTTGTGTATATAAGAGGGAGACAACTATTCTGATAAATCAGACCATTCAATTAACACTAATTTAAATTAAACTTCGTAGCTTTGTCATATAAGTTTCAGTTTGGTAATATATTCCACTTTCCTTATCAATTTGGTCTTCATTAAATAAGGTCAAAATTCAAACATTTATCAATGTGCTGGGTGGGTTACATGTACTGCAAGCCAATTTTAAGAGCTAATATTTTGTATGAAAAGTTCTAGAGAATTTCAAGAAATAGTGTCAATTTTTTATATTGCATTAAAATCAAAAGTCTGGTGGTGAATTTTCACTGCTTTTAATGAAACATCAGTATTCCTTGTTTAGCTGGGATTTATTCTGTGTGCCTGGAACATATTTCCCGACTTTTTAGCTGCTTTGTTTCTCTTGCAATTAGAATAACTAAGTACTCAGTTGTCATGGAAATACTCCCCTCCATAAAAATTCTTAAAACAGAAGCTTTCTTGATTTGTCTCTCTTTGCAGAGAAAGCAATTACTAGTGCTACCTTTTCTTTGTGCTCTTCTGTATTTCCCCAGTACCTTCCAATTCAGATTGTTTTGTAGTTTTGTGGTGATTTATCTCTAGATGAAAAATGCCTCTTCATTCATGAGAAGTAGTAATAATATTCAGATGGTGTTCCAAGCTTTGAGTAGTTGACAATAATCATTGAAAAGGTGCAAATGTGTACCTGAGGCATTGTTAGGTTGGCTGCTTTTAGTTTAATCCAATCTCAGAATATTTTAGTAGTTGCTTGGTGACAGGCTATTGTGCTCCCTGAGGTAAATGATGGCTGGTCTCAGCAGCTGACACACCTAGGCCAGAACCCTATCACACTCACCTCAATGAGATTTCACCCTTACTATTTGGCAGGTCACTTAATAACACAAGTTGACCCTTGGGCAACACCAGTTTGAATTGCATAGGTCTGCTTAGACAGGAATTTTTTTTACAGTACAAAGTATTTTCTTTTCCGTATGATTTTCTTAATAACATTTTCTTTTGTCTAGCTTACTTTATTGTAAGAATACAGTATATAATACATATAAAATACAGAATATGTATTAAGGGACTGTTTATATTATTGGTAAAGCTTCCTATCAACAGTAGGATATTAGTAGTTACATTTTTGGAGAATCAAAAGTTACATGCAGATGTTTGATGCTCCAACCCCTATGTTGTTCAAAGGTCAACTGTATATCACCAGTGCATTTCTCAGGATAAGCACTGTTAAACAAGACAAGTGACCCAAAGTGGAGTCTCTTATGCTAAGCCCCATGTCACCAAACTGAAACTTAATTACAGTTTTGCCTCTCCCAGCAATGGAAAGTGACCTTGCTATAATCTATTCTTTGCCTGGTTCACTTCCTTGTTCCCTTTCCCTTCTGCCTATACAATTTTTTCATTTCATAGAGCTCCTTGGAGCTCTTTCCTCTCTGCTAGATGGGATGTTGCCTGATGAATTGTTAAATAAAGCTAATAAGATCTTTAACATTTACTAAAGTTGAAAATTTTAAAATTTTAAAAATTTAAAAAATTTTTAGAAAGTTTAAAATTTACTAAATTTTTGTTTCTTTACAGCACTTAATAATTATTTGTTCAATGGCAAAGAAACACTAAGTAGGTTCTGATCCTTTATTCTGAGGAGTGGGGAACAGGGTTGAGAAGGTGAGATGTTAATCTTAGAGAACTATGGTTTAGTGAAAGGACTGTGGAAATGTAACCTGTTAGCTTTCCTTTACCATTTGGTTATAGATTTACTGAGCATCTACAGCTCAGCCTGGTGGTTACAGGCATAAGATTAGGAGCCAGCTTAGGGTCAAATCCAAACATTTTCGTTCATTAACTCCACGGCCTCATCTTCAGTTTCCTCACTTGTAAAATTGTGGTTGCACCTACTTCAAAGAGTTGCTGTGGGGGTAAAATGAAGTCATATTTGTAAATACTTCTGAATAGTGCCTATGACATAAAAAACACTGCTTGCAAAATATAAATAAAACAAGACAAAATACTTAGCAAGAGAGACATAGTTTCTATACTCATGGCATTTATGATCTTGCCAATAATTCTTCATTGGCTAATATCGTTCCCAGGGTACAGTAAAATCACCAGATAAAACATGTCCTCAAGACAGCTTCCCACCCCCAAGGCAGCTTTTGATAGAATAAATAGGAGAAGAACAGGGGAGAATTGAACAGGAGAGAGAGTTAACCAACATTGAGATGCTCTCCAGTTAAGCACCCATGCAATTTTCCCTTTTATTCACTAAGGCTCTTGAAAGGAGATTATCATGAGTGCACAAAAATACATGCATAAATCACAGAGGTGACCTGACAGGTACAGATATATCTCATTCAATGTAACAGATGTCTTTGTAGGTATACGGAGGGTCTTCAAATTAAATTATATTACAAATCCTCCAGGAGAGCTTGTTGTTTAAGGGAACATATGGTAAATCCATTTATAAGGGGACTGGCAATTAGCTGACTTATTTAATTTTTGTATTTATTTAGTTTTTGGCTTTTGCATTGGATTTTATTTTTTTAAAGATTTTATTTATTTATTTGACAGAGCGAGAGAGAGAATACAAGCAGGGGAGCAGCAGGGAGAGAGAGAGAAGCTGGCTCCCCCTGAACAAAGAGCACAATGTGGGGCTCTATCCCAGGATCCTGGGATCATGACCCGAGCCAAAGACAGTTAGTTAACTGACTGAGCCACCCGGGTGCCCCTGAATTGGATTTTTAAGTTATACTTTATGTACTAATTTTTCCTGAAACATAGATTACCTTATAATATTTGGATTTTTTTCTTAACTTTCTGAGATCAGATATTCTGTTTATCTTATCAATATGAGCACTTGGCATAAGAAGTCATTCACAGCTGTTTGTTGAAATGAATAAACAACTACAGTATCATGTAAAAATGTGAATTTTTTCATAAAAATATGAAATATGTTAAATTTTAGGTTTTGTTATTAAACAGTAAATTTATCCTCAAATTAACAATAACTAAAATAAATAAATGTTCTAGAAAAAAATTCAAATCTAGAAAATATTTGAAAAACAAATTAAACACAAGTGTGTCATCTCTAAATTATGTAAGGAGATGAGTGTAGGCAGGAAAATCTCAAGAATCACAGCCATCCTTGATTTCATTCCCTTTTTTCCTTCTTGGGCTGCTAATTTCTATCATTTCACAGCACCACTTAGTTACTTAATATTCTAAAGGAAATACAGGTCCATAGTAGGTGGATCCAAATTCCCTTCATATTAAAATAAGACCCTTACAGAAAGCTGAGTCCTCATGGAGAGCGCCAAGAGCCCAGCAGATTATTGGGACCCTGGCAGACACTCTGCAGTTGAATGTAGTTTTCAATCCAACAGAGTATTCAACTCTACTCACTACACTCATAAATTTCCTAATTGAGTGCTCTTTCCCAAGATTTACCTGGCCATTTAAACCTTCTTCAGATTATTGGAAACTTCTTCCTACCACTGTACATTCCTCATCTCCTGACATACCCGAAGTCAATCAAAGAGCTTATCCCGGGAAGAAAAGTAGAAGCCCTCATATAGAAATCCTCTGAAATTCTGCCAAAATTCACTGCATAAACACCCATGCTTCTCATCCTTTCTGCTACAATTGTGTCCTTTTTCCTAAAAGAAATATTTGTAATGGTGCTATGGATCATACTTGGTCCACTTCCTTAAGAAAATTTCTAAAGTCATCATTTCTTTGTCTTCCTTATCTTTAACTATCTTTAATTTATTCTTCTATATTGGTATCTTCTTAACAACATCAAACTTTGGAGGAGGAGACAAACCATGAGAGACTATGGACTCTGAGAAACAAACTGAGGGTTTTGGAGGGGAGGGAGTGGGGGGTTGGGTGATCCTGGTGTGGGTATTATGGAGGGTACCTATTGCATGGAGCCCTGGGTATGGTGCATAAACAACAAATCTTGGAACACTGAAAAAATAAAATAAAATGTAAAAAACCCCACAACATTAAAAATTCTTACCACTCAATTTCTTCTTATGCCACAAAAAAGGCAATGTTTTTTGGCCTCCATGTCTATTTTAGCTGAAATTCTTTTATTCACTGCCAACATAGCCAAGAGTCTTTGAAGAGTTATATATTCTGTCTCTTCTTTCTCTTCTACTCCTCAGTTGAAGGTAACTGATTTTGCCCCAGCTACTCTATTAAAATGATTTTTTTTTTTTTTTTTGCAAAGACACCAATGATGACCTTGTCACAGATCCAGTGGAAAAATTTCAGTTGTTATCTTGCTTGATTTCCATGCAGCATGTGGCATTGTTGACCTCTTCTGAAGAATTTTTGGCCTTGGTTTTCCTTACTGTGCACTCTTGGATTTCCTTCTCCTTCTCTTCTGTTCTCTCTCTCCTTTCTCTTAAAGGCTTTCTAAATGTTGATCTTTGTCTGTCTGTGCCCTTGGGTTTTATTTATTAATGGTAAATACTAAACTCTCTTCTGTATGCCCATCACTGTCTAGCACCTGTTTCACTTCTTACTCTGGACACTGTCCCTAGTGATGACATCCATTTCCATCACTTAAATTATCAACTGTGCTTGTGTTGTCAGATCTAGCAAATAAAAATACAAGACATAATAAAAAATTATTCATTGTTTATCTGAAGTCCAAATTTAATTGAATGTCATATATTTTATCTGGCAGTCCTAACTGTATCAGAAGTCACAAACTCAAATGCCTTTAGGAGCCAGTCGGTTAACAAAAAGTATACGGAAAATAATGGTGGGGATTAGTCCAACTGAAAAGCATATGCCCTATGAGAAGACATTCAAGTTAAATTCCATTCAAGCACCAGGAGGCAAACAAATCATGTCTAAGGGCCACATCTCATCCAACACTACATGTCTGAAATGTCTAAAGTCTACAGCTAATGGTTCCTTCTAGTCCTATGTAGACAACTCTTTCCTAGATATCTCAACATGGGTATTCTCCTGGGAACTCAAGATGTGCAAAAATAAAGTCTCTATGCAATAGCCAGAGTTATCACTCTCTAATACAATTTGGATCATGTCACTTTCCTACTTAAACCTTTAACTGACTTTTTATTGCTTTCAAGATAAGATCCAAACTCTTTGATCTGGTTTACAGGAATATCATGTGTCTTCAGGTTAGTGCCATTACTATCATCTTTGTCAGTATCTACCACTCAGTGCTTAAATCTGAACCAACCAATTCTACTAACCTCAACAGATCATTTTCTCTCGGGCTTCTGAGACTCTGCTGGTACTCTTCTTTCTGCTTGGAGTCCTTCCTTTATGTTTGTCCATTCTACCCATCTCTGTTTTGATGTGACTTGCTCTGGCCAATAAAATATGAGTAGAAGGGTCATATGTAAATTCTGGAAAGAAGTATTAAGGACAGCGCATGCTTTGCCAGACCTGCTTTTCTCCTCTGTTGGTGTAAGAGTATATGTTTTGCTGGGTCCATAGCACATGTGGAAATTAACCATGCTTCTTTGTGAACAGGGGCAGCTCCTATCTGAGTGTACTGCATATCAGAGATGCTTGGTACAAAATCTTAATTATAGTCATAGATGACACCCCAAACAACCAGAAAAAAAAAAGAGAAAAAAAGTTTTCTACCTCTCAATATTTTTAATATATAATAGACTTTATTTCTTTTTCAGCTGAGAAGACACGTGGGTCAACCTATGTATTGGTAAATAGATTTATTTTTTTGAGCCCACACAGCCTTTAATGAAGGTGACAGTTCTATGTGAACCAAAAAAAAAAAAAAAGAAAAGAAAAGAAAAGAAAAAGTGCACACTTTAGTAACCAGAAGAATATTGATTTATTTGCTTTCTTGTGTTATTGTTATAAAGGAAAAAGTATTTGTGGGGGCATTCCATTAATGAAAAATATGCCTTAGAATAAACTGAACAAATCCTCATGCCAAACTGCAAGAATTTTCTTCACTACAGTTAAGTTCTTTCAATATATTTTTACCTACAACATGTAATGCAATCAACTAAGTTACAGTGTTTGACTTCCATAGTATCAAGCTTTCCTGAATTTCCACAATGTGCAGAAAAAATTTTTTATGAAGACCCACACAATAAGATGATGCAGACTTAAGAATATTATTCAATGTCTTTTAAAACGTTGATCCCCAAACCCAGTTGATGACCAGACTTGATTTGGGAGATGATCACACGTAGAGATGCTCCAGCTTCACTCTAGACCTTCTGAAATCTTGGAGCTGGGAGCTACTTATCTAAAGCTTTTGCACTAGAGGAGTAGGTGATAAGCTTGGGGACACCGACATTTCAAGAAAAGATAGTTTGATTATTAAGCAGTTTTTATTATCTTTCAATAATGATAATCAGTCAGATAAAGAATTAAAACAATGTACATTTTGTCAATTGAGAAAAGATGCTCAAATTGGTAAAAAAAAAAAAGTATGTGAAAAGATGTTCAAGTTTGTTCAAGTTTGGTAAAAGTCCATCTTTGAGATGAGGAGTAGGATGAAGATTTGTGATGTAATGAAGAGATTAATTTCATCATCAAGATGGAGAGTAACATAGTACTAGGAAAAGACATTATTTAACAAACTCAGCTCAAAATAAACTTAGAATTCAATAAATAAACTCAAAATTCAACAAATCTTTAATGAAAAGCTATTGGCTATTGAGACCTCGGTGTGTGAGTCATAGGGGACCTCAAGATAGGAGAGTGTAGGTTAGCAGTAAATTGACTACACAGGAAATGGACAGACATGAGTTCAGATCTCGGCTCTGGCTTGCAAGAGGCATGACTAGCTGATGAAATTAACCACTGTAACACTTAGTTTTTCAATCTATTTAATGGATGTAAGTTCTATCTTATATTTAAGATATTTGTATATCTAATATACAAATCAAATGACACAAAATATCCAGCACAGACCTTGACTCACTGTCACGTTCATTTGTATATAGGGTGCCATCTTGATTTAGTCCCATGATGGAGATTTACATATGCATAGATGAATTTGATTGTATATCGTATCAGAATAAATTGGAGGAAAAGATGAAATGAGACACCGAGTTCTGTCACTCAAAGGGGAAATGGGGTATGCAACATCGGGTATACTTGGAATTCGTGGTAGACAAAATAATTGTGGCCAATGTCTGGATCCCGATATTCTGTAACTATGTTACTTTACATGGGAAAAGGGAATTAAGATTGCAGACAGAATTAAGGTTCTTAATCAGCTGATATTAAAATAGGATGATTATGCAGGATTATTTGGGAGAGCCCAATGTAATCACAAGAATCCTTAAACATACAAGGAGGCAGAGGAGTCAGGGTCAAAGTGATGCAACCTAAAAATAATTCAACCAGACATTGTTGGCATTGAGTGGGAGGAGGCCAGCCATGATTCAAGGAAAACAGGTGGCTTCTAGAAGCTGGAAAAGCCAAGAAAATGTATTCTTCCCTAGAGCCTTCAGAAAGGAATCGGCCCTACCAAAACCTTGGTTTTAGCCCCGTGAAACTCACTTCAGACTCAGGACCCTGGAACTGTAGAAAAATACATCTGCGTCTGGTTAAGCCAGTGGTTTATGGCAATTTGTCTCAGCAGCAGTGGAGAGTTAATACAGAACAAAACTAAGGAACTGGTTCTCCTGAGTGGGCATGACATACACAAAGGCATGGGACTGTGACACCCTGTGGCTGGTGGGGACTGTGGGATTTTTTTATGTTCAGAGAACAGGGGCAAATAGGTGAGTGTTAGAATATGATCCAAAAGCAAGGGCAGGCAAGAGATTATAGAAGGACACAAGCATCCTTCAGAGGAAGGTAGGCTTTATCCTGAAGGCACCAAGGAATAATTGAAGGGCTTTCATGATGAAGAAGATGACAGTGCACAAGTGAGGAGACATTATTGAGAATGAAAAGAATTAAAATTACCTCATTTAATGTACCAAGAATAGATCATTATATCTTTTTGAGATGTGATCCAAATAACAAACTCATCCTAGTTTCTAATTCCCAGTTTTGTCTTCTGCTATTCTCTGAAGTATGTATTCAAATGATCATTTGCACTATTTTGATACTTATTCTGACCCACTTCAGAAAAAGCACCAAGATCCAGGTATAATGCAGTAGCATTTTGATTTTGTCTTAATTGCCCCCCCCATGATTGGCTGTCATATCTAGAAATGGAATCTTCAAGCTAACTACCCCCTGTATAATGGCCACACAATCCGGAAAAATCATCTTAGAGGCTGCCTATACCAATCAGCTTTTCACTGAAGGAAAAGAAGTGTGCATTATGGTATAAAAGAAAGGATGACCTCAGAAACAAAATAATTATTCATTCTTTCATTCAGTAGATTTTTAATGAGGTGCTATTTTGTGCTAGGCATTGGTTATCTGCTGGTGAAAAAACCATCTGTGATTCTAGTCCTCTAGGAGACGTGTGTGTGTGTTTGTGTGTGTGTGTGTATGTGTGTGTGTGTCTTGGGAGATGGATATTAAATAAGTGAATACTTGCAAAGAATATATATTTAGGGTTCGTAATAAAGGATGGGAAAGAAAGGAACAGGGGAACTTGAGAGAAAGAGAGAGTGGAACAGAAAGATGGGAATGTGTCCTTTAGCCTGGGCAGTCAGGAACTTTCTGAGGAAGTGATATTTGCAATAAAACCTGAGGATGGGGAGGTACCACTCAGAAATAGGGAGCCAAAATTTCCCAACAGAGGGAATATTGTCCTGAGTGTGGAAAGAATGTCCTTAAGCCCTCGATAGTTTGAATAGGTTGGGGGCCAAGAGCAGACCTTGAGAAGGCCAGGACTGTCAAGTGCCCACAGGCTCCTGAAGTCTTGACTACAACTGGAAATAAATGGGCAACTGTGGTCAAGTTGCTCAACATTTCTGGACTTCTGGTATTTTGTAAAAGGAATAGATAAAATTTGATGTTCTCTAATACCCCAAATCAAAAGCGAAAGAATGACATATCCATTCTATTGTCACCTAAAGAGTAAAACGATAAAGGTAATGTCTGTTTTGATTGTTGCAAAAGCCTGGGTTTTTAGCAAATATTTATTGAGGACTTAATTTATGCAGGATGCCAGGAGGAGCCTGAGCAGTGAAATGCATCAGCATCTGCTCTCTGGGCGAGGTTGTTACTTCTGTTGTCTCTTGTGGCTCCGTAGGCTGGTCGGTAGGAAGAATCCCCAAATACCACCACCCACAGACCACTTTTACGGGATCACTGAGAAACTGAGTGCAGCTTCTGAATATCTCTAACCTACCCCAAGACCTCAAGATGCTGTTCTGACTTCTTAAGCCTCCTGCCCACAGGCTAGTTGTGATCATCTTGGTTATATCACACTTGTGAAAGGATGGGCAGGTTTTCCTGTACCTCCTTGGCCCCTTGGGTGCTTCACTTCCTTCCCTGAATCTTCAGATTCAGGGAAAGGTGAGGAGCTGGGAGCACCTGGTCAGGTCAGTGTAGACGGAACACAGTCTATAAGTTTCCTGCAGTGTCTGTTGTGGGTAGATGATTTAAAATAACTGGATATAGCTGAGGATGATTTCTGGAAAAAAACCATGTGATTCTCTCCAACACCTAAACACATCCCAGAAAAAGAGAATCTGGATGGTGGGTGGAGAGACTGTTAACCGAAATGCCTAGAGAGTTGTGTTCCTTGACATAAAGAGGGAGAATTTAGCTCGAGATTATTCAGACAGGAATGTCAGGATCTAAAGTTAATCTTTGACATTCCGCTTTGTTTTGCCCCATTTTCTTCGCAGTCATCATGAGGCAGAAGGGACCATATTCGGCTGCCTCTGTTGGCTAACTTTTGTTTGAAGCCACATTTTAAATGGAACCTTTGTTCTTGCTGTTCATTGTTAAATGATTGCTGTGGAGGGGGAAATTAAGAACAGCATTTCTGGGGGCGCCTGGGTGGCTCAGTGGGTTAAAGCCTCTGCCTTCGGCTCAGGTCATGATCCCAGAGTCCTGGGATCGAGCCCCGCATCAGGCTCTCTGCTCAGCGTGGAGCCTGATTCTCCCCTCTCAATCTCTCTCTGCCTGCCTCTCTGCCTACTTGTGATCTCTGTCTGTCAAATAAATGAGTGGATAGAATCTTTAAAAAACAAAACAAAACAAAACAAAACAGCATTTCTGTAGCAGTCCTCACTTGTGTTCTTATCAAGCCAAAGAAAGCTCTTGTTAAGTGGATATGGGGTGACAGAAGGCAAGGTACAACCCTCTAGGGGTAATGTCTAAACTCTTAGTTCCCATTTCCTTTTTTTTACAATTTTATTGGCTGAATTGTAAACTTTCTTATTATGATTTCTTAATTACAAGTAAATATGTTTCTGGGGAGGAAAACAGTATTGTAAGTGAAATTAAAAGGAAATACTCTAGATGTATCAGAGCAAATGAATGTCAGTGAAGGCAATTCCTTTAATACTGTATGTATAGACTATATATAGTATGTGTGTGTATATATAACAATGAGATTGATTTTATTATTATTTTTTTTAATCAGAGAAAGCGAGAGAGAGGCAGAGGGATAAAGAATCTTAAGCAGGCTCTATGTCCAGTATGGAGTCCAAAGCGGGGCTCAATCTCACAACTCTGAGATCATTACTGGAGCTGAAATCAAGAGTCAGATGCTTAACCAACTGAGCCACCCCAGCACCCCGAGGTTGGTTTATATTTAATAAGAGCTGGGACTAAAAAATGACAAAGGCTTTACCTTGTAATTTTGAAGTTTCAACTAGATTTTGACCTCTCAAAATTTTATCACCTTGATTGATAACTGTTAATCTTATTTGTTTTTTGATATTTTCCTAGGTTTTTAAACTGTGGTCACCACTCAGATGAACTTATCCAGAGTAAGTGCAGAACCAGGGAAGAAGGGAGAAAAGCCAGGATGAGGCAAGCTTGTGCCTCAGCAAAGAGAGCTTCAGCTCAGGTCCCCAAGAAAGTTGTCAAAAAATCTTCACTATCTCGTCTAATAGGACACAGGACAGCTGGGCCTTGAGTGAGCACTTGGCACGACAGTTAGAATCTTTGGAATGGATTGATATACAATACCAGGCAAATAGTAAGATTTGGTAAATCATAGTCTTGGTGTTAGTTGTTCATTGCTTCTTTTTCGAAGTATTCCTGAGATGAGACTACCTCCCAAGAAATAGAGTTGCATTTAATCCTGAGGATAATCTGATCTTTTTATACAGTCTGGTGATAGTTCTATTGGTTATTACCTCATCTGAGAGGTAGATGGAAATGTGGGAAGCATGTTAGACTTTGCAGCTAGCTTTTTCTTTGGTGGCTCATGGAATCATGTGGCCTATTGGGATGAGGACGGCGCGATGGCCTTCCCCAGCAAATAATGCAAACATCTTTCTCATTATCATCCAATTACAGGGAATGCTGAGAATACAATTGTGCTTCAGAAGAAAAAAAAAATATTTTCTTTCCTTGAGGAACAGGAATCTGATATTCGTGCTGCTCATAATTGGGCCAGGTGTGATGAGAACCTTCCTGATCCATCCTTGAGATTTTGATGTTAGAGACATTGTTAGGACAGGGATATAAGGTATATCCTGCGTTGGAGCCTGGGGAGAAGAGACAGTAGTAGAACGAGGATTTGAGTAATCAGGTACTAGACTGTGGTCTGAAGGTAGTGCTGTCTACCAGTGTGTATCAGGTGGATTGAGGGGATTTGTCGTGGGCATTGCTCATGCGTTCAAGGCCAGAATCACCTTAGAACTTCACCCATCTAGCCTTGGGAATGAAACCTTCTACTGTCTGCATTTGAACCGACTGGGCAGCCTCTCAGGGAAGAGAGGGGCCTTCAGTGGCTTCTCAGAGAGGACAGCCTGCAGTAAGAGCGAGGGGAACCTTATTGGGGTGTTGGGGAGAGCCATTTGCACTTGGAGGTTTAACTGGGCATGTCTCAACAGGAGCAGTGAGGTTGGACATCTCTAATAAGACTTCTGCCTCCTCCCTGAATTGATCCAAATGAGCTTTCTGCAAAGCCCCTCCTTGCTACATACACAGGTAGTATGCAGATCAGACTCAGTAATGCTCCAGGTACAGCTTACAAAGTGTGATACCTTTACTGTGTGAAAATAGTCAAGTGTCCTCTTCTGTGCTTTGTGCCTTGAGGAGTAACAGAAAGGATTACCCAGAAACAACAGAGAATCATTTGCCTTTTTAGTCAACAAGTTGTTGTTTTTTTTTTAATTGAGTGCTTATTTTTCCCTAGGCGCTGAGGATGGCATTGGATATCCCCTTGTCCAAAAACCAAATGTGTTTCTAGTACTCTTGGAGATTCCATGTGTGTGCGTGTGTTTGTGTCTGTGTGTTGGGAGATGGTCGTTAAACCATTAAATGCACAAAAATACTTATTTATATTTTGTGATAAATTGTGAGTAGGAAATGAACAAAATGCTTTGAGAGAAAAGGAAGTTGGGACAAAAGAGAGGGTGTAGCTGTCCAATGTTCCACTGGGTAGGCAGGAACTTTGCACTCACAAAGCACCTTTTCTTGTTTCAATGTTTGTATTTTGCTTTTTGGCTCTATTATAATTTTATGCACTGCTGTTCATTATTTGAAAATGACCTTTCATCCCAAGCATGGTTTGTACTCATTTTGAACAATCTAAAACCATCGTATTTGGGGTAGTTACCAAAAACAATGATTGTGTTTTACTTCTGCCATCTGCTTAGTTATCGATCCTTGATGATGTGCCATTAGCTAAATCTCTATTAATTAAAAAAAATAATGTTCTCCTGCTCACCTAGCATCACAAATTGTCTCATTAGCATTATTTTTTTGATGATACTTATTGTAAGGCCCTGTGAGCCTTTAATTCATTGGACAGATGGATCACTCTAAATGGTTTTAGGATCTAACAGAGAAAGATATGCAAATTATGAGGGTCTTTTTCACACACCATCATATTTAAACCTCTTTCATTTCTGAGACATCTTGCTACTCCCATCTTGCAGATGAGAAAACTAACGATCAAAGAAGAAGAACTGAAAGGTCGACAAATACTTTTAGCCAATGTCAAAACTCAGCTCTCCCAACACCAGGGTTAGTGAGAGTTTCTCTTTTGGCCCCATATTCTCTGCTTCCCATGCAGGTTTGTTTGCAAGATCAGTGGCCTTTCACACTTTGATTACTTTTGACTTGATAGATCTTATTAATAATTTTTAGACTTTTCTTTTTGGACTCATTTCTGTTTATCATCCTAGCTGGTCATTCAAGATCATCAGTTGCCCATGGATCCAGTTGCATTGGTAAGATGCTTCATTTCACTTTACCACATTGTTTTCTTCTGTAAAATGGGTATTTAGTAGCACCTTCCTCGTATATATGTGTGTGTGTGTGTGTGTGTGTGTGTGTGTGTGCGTGTGTGTGTATGCCTCAACAGGAGCAGTGAGATTTGGACACCTCTAATTATATATATATGTATATATATATATATATATATATATATATATAGAGAGAGAGAGAGAGAGAGAGATACATATACATATGGTGTTTTCAGAAGTGCCTGCTGCACAAGTGTTTAGCAAACCTGTTTTTTAGTCTTTATCTCTCAATATTATAAAGAAACTCATTATTTTTTTTCCAAATATGGACTTGCAATGTCTAAGAAATATAAAAAACTGATATTCATGAAGGAATGCTCCATGTTATGGTTTATCCCTTTGTCACTACACACATCTTTCCCTTTAAATGCCATCAAAATGCCCAATCCTAAAAGCATATGAACTGGATAAAAAGAAGCCAAGTCATGGGATCTTGACATCTGCAAAAACTCCAGATTCCACTTGTTAAAACTCCTCTTTGGAGATTTTCCTCTGCCCTTGATTTACCTTTATAATGACTTCCCCCACTCTTAGTTCATGTAGAGACTGGATTTGGACTGGGGAGCTGGCTCCATCATCAAATGGTTTCAGTAGCTGTCCTGGTTTAGAAATTATAGCAAGGGGCACCATCTACTGTCACCCAAGCCCCCTTTCCCAGAAAAACAGAGATAAGACATCAATGCCTTTTCTTTCTCCTCAACCTGTCTTCAACTTCTGACCCTTTTATTATTTATTAAAATATCTCTGTAAGTGAAGCCCAAAGATGCTTGGATTGCTATGGTTTAGAAATGACAGCCAAGTGATAAAGGCTAAATTGGAACAATTGATTAAGAGGAGAGCCTTGAATTAGCCGATACCATTTGTGACATTCCTAATCTCTTTTGTCATTGGAAGTGAGTGAAGATTGTATGCACAGTGTAGAGAAAGAAAAAAAAAAAAAAAAGGTCTGTAGAGTTTGGTGATTTCTGACTCTGGATGTTGACTTTACTAATGACCAGGCTTGTGATCTCAGGTCCAGGTCACTGCTCTAAAGGTGGGTATCCTCACTTGTCAAAAAAATATCTGCTACCTTGTAAGTAGTTGTTAGGCATAATAAAAAATGTCAATTACAGAATTTAGCATATGAGAGGCACTCAGAAATGATACCTCTTATTATTATCCGGAAATACCAAGTATATATAACTGTAGTCTGCAAAATAAATGATGTTATTCTCTAAAGAGAAATCTTAAATACATGAACAAAGAGTTGCTTGTTTTTGTTTTGTTTTGTTTTGTTTTTATTAATTTTATTTTTTTAAAACATATAATATATTTTTATCCCCAGGGGTACAGGTCTGTGAATCGCCAGGTTTACACATTTCACAGCACTCACCATAGCACATACCCTCTCCAATGTCCATAACCCCTTCCCCCCTCTCCCAACACCCCTCCCCCCATCAACCCTCAGTTTGTTTTGTGAGATTAAGAGTCACTTATGGTTTGTCTCCCTCCCAATCCCATCTTGTTTCATTTACAAAGAGTTGCTTGTTAATCATTACAAGGTTACTCATGATCTCTTTGCTCCTAAATACAATGGATATGTTATTTTAGGCCTCTGTGTACTTGACATCTCGTTACCTCTTGTTACTGTAACCACTGTCTCCTTGGAAAATTCTCTTTTCTTGGTTTCCATGGTACAAGACTGGCCAGAATTCTGATAAAATGCATTTGAAAATTGGCTCCAATCCTGTGCTGAGTTCCGGTTCTTTAATGGGGAAGACTAATGTAATTATCTTCTACAGGAGGAGTGGTGGGGTCGGGTGAGATGGAAGTAGGAAATGCTCCCTCCCCTAGCCTGCACCTTGGGATTTTGGGGGGGGGGGGTGCTTTTTCAGTTCTGTGTATGATCAGCTGATACCATTTTCACTCTCTCTAGTAATGTACTTCTGTGTGTGTGTGATAGTGCATAACAATTGAGACATATATTTTTTCTGTCTGCCTCCTAATGACATGACCCTACATTTACGATGAACCTCTATATTTCAAGGTTGGCTTTTGCATCTCATTCGCCATATTAAGCAAGGGTTTAATGGTATGTGTATTGTGCAGGATTCTGCACTGGAAGCTTCTCTCATTTTGCATACAGGAGGAGTGTAACTTCAAGATAGAGGCATGGCTCTGGAGCCAGATTGCTCGATTTTGAATGTTGGCTTTAACCACCTAAGTGTGCCTTAATTTCCTCATCTGTAAAATGGGTGCAATAACAGTATTACCTTCTAGGATTGTTATGGGAATTAAATTTGTTAAATAATGTGAAGTCTTTCAAAACCATTCCCAGTACAGGAAAAATGCCTAACAAATGCTATATGTTATTAATATTTTTCCACATAAATTCTCCTTGGACAATCTTTTCCATATTCAGATGACCTTTATATCTATTCCTCCAACCCGGTCCTTCTGGACTTCCAGGCTCATTCCCCCCTCATAGTTGAATATATTCATTTGGACATAATCCTGTAGATGTCTCAAATTCAACACATGCAAACAAAAAAAAAATCATTTTTTTCCCCAAAATGCCTTACTTTATGACATCCCCAGTTCAGGTCATGGTACTATCATCCCCAGGCAACATCTAAGCCAAAACCTGGGTGTCATCAAGACCCCTCCATCACCATATTTGCTAGTCATCATGTCTGGTCTTTTAAATATCTTTCCAATATGTCTCCCCCACCCCCAATCCCCATTGCCTCTCTCTTATTTCAGGCCATTATTTACTGTTTGATCAGTGCAAACCGCTTGCAAATGATCTCCTTGCTTGCAATGTTACCTGATTCTAATCCTCATTCTTCATAGGTATCATGGTGAAGACTCTACACGAGAATCTGAACCTATTAATCCCTGGATTGAACCTTTCAGGGGCTGCTAATGTTTCTGATTAAAGCCTCAACCCTTGGTTTTAAGACATTTACAGCATGGCCCAAGTTCACCTCTCCTGCCATAGAACTTGGCTCCCGATGTCACAGCCCAGGGAACCACTTGCAGTTCTCTGGATGTAACTAACTGTCTCAGTCTCTAGTACTTGGCATATGTGGTCTCTTTTATAGATAGTATTCCTGTCCTTTCTTCCTTTTCAAATGATTAATTCATCCTTGTCCATTAGGATTTTGTATTTGACGTTAGTTCTTCTGTGAAAGCTTCTCTAATAACGAGCATTAAGTTAGGGGCTCTTCCTAAATCTTCCCCAACACACAAATCAGCCCTGTGTGGCACTTGTACTATATAGTGTCACGGACTGACTTACTAGCTATGGAGCCAGACTGCCTGTTTGGAATCCTTGTCCTTTCTCTGGCTTGATGAGCTTGGATCCCTTAAACACTCTATGCCTCACAGAGATATTCATAGTACCTCCCTAGAGTAGGTTGAGAAATTGGTCACAAATTCTTCCTCTCCCTGTATAGAGCCTTTTGTAATATGACTTTATAATTTCCTCCATCTTTCTTTCCCCCTTGAATCTGGGCAGACCCTGTGACTTTGTCTAGTCAATGACACAACTGTAGCTAATGGGTACCCAGTAGAGGCTTGAGGAGTGTTGTAGGGTATCACCTGCTTTCTCTGGCTGCTCTTAAAACTCTGCAACTACCACGAAAGAAGAAGTTTGGGCCTGTTTGCTGGATGATGAGGGAGCCCAAGTACCTGTGGGGATGAGTTGTCCCCTCTACTCCAACTGCATGACATGCGAGTTAAACTATATCACTCACTGCCCGCTGACCACAGATGCATGGTTATGTCTAGCTGAACACTCCCTAAGCTGGCAGACCACAGAACTGTGGCTAACCAAATGATTGTTATGGTGGGCTGCTAAGTTTGGAGTAGGATTTTTTTTTTGTGGCAAAACTAACATAGATGCTCTTATGGGACTGGGAGGATTGGATAAGTTATTACTAATGTACAAAAAGCAGAGTCAGTCACTCTGCCCACAGTCACTCACTAGCCTGTATGCATCTCCCCCCTGACTGCCAGCTCCTGGAAGGCAGGAATTCTGGTTTTCCTTCACTATAGCCTCTGTACCTCACACAATGCCTGGCTTGATACATGCTGAATGATGAAGCTACGTTCTGGAGATTTGATTGCTAAGCACAATCCTGCTTATATATGAAGAAATCAAGGTCCAGAGATAATGAAATGCACCCATTCACTTGTGCCTCTCCATCAGCATGACCACTCTGTATTATTTTATTTTGCCAAACTTTTACCTACCAAGAGCATTGGTTTGATAATATCAAAGTTCATCTGCTACTAATATTTTCCCAGTATAATCCTATTGCTACTGATGCATCATGCTGTCTGACTTATCCAAGTAATCTTTTCCTAGGAGGAGGAAAAAGATCTTTCAAATAATTAATGAGTTCTGTTTCATCAGACTCTGGTTACATATGAATGAATGGAAGAGAATATTTTGATAGGTGTTCTAATCATTGTGGATAAAAGTTACATATTTTCCAAAAATCAATAAAGGAAATAAAAATGACTTGTCATGGCATACAAACTCGTTACTCCATAGTCTAGCCACTACATCTTATGTCTTCCCCCCATATCCCCCACCCATACCTTATGCTTCCATGACTAAGGATGTATCATCCTTCATTGCATTTCCCCAAACTCTCCCCATATCAGCAAATGCATGTTCTATGGGCACCCACCATTTCAACATAGTCAGATTTTCATTCTTTGATACCACTTGTTATCACCTATCTGAAAGAGTCTAGACTTCCGAAGACCCAATGGCTGAGACTTTGAAGGTCTGTCTTTTTTCCTTTCTTTTGTCTATTTGTTGACAGGTTAACTAACACCTGAACTTGAACATCAAATACTTCATCTCTTTTGACGAGTGTGCATGTGGCAGTTTCACTATTCAGTCCTGACAGATTGTCAACCTAGTTTTGAATTATCCAGGCTCACAACTATGGCAATTTTTTTTTTCATCTTAATCTAAAAAATTTTTTTTTCTTGTTTTCCCTACAACCTTTCTAATTTATATAAAGGCTTTAATTTTATAAACACATTTTAAAACAAAATGAATTGAACATAATTCCCCCAAATGTTAATTTATTGAAAAATCTTAAATATACTAAGTTAAATAACTTCTTTATCAGCAATATAACACAGTATTTTGTATATGCACACATAAACAAATTCAAATTTATCTTTTTTCTTAAAATGAATTTGATCTATTCGAATGGAATATTTGGAGAAATATGATTTAGAAAGCTCTGCCCAACTTTTGATTAAAGAGGACTCTCTAGAAACATTTATTTAGTTACAATAAAGTCATTTTTGGACAGTTTCATTCAACCTGCTCCAATAGATACACTGGCAGATTCTTACTCCCCAAGGATCTATTTTTAGTCTAACTGCAATATGGTGAGCAATTAAAGAAAATACAAAGATATGAGGTATAAAGTGGCTTGGGATTTAACAAATTTCTCACCCAATTAGAACACACAGTTCAAATATGGAACCCAGAGATATGGAATGTAGGTAAACCTTTTCAGCACTGACTTCATGAATGATACTGTAAGTTCTTGCAGAGCCCCCTGGTTAAACTAAATCTGTGTTCTGCAGCTAATCCCCTAATCATGTCTCCTGCCACATAGAAAACAGAGCCAGTAGATTTCCTGAAGTCCACAAGTCCGGGGAAATGCGGCTAAATGATATAATAACTTTACATTTATAATATGGACTTATCCTGTGTGACAAAGTTGCAAGGCAAATCTGCAGTTCGTATGGCAGTAATCCAGCTTATATAAATTTGGCAGAGCTTAGAGCACCAAGTGCTAAAAGATGTCAGATGATGAAAGTTTGTGTCCTGGCTGCATCCCATGCTCCTGGTAAAAATTCAAGTAAGTTTCTTACTTGCCATTGACTTTAGTTTCTTCATCTACAAAATGGGGATAATAAAATCTGAATTGCCTACTTTTCAGAGTGGTAGAAGACCAAATCAGCTAGTGAATATAAAAATTCTACAGGAATATCAGAATGAACCTTCCTGCCCTGAAATGTTTACCTTATTTTTGTTTTATGGTATGTTAATATTCCTTTGAATGTGAAGATCTCAACGGAGATTTTTTTCCTCAATTATTATAATACTGAGAGACCAGGAATTGCAAAGAAATTTGTAGGTGTAGTCAGATGATCAAGGTTGAGGATATCTGCTGCTTGAAACTTAACTAGGCAATAAACAATTCTATCCATTTGAGTAGAGACTGGCAAAAAGGGAAACAGGGTTGTCTCGTTGGTGGGGATGGGGGATGCCATGAATTGAATTGGTTGTGATTATAACACTAGCCTCCTCTCATGCCCAGGGAGTGCTGATTGCCTCCAAGGAGCCCAAGTAAACTACACCAGTGTCTTATTGAGGAGAGTGTCTCACATTTTGATTGGCATTTCTGGAACCACTTGAGGATGTTTTAAAATGAGGATACTGATTCAGGAGGTCTGGGGCAGGGCTGAATTTCTAAATTTATGATGAGTTTCCAGATGATACAGATGTTGCTGGATGGCAGACCACATACTTCTGGGGTAGGGTGGTGATTTCTCAAAGTAAGGTCTTCGGGTGTGTGTTAGCTCGGACTGCCATAACAAAATAACACAGATTGCATGGCTTCAAAATGAAAATTTATATTCTCACAGATCTGGAGACTGTTAAGTTCAAGATCAAGTTTCTAGCAGGATTTGATTTCTGGTGAGGGCTCTCTCTTACTGACTTGTGAATGGTTGCTTTGTCCTCACATGGCCTTTCCTCTGAGTGATCTGTCTTCTTCTTATAAGGCCACCAGTCCTATCTAAATTTTGGACTTTAGTTGATAATAATGCGACATCAATTGTAACAAATGTAGCCTCTTTGATGAGATATTAAGGGATCTAATATCTTGATAAAGTAAGCTAAAAATACAATATAGTAATATATGTGTAAATATTTTATCAAGTAATATAAAGATATTAAAGATAAAGTAAGATTTTATATAGTAATATATAAATATTTTATAAAGTAATACAAAGATATTAAAGATAAAATAAGATATTAAAATAGGGGAAGCTGGGCAGGGGGTGGGGAGGAGAGGGAGTAGAAGGGGGTATATAGGGGAACTCTGTAAACCTAAACCTGCCATAAAATATAGTCTAGGGGCACCTGGGTGGCTCAGTGGGTTAAAGCCTCTGCCTTCAGCTCGGGTCATGATCCCAGAGTCCTGGGATCAAGCCCCACATCGGACTCTCTGCTCAGCAGGCAGCCTGCTTCCTCTTCTCTCTGCGTGCTTCTCTGCCTACTTGTGATCTCTGTCAAATAAACAAATAAAATCTTAAAAAAAATAAAATATAGTCTATTCATTAAGCAAAAATTAGATTCCAAGACGTCTCTCCTAAACGCAGTGACTCCACTGAGGAGGTTGGGGAACAGAGGCTTCCAAAGCAAGCCTTTCAGGGATTCTTAGGTCTGATAAAGTTTGAGAATGATCAGGTAGAAACTGAAAGCTCTGGTCTTATCATCTGTGGTGTGGTTTCACATCTCACAGCAGCACCTCTTTGCAGCCGGCTGATCTTGGGCTACTTAACCTTTCTGAGTTTTATTTTGAAATCAGGGCAAAAATACTCCATGCAGTAATTCTTCTGAGTATTAAGTGGTATAATGATGTAGAATTTTTAACACAGAACATGCATCATAAGCACTTCAATAAATATTAGATACGAGTTTTGTTGTTATTGTTTGAGTCCTGGTACACAAGAAGGAATTGTGCTGAAACAAGGGGCTTTCAGAAAAGACCAGGCAATGATATCAGCAATAAAAGATCGGGACAATAATAAAAGTAATCCTAAATGCTTCCCCAACATTTCACATTTTATATATAGCTTTCACTTTCATTACCTGACTTGATCCTGACAATGACCTTGTGCAGCAGAAATTCCCCTTTTAGCAGATGGGGAACTGAAGCTTAGAAATGATCAGTTATTTTCTGAATGGCATAGAGCTGGGAAATATCAGAGCCCAGAGCATCCGAATCCTAGTTCATGGTGGTGGTAATTAAGTTTGGGAGCTCTTGAGTTGGCCTGGTGGGCTCAAATCCCAGAGATCACTATTGCTATTGGTGTTAAGTTGACAAACCTGTTCACCTCTCTGAGTCATAACTTCTTCACTAGTTAAATAAGGATAATAACATGGCTTACTTTGTAGCGTTTCGCAAAGATGAAATGAAATGATGTTTATAAAATCTAAGCTTAAAGGCTGGCACATAATGAGTTTACTACTCTGCATTTTTAAAAACATCGTTGCTGGAGGGAACGAGTTTACTCTTCTCTGCATTTTTTATTTTTATTTTTTAATTTTTTATAAATTTTTTTAAACATATATTTTTATCCCCAGGGGTACAGGTCTGTGAATCGCCAGGTCTCTGCATTTTTTAAAACATCATTCCTAGAGGCAACAATATGCATCCATGTTACATGAAGAGTACCTTAAGGTTAGTTATAGAAAATGTGGCATCTTTGCACGTATGTCTTGGGGGGCTGGACTGGGGTAGGGACTAGAAGTGTCATAGCTTCTAAGGAGGAGCAATGGGATGGCAGGACTTGGTATGGCACATGAACCCCTTCTCTATCACCATACGAGACATCTACAGTGCCAGTAGGGAGATCGCACAAGCCAGGCAGTCACTCTGGCCCTTTAGTCCCAAACATCAGAGATGACAGTAATGGTTGGCAACAAAAAGATGGCTTTCCCTGTGATATCTGGGATTGATGGAGGAGTTGTGTAAAGAGGTTCTGAAAATGAATTTCATGGTAGCTAAGTTCCCACATGAATATTTTTGAAACAATATATGGCAAATTTATTGAGCACAGTGTCCTTTTTACCTGATTTTTTTGCCTTCTTTACAACTAGTCCAGGTAGATAGACACTTTGTAGGATCAGAACAGACAGATTCTCAATTGACAAGACTTGAGAAGAGAGTTGGCCCCACACAGTGTTCTGTGTATTTTGTAGATGGAAGAGGAGTTGTATATTGCTTCCCACACTGTGAAAGAAGGTTTGGTAGACCTGTCAAAGAAAATGCAGTGATGCCTTTTCTTCTTTGAGTCATCCTAACTAAATATAACGATGGCTGCTAACGCTTATGATGTTGATAATAATGATGGTAGCTCTTACTGAGTTTTTCTTATGTGCCAGAAGCCATTCTAAACACTCTACATACCTTGCTTTATTTAATTGATTCCAACAGCTAGCTGAAGTAGACATTAATTTTTTTTTTTTTTAACATTGTTGAGATGACAAAGGGTGGTTATTAGCTCTTGGACACACAGCTACTAACAGTTGGGACTGGGATTCTCACCCAGGCTCCTGGACTCCAATCAATACACAAAGGTCACTTTAGATGTCATATGATGGAAAATGATGGAATGTAGAGGTGTTAGTGATCATCTAACAGTACAAGTTGTGAGATTGTTTTCTGGAAAGAGTTGCCATAGAATTAGAGATTCTTGTGTGCCAAGCACAGCCCTAAGCCCTTTACATCTATCAGTTACCTTCAATCTTCACAACAAACCAGTAAAATAGGTACCATCATTATCCCATTGTTACAGCTGATGTAAATAATTTGCACCAAGTCACAAAATTAGTGGAACTAGGATTTGACCCCAAGCATTGGTGGTGTTAGCATCAATCCCCTTAACCGTGAACCAAAAGAGAAGTGAGAGACCTCACAAGACCCCAAGTGAGTCACTCCTGGGATTGGGGAGAGGAGGTAGAGCAAGAAAATGCCAGTGGAGACGTTGGAGTAAGGGGGATTTCATCTGGAGACAGTGTGTGTATGGGGGGTGGGGTGTGTCTACAGGGAAAATGGACGGTTTTGCAAACATTTAGAAATGGCTTCAACCCAGAGGAAATGTCAAGTCCTTTTGCGGAGAGAACTGGTCAACTTGACCTTTCTTCTCAAAAGAGGCTTCATGTACTTCATTGTTGGCAATACTGTAGTGAGCATTTTATTTATTTATTATTTTTTTTTTTTTCAAGTAGTAACCATGGCCACAATTGGTTTACTGGTTTGTCTTTATCTTCCCAAACATTCCCAGCCTTGGCTTGCTTAAGAGGGCAGATGACCATGGGGTTGGTGAGGGATACCTCCCCTGCTGCTGCCATGGAGTCCTCCAATGAAACCTTCCTAGGGACGCTTGTCCAAAACGCCTCCCAATCTCCTGCACCTCCAACCCCAACCCCCAGCCCCCTACCATCCAAGGTTGCGTTCTTCATCTAGGCCTTGTCCCCACACACCCTGGCGGGCAGAGCCAGCGTTTCTCAATACGTAGCCAAGTCGCATGACCGGTTCTAGCTTCAACTGGGAAAGTTTCCTGTCTCGGAGTTCTAGGAGTTCCTGGCTCTCTGCCCGGTTCTGGAGAAGGGCATCTCCTTGCGCTTCCCTGAAGGTGTCCTTCCGACTCGGCCCAACTTTGTGCACCATCTCCAGTCTAGCTGTCCGAGTTGAGCCCTTGCGGAATTCACCTGCGCGTTCTCCGCCAGGCGCCGCACAGCAAGAAGGGGTCCCCGAGGCGCCTCTCATAACCCGTCGTCCCCTCTGGTCTCTTTCAGGTCTGGCCGCTCGGTCGCAGGAGCCACCGCGCCAGTCCCCCGGGCGGTGGTGACTTGGCAGCAGGTGGCAGGGACGGCGCGGAAACGCGCGAGAGGAGGGGGCGCGGCGCTCTCGGGCGTACAGTGCACGGCGCCCGCTTCCAGGCCGCCCGCGCGCTCTCGCCGCCCAGCGCCGCGCAGCGCCCCCGGCGCCCCCCGCCGGCCTCCGCTGCACCTGCAGCCCGCCCCGCGCGCCCTGCCCGCCGCCGCCGCCGCCGCCGCCGCCGCCTCGCGCTCCCAGAGCCGCGGACGCCCCGGGCCGAGCGGCGAGTGCGCTCCCGTGCCAGACCCGTCAACACAAGCCTCTGGGCCGCCGACTCTCGAGTCCGGCTCCTGCACCCTGCGTCCCCGAAGATGAATGTGAGGAGGGTGGAAAGCATCTCGGCTCAGCTGGAGGAGGCGAGCTCCACAGGCGGTAGGATGCATTAAGCATGCGAGCGGGCGCCCTTCTTCCCCTCCTTCCTTCGCGAGCTGAGACGGGGACCCCCTTCCTCGGCTGGGGACGCTTGTTGCCTTTGCTGCATGAGAGACGGCCACCCAGGCGGGACTGGGAAGGGGAGGTGGGAGCGGCGGGAATGGGGGTACCAAGGAGAGGGGGGTGCACGCAAGGTCCAGGTTGGGAAGAAGAGCTGTTTGAAGTGTGTGTGAAACTCGCTGGTGGCGGGGTCCCCTGCGATCTGATCCTGTGCTTACTTTTGCCTTCTCTGAAAATTTCCCATGTTGTTTATGCATCGGCCAGATGACTGCAGACTACACACTTCCTTCCCCTAACACCTGGGGATAAAAGAGCTGAAATAGTATTGATCCTCTCCATCCACTTTTCCTTTATGCTCCCAAACATTTCTTCATTAAAACTCTATTTTGGTTTCCTGGTAACACACAGGCGGAATGTTTCTAGGGTCAGATTCTTCAGCAGGAGCGTGCGTCTTGTTTTATTGCCAGCCTCAGTTTAGTGTGTTCAGAGAAAATGGTCTTCAGTGACACTTTGAAATAATTTATATACAGTACAGCCTTGGAAAGGTACCCGGTCCTCTTTTGCAAGGTGTTTGGCTTTCAGAGTAGCCTATATTCTGCGAAAGCAAGGGAAGGACATGGTCTGATGAGTTTAGTGGGATCCATCGTGAAACGGGATGAGATATCCCGCCTCCCCCATCCCCCACAGCACCTTTGGTTGAATCAGTTTGTTTTTAGGTGGCTCCCATGTATAAGTGCTTTAGAGGAGCCGTAAACAGAATGAAGGGGGTTGCAGGACATATGAAGGTAATGGAGAGCTGGACATTTCCCAGGTTATATAAGATGAGGGGTCCTACATATGGCTCTAGCATAGATTTATAGGATGACACGCTTGGACTTGAGTTGCAGGGAAGGAGGTATTTCCACATTCTACTTGTTTATATCCAGGGAAATGGAGTCACTTCAGACAACTTGAGTCTGTCACTCTAATTTGAACATTGAAATATGGACATTTTTCCTTTCTTGTCTTCCCTCTCTAATATATTGTTAAGGTCATTGTAACTGGGAGGACACCAGCCTTATTTGACATTTTAAAGAGAAAAGTCTTAGCCTGTTACAGGCTGGAAAAAAAAAAATATGACCATTACCTTTAAAGTCCCAATTTTGACCTGTACTGATGTTTAGTTCTGGTTTCACTTATGGCAATAGTTCTCTCATTATGAACCAAGTATGTCTAGGATATATTTTATGAGGGATACTGAAAATCGTTAAGAAATTGGATTTTTTCCAGAATGGCATTTTAACTGTAGAGGGCTAAGTAAATCGTTGAGTTTATAGGGTCTCTGTCTTTGCTGTTCCTTTGGCAAAGAATAAGGTAGAGAGCTAGCTGTCCTTTTAGGAACTGCACTCATGCACAAGACAGCGGTGGGAACTTGAAGATAGATTAGTAAAAGAAAGTCTGGAGAAAAGGGTGGCTTGCATTGCTTGGCTACTCACTGATAACAGCTTTTTGGCTAGGCCTAGTCTTTAATTGGCCAGATGGGGATAGAATCAGCTTGTCCAGTCTATTCACAGTGCCACAGGTGGCCATAATCTCTATTTGTTAGATAAAATGGAAACAAAGATGAAATAACATCTGGGGAGTATGATACATTAAAAAAAATACTTTTAGTACCATTTTTAAAATCAGCATGTGTTCATTGTTCCTTTGGAGAATAGAAAGATGTCGATTTATATCTTGGGTAAGGTGAGACCAAAAGTGAAGATTTTTCTGGCTTGAATTGATTTGACACCTGTTTCTTGAATTGTGTTGCATGTTTTTAGAGTTAATTGTCATATGAGAAGAATAAAGGAAAAGGAGCTTGGAGCACCTTTTTGTTCTTGTTTTGTTAATATTATTCGAGAATGGTCCCCTGAATATGTAGTCTACATTATTTCCACCAAATACATGGTGGAAATACTTTGGTTATTTGTGCTCAGATATAGAATGGTCTTCCTTAATCTTGGGATAAGGAAGGACTGTCGTTTTTAAAGGTTTGAACTCTACCTTCAGTTCTTGTTTTTAAAACAATAGCTCCTGATTTCTTGTTTGCTTTCAAACAAGTGAGACATTTGCATAACTTCCAACATGACCATGATGGTTTTCCCTTGAATATATGCCTCTTGGATGGAGGTTTATAAAATGATTTAATCAGAACTGAAACAAAATTTAACTGGGGGATCAGACTGAGAAGAATGAATAAAGATGAGAGGGAAATCAGGAATTAGAGAAAAGCATGTGTGTGTGTGTATGTGTGTTTTATGACCTGACTCTAGAGCCAGAATGCTATGAAAAGTGGTTTGCTGAAAGATGAAGGAGAAAACCACATGAAAGGAAAAATAGGAGGGAAATGTAGGAAAGATGGGAGCAGGGTTGAACTGGGTTACTCAAACTTTAAAATATCCTAAAAAAGTTTCTTCTCTGCTCTCTTTTAGTGGGCAATGTATTTAGTATGCTAACTGATGAACATCACCTCTAAAGCCCTGTAGTTGAAACACTGTTAATGCTACAGTGCAGAAAATGGACATCTTGTAAATAAGTACAAATAGAAAAGGTTTCTTAAAAATTGTGGTGCTCACTTTTAGCCTCCCTATCACCAGCTTCCACATTATATCAAAAGCCTGCCCAGAATATATTTTTCACAAAATTGTCTATTCTTACTATTTTGCTCCCTGGCTATGAAATCAAACATAATCCTGCTACCAGTGGAGAGACAGAGGGAGATGATAATTCAGCAGTATATTTGAAAGAGAATCAGAAATAAGGTCGGAGTTAAAAAAGAAAAAAAAAAAAAAGCCCTGTAAGATTATTCATCGGTGTCCTCAATTTGTGCCATCTAACTTAGGGATAGCATATGTTATGTGATGTAGTCTACAGCTAAAAGTGGGGAGAGAAGTGCATGGACATTTCAGTCATTGTTAGAGGACGTGACTACTATTGGATCCAGCAGCTAGACCTGGACCACTGGAGGCTCCTCTCTTGCTCCCTTGCCCTTGGAATGTATGTTCTGCCCGCCAAAGCAGGAACTGTTTTCAAGGACATAGTCTTGAGAGAAAAAGGTGTTGCTGAGGCCATCTGGATGGTGTGTGTGACTGAGCTCTTCTAAGGACTCTATATGAACTTATAAGTTTCTGGCTGGGAGGCTGGAGATCTTCTCCCGGAGCCCCTACCCCAAGCCTCCTATGTAAGTTCCCTTGCTTGTTGCATCTGCCACCTACCAGTCTGGAGTGGTCTGCTTCTTTCTTTGGTCTTCTTGTCCTCTGTGTATGGAGGCCTGTTTCAGATTTTACCCAGGGAAGGTCCAGGGTTTGCAAACTAGCAATAATGGAGTGAAAAATCTCTGTGATTTTGTATTGTTGACAGATGTATGATGGCTCCAGCTTGTTTTGTGTTATTAAGGGTAAGGCAAATCCAAATTAGTGATTCCACATGGGTCACAGTGAAAAGTCTGTGTATGCTGAATAACCCAGGAAAAGCTTTTTATCACACAGGAATTATTCTGTTTTATTCATGTCATTAAATATAAGAAGATACTAAGCAAATGATACGATCCAAGTGTTAAAATTAAGCAACCCCTCTCCTCCTTTTGCTGTGCCTCTTTTTTTTTTTTTTCCAATTCTTATGCATTGTTTCATAAAATAAGGCTATGGATGGTTTGAAAATTAATGAGCCATGTAAGATAAAATGTGTGTGCAAGATTTCTGCAGAATCGTAGACCAAATAGTGGTTGAATCTTTTGAAGATGAAGTATATGGTGGTGGTGGTGGTGGTGGTGCTGCTGCTGCTGCTGGTTCTTCTTCTTTCTCTTCTTTGTCCTTTTATTTTCCTTGTCCTCACAGGTTTTCTAGAACATGTGGATAGTACTACATTTCAGTATTTCATAGCAGAGTGTGCTTGTTTACTTAATAGCTTCCCTTCTTATTTCAAGCAGATTGAAGTGTGTGTATGTGTGTGAGAGAGACAGACCAGAGAGTGAGAGAGGGGGGAGGGAGGGAAGAAGGATGGGAGGATGAGTGTATATTTTGTTCCATGGGCCCTTGTCATCCTTAAAAGTGGCTTAAGTTTCTATAAGTACACCTGTCATTATAAATTTATTCATCCTTGGGCATTGAAGCACCTTTTTATTTTTTTGAAGTGTGCATTTGGTTAAAGGTCCTAATGGTCTTATCTTAATTTACATCATCCCAGACTCCCTATGATGCTTTGTGCTGTTTGTCAACACTCCTTAGAAAACTATGAACTTCATGGGAGCGGAGCTGTTGTGTTCTGCCCACCTTTTATCCCCAGCATCTAGCATGAACCCTCACATGGTACATTGGCTCAACAACAGATAATTTGTTGAATGAAGTCTCCCTCGGATTCTGTGAATGTGTTATTCTAGTTCTTCCTAATTCTCTCAGATCTCTTTTTCTGATCTTTATTTCTTTCCTTGTCTGTTTTGTGCAACTTTTCAGACACTCTTGTCTTAATTGTCTTCTCCTTCTACATTCTTTCTTTAATCAGACTGTGGTCCTGGTGCATCTTTGATACAGAAGTCTTCTTACTCTCTAGCTCTCGACTGATCCTTTTCCAGTCCATTTCCATGAGTGGCTGAGCAGACCTATCAGCAATTTTTAAATTGCTGATTTAAATTTTTTAAAGTAACATGTTATAAAAGACCTGCCCTCTCTTCAAAGAACAATTTATTTTCTAAATTTTGCTAATGATAGTATCATTATTTGAGAACTACAGTTAAAAAACAACAAACAAACCCACAAAAGTGTTTACTTATCTGTGGTACTTCCCACCTTAATCATTGCCTCCCCTTCCCTGTGGAAACCATCCCCAGGCCTTATTGATTCTATCCTGGCTTTATGTCTAGCTCCTACACCAGGTTTCTTCGTACACTCAAGGTCATGTTCTTGTTATTTCCCAGACCACAATGGTTGCCTCCTGTCTGCACCAAAACCAACCAAATTCACTAAAAACTGATTTGAGTACGGTCATTAACCTGTGCAAAACCTTTTAATGCCTTCCCATTATTTTAATGCCTTATAGAACTAAAAACAGTTTCCTTAGCTTGATATGCAGGCCTCCCACAGTATGTCGACAGTCTTCCAATCCAACATTATCTTCCATGACTTGTAGGTCTGCACTTTGACCTGCTAAATTGGACTGTTCTCTAAGTGTGCCTATCTCAAGCACATCTCAAGTTGTACCCACTGCTTTGAATGAACTTTCTGCCCCCATGTTGCCCACTGAACATTGTTAATTGTTTCACATTGAACGTATCCCTCAAGACTTACTGCAAATGCAGTGTCTTTCTTGTGCAGTCTTACTGATTTCTCCCTGTCTCTTCCCCAAAGAATTCTGCTTTGAATTTTCTTAGGTCATTTTTTCTTTTATTTTTATCTATATCTGAATGACAAGACAGAATAAGCTAGGCATGTTCATCTCATTTGCAGCTCTTAAATGGTAGCTCCTTGATGGGGAGGATCGTACACAAATTACTCATTTTCATACCCTAGTAAGTACTGGCACAGTGATTCACAAGAAAACCTGCTGAAGGCATGGTTAATTGAATTTAAACTGGGTTGCCCGGGGATAGATCCATTGAAGACCCCAAATTATAATTCACATTTGACTGCTTGGTAAGCATCTACTGGAAGTGACATTCCTTTTGGGTTCCCTGTCTTTTCCATTCAGTGGGCCATGTCTATATGGATAGTAATAGAACATCAAAAGAGCATGTCTCCTCTCTGTGCGTGCTTTTGCATCCATAATGCATTGCTATAAGATCTTATATTATTTCTGAAGAAGGGGTTAGTAAGTACCCAGTGTTTTCTGTGTATTCAGAACAATAGTCAGGGTTGTCTTCGGATGCTGTTGCTGCAACTCTTCCTTCAGCCTTTATAACCTTCCCGAACTACCACCTCTAGGAGTTGTAGTCCAAGGGGGCCCCCAGTGAGTTAATTTGACCTCTTTTGGTTCCCCTGTGGAAAAGAGTGGAAAGATTAGTTGAGTATTCCCTCTGAATCATGACTGTGATTTGCTGTAGTCTGAGCTCACATTATAGAGAGTGGCCCTTCCTAATGTTTCCCAGCCCAGAGCCTCACTGGCTATACCACCACCTACCATCATTATTAGACTCTTTGTCATTATCCTTATCAAATGGTAAATTTTTTCTCCAATTATAGCAGTGACAGTGGAAAGAGATGGAAAGAAGAAACCAGAAACATTACTCATGGTGTACATATCCATTTATTTCATATCAGAATTCACAGAGACCATCAGGCTGCATAGGGAGGGTCTTGGGAAGGGGCTGGATCTTGTGGCAGGGCTGAGTAGATGACGGGGTTCAGCTCTTTTCCTCTTACCTCTGTGGCTGGATCCCTCTCATCACTCAGTGAGCGGGCCACACTTAGGCAGCTCTAGATGTGTGCAGCGTGCCCATGGATTAGGAACTCTGAGAAGGAGTGGCTCACAGTGTTGAAACACAGACGTTCTCCGCACACTCGGACAATAAGGACTAATTCGAACAGAGATACACATATAGAATTTGCCCTCTGGAGCACTTAGCCTCCATGCCTGTCTTATGGGCTGATTTTTTTCCTTCTGAACAAACAGCCGGTGTGGTTGAATGGCTCTCCCTTTGGAAATGCCCTTTCGGATATATTTAAATACCCTTTGGATATATAATTGACCTTTTAGAAACTTCTTTCCCTACGTATTCCACCCTGATGACTTCTTTAGGTAAAACCGAGCAGTCAGCCCATTTTACGGCAGCGGTTGTAAACGGGCATTTTAAGTCGGTCTTTAACAAGGTTTTGGAGGAAAAAACAGACTTTTATCTCTAAACGTCAACACTCCTTAATATTTTGAAGGCTCTGTTGAGTGAAGCAGTTTATTTATGAAATGACGTATCTGCAGCCCAAATGGGAATCAGAATCAGCTTTGATTGCTACAGTAACTACCACAGTCTACGTGAGGACACACACTCTCTCTCTCATGTCTTCTTTGTAATACGGTCGGTGCGTCGTGTTACAGATGCTCAGGTGTCCCCAGGGCTGTCCCCCAGTAGGATGATTAGTAATTTTTAATAAGAGACCACGTGACTTCCAAATGCCTTCGTGAGTTTCATAATAAAATTGGGTGAAAAGGATGCATGCAACTATATCTCAGAATGGACATTCTGCCAGGGGCTTTATTTCGGGTTGTACTTTTTTGCAATTTAATCCATTTCCATTAGACCAGCATGAGAAACTACTTACCAAAAAATTATCTTGCCCAAACCATGTATCCATGTTCGTTGTGTATGTTTGTGCTCCAGAGAATTGTTGCGTGAATTAAAATATCTTCTATTACGGTCGTACGTAAAGGTGAGAGTAAACCCTGTACTCCAGCCCATCTCAGGCTCATAGAAGTGTGCTCTCCATTCTTCTTGTTGTTTCTGCAGGGAATTTGAAACAAAACAAAATACTATGGAACTAAGTCCTGAGAGCAAGTTTAATTTGGAGAGGGGTTTAATCGAGAGAAATTTTAACTTACATTAGAAAGGTAAGACCATGTGAAATAGCCAGTGAGTAGAAGGTCCCTGTTCTTCTTTCTCCATTTATCAAGTGGTGGTAATCCTATCCACTCCTAGATTATAGGAATAGATTCTGTATGACATGAGTTTAATTCAGCAAATATTTACAAAGAAACTCCTTGCTGCTGGGATCAGCGAGATGTGGAAATGGCCTTCAGAAAGGTTACTGTTTATTCAAGAGCGATTTACTGAGTATGTACCAGGTGTGTATACTTGAGTAGGGGAGAAAAGAAATAGCTAAACGTGCCTATTTTAAAATACTCACTGCCATCACAGAGGCAAGGATGAAGGGAGGTGGGTGCTGAAAAACAAGATTCTGTGCAGTTGGCAGAGGCGGCATTCCCTTCCAAGTGAATGCAGTGAAAGCAAACTGTGATATTGAACTTGACCTTCCTTTCTCTGGGGTCTTAAAAAATAAAGCTACTAAAAGAACTGTGCTCATGATTCTGTATTTGTTCTCTTGCCCAATTTCTTCCTGTCTTCTATCTTTCCATCTGTAATATGGGTTTATCTGTTGGCCACTTAAAGACCTGATGTTATTTACGCGTTTTTCAAGATTTTTAAGAGCTGTTATGCTGGGATTCTCCAAAGAAGTGCACTTTTTTCTCATAAAACAAATATGATTTTGAAGCTTGGAGAGTACGGAATGGGTAATAACTTCTGTTTAAAGATAATCATAAAGTAATTGACCATTCCCAGCTCTCTTACTGCCAGTTTAAATAATGTTCTGGTCAAGGCGGAGACATTTTAAATTAGTGTAGAATTTTAAAAATTAAGTGGACTATCACTCTAATTTTTAAATTGAATTTTGTGCAGTCAACCATTGACCATGAGAATATTATACCTGAGTTAACATTGTGAGCATTTGTGAAAATCTGATTCTGCCAAACCTTTCTCTCACATTTTCCCCAAGAATTCTTAAATCACGCTTTCCATGCTATTTACCTAAATTCCCTTTAATTGAAAGCCAAGTCTCTTCCTACTGAGACACACAGTATTACCGCAATCCCCATTCCCTCTCCTTTCAAGGTCCGGTTTCATCCTTGTTTCCTGCTGAAGTTGTGATCATAGGGTTGGTGCAGGCTCTGAAACACAGGTGCATTACATTAATTTGAGGGTGGTGGGAAGGGAAATCTTGGGGGGACAAGTATAAAACAATGAGCGTTCAGAACCAGACATTGAGAAACATGGAAAAAGAAAGCCGAAGACCGTAGAATACAGCCTTAAGCAGGGACAAAGAGTGAGGGACTTCTCCTGCCATGTGTTATAGAATAAACTCCATTTTTGATGGAGGCATTGTAAGGTAGTTTTAAAAAGGCAAAACATCTAAAACTGCAAAGCTGCGGAGTAATAAACACCAGCCCTTCTGATGTGATTTAAGTACTAGATTTGCAGATGAACCCTATAAACCTTCCTAGTCAGAGTGGGGAATATAGATTCCAAATGAAAATTAGTCATTAAGATAACTTCCAGAATCGTTCACCTCGCAGGATACATACTGACAGTGCAAAATCTACAAACACTGAACTGGGAAGATTGAACCATGGACATAATTTGTGAGAAACCTTGCAATTTTAAACAGTTACATTTATCTTTGGATCCCTGAGCATGAGCTTTTCATAAATATCATTAGAATAGAATTTCAGATCTCAAGCAATGACAGTTGTAACTTTGGTCTTAATGCAATTTGTTTTGATGGTTTTATAAATAGTTTTGAGGATGTTGTTCAACAGACATCCACTTAAAACATGTTTATCAATTACCTACTGGAGGAGGGACACTGCTGGTAAATATTTTTGAATAGAAAAAGGAGTATTAGCTGTTTAAAGTCTAGGAATTAAGCTTTTAAATCTGATCTTCCTTCTCCACCCCAGAATCCCACTTGCTCTGAATCATGTAGAGTAGAGTATTAGGTAGAGTATGTTAACTTACTTCATTTTCAAAGGCACTTGCTAAATACCCTCACAGTACCCCATAGTATGTCCTTGAGGGAGGGTATCAGCAGGTCCTTGTCTACTATGAAATTATAAGCTGAGGGAGCACAGAGCGGACCTTACATGACCACATGATTTGTTATTAAGTGATATTGGTTTCACAGAGTCATATAAAATATAAAACAAACATTACACAGAGAAACAGCACTAACCTATAGACTAGATAATATTACTACTCCCTGTTATCAGTAAGGGATTTTTCAAATGTGAGCCAATTTATTCTTTTGTAAAACATAATAGATATCTATTATTTGTCAAATATTGTTCTGAGTTCTAGAAATGTATTAACATCTCTTTTTTGTTGAGTATTGTTCAAAGGGCTGGAATACAGGGATGAGGATATCCCATGGGGAGCCTGAGTCTAGTTAAAGAGCTTGACATGGAAGATGGTAATTAGCATTTGGAAAATCCTATGATAGTGTCCAGCGTGGAGAGCTTTGGCAAGACAGACATGAGTCACTCTTGTAGGCTGAGTAGGGTCAGATTACACTCCCTAGACTGGATGGGGTTGGAGGAGGAGAAAGAGTTTTCCCGGGAAAGGCAGCAGGTGGGATGATGGATGTTGGAGGTGGGGAGAGCTGCGAGTCTATGGCTGGTCCTATGAGAACACATGGTGCAGTCAAGGAACAGTGTGAAGTTGTGTGAGTTGCAGTGAAGCTGGGGGTAGGAGGGAGCAGTGAAATGGGAGCTGGAGAAGGAGGCAGTGTCAGGACATGAAGGCAGTGAGTAACACTGATCAATTCCAATCAAGAGCACAGTGAGATCACATTTGTGTGTTGAGAAGATAACTGCAGTGATTGACATTTGGCCAGAAGGGGGAGAAACAGCAGGCATGGGTTCCCGCTGAGGTGGGGTTGCAGATGAGGCATATTGAGGAACATGGTAAAGCATCAGTGACATGGCGGAGAGTAGAGGGTGCACGTGAGATAGAAGACAAGACAAGATAGAAGGAAAGAAGGGATTGATGATAGGTGGCAATAGGGGTTGGGGGGAGAAGGAGGAGCCTGGGAAATCCAGATTTCTGGGTTGGGTCACCAATGGGCAGCATATATTTACTAAGATGGGCAATACAGGGTAAGTTTAGTTGAAAGGAAGTGAAATCCAGTTTGGGGCTATGAAATTTAAGGCCTTTAAGGAGGCCTTCCTCCTTCAAAATGGAGACGGGAGTGGTTACTGGGCTATCTGGGCCTGGAAAGTGAGACTGAGATTGGGCTCTTCAGACAATGGGGAGCCAGTTGAAGTTAGCGAGGAATGACAGGGTGAGGAACATTAATTTTATGTGGTTGTGTAGGATGCGTCATCAATAAGGATGTCATTAGGAGGTGGTTGCGTTTGTCTAGGTAAGAGACAGCGTTTGCTCAAGGGTAAAGGCAGTGGGGATGGGAAGGGTTGGAGGACTGGGAAGGAGATAGGTTGGGAGATTTGTGATGGGGATCTCGTGATGCCATGATGAGAAGCCAGGAACATAGGAGGAAAACAGATTTTGGAGAGATGATAACATAGTCATTTTTTTTTTAAGATTTTATTTATTTATTTGACGGACAGATCACAAGTAGGCAGAAAGGCAGGCAGAGAGAGAGAGGAAGAAGCAGGCTCCCCGCTGAGCAGAGAGCCCAACGTGGGGCTCGATCCCAGGCACCTGGGATCATGACCTGAGCCGAAGGCAGAGGCTTTAACCCACTGAGCCACCCACGTGCCCCTAACATGCTCATTTTTAGAAATATTGATTCTGACTGGGAAAGAATCCAGGTCAGCTGTCCCAAAGGCAGTTGGAATCATGGAGTTCAAGTTTAACTGATTTCAGAGAAGCACACATTTATTGAGCATCTAGTGTTGCGACAGGTATCAGGAATAGAGCGATGAATGAGGCATGTCCCTACTGCCAAGAAGCTGGCCTGCAAACTAACCTGGAGAGTCAAATGTGGGAGTCAGCTGCAGAGAGCAGAGGTAATTAAAGACGTGACACTGAATAAGGGGCAGAGTCTAGGATGAAGAAGAAAGGTGAGCGATGGACACTAAACTAAGGAAAAATGTCATAGCTAGAGAAGAAATTGGAGAGGAAAACGTCATGGAGGTCAGTGCCTAATGCATAGATGGTCCATGGTTATCACCTAATGGGAAATACAAGAATTTCAAAAAGCCACATTTAGTGACTGGAGTAAACTGCTGCAGAGCATTAATGGGACATGAAGACTGGGGTCTCAGAATAAGGTTGTGGAGTCAGAACAAGGGTTCAGATGCTGTGTCTATTCCTGTGTGACCTTAGGAGGCCACATGGCCTCTCTGTAACTTAGTTTTTTATGTGTACTTGGACTATTCTTGCCCAATATACTCCACTAGCTTGCTTCCTCATTTGTTCAGATCTTCATTAAAATAGTACTTCTCAGATGACCTCATCTGATATAACAACTCATGTGTGTCTCCCTACTCCTTTGCCTTATTTTACTTTCATTCATAGCTTTTATAGAATCCTTCAAAGAAAAAAAAATGTACTATACTTCTATACCAGAATATCATTTTTATATACTGTGATTTGTATATGTGTACCTATATTTTGTGTATACTTATTTTTTAGTATTTTCCCTGTTAGAATTCACTGAAATGTGTGTTGAATGGTAAATCAATGAAGAGGACTTATTTTGACAGATTGCACTGAGAAGTAACTGAACTAATGTCTGTAAAGGGCTCAGTGCAGTGCCTGACAAATAGAGCCTGTGGGTTGGGGTCATTTACATAATAATTTTGGCTTGAGAAAAAGTTCTTTTAATTCTGAGGATGGCAAGTCAGGAGAGTGATGAGATTGGGAGCACATGGGTGGTCCTGGAGAGAGTGAGTTTTGAAGAAAGGACACTTGTTCTCTAGAAGATGTAATATTATTCTCTGATGCAGGAGGGAGGGGAGGCCATCTAGGGGTGACGTGCTGGGGAGGATGCCATGGAGGGCCAGGCTGTGATCTGGGCATTGTGTGACCAGTGGGGCTTAGATAGGTTGTAAGGGACCATTTAGTGGGTGACAGGAAGGGATTTATGGAGGCTGCAGTTTGACTGGAGGAGATGGTCATCCCGAGATGTGTCAATGCTGAGAAATGAGATTGGGGAGAGTCTCAGAAATGTGGATTTGATTCAGTGGGCAAGAATTCAAGATTTTGCAGAAAGATGATGGCATAATAAAAGTGACACCTTAGGAAGATTTGTCTTATCCTGCTGTATAGGAAAGATTAAGGAAGGGGGAGTGTTCAGGTGGAAAGGTCAGTTGAGGAAACTGCATTTGTCCAGACCTTAGCTGGATTGACCGATTTTTTAAAAAAGATTTTATTTATTTATTTGACAGAGAGAGAGACAGTGAGAGAGGAAACACAAGCAGGGGGAGTGGGAAAGGGAGAAGTAGGCTCCCTGATGTGGGGCTCAATCCCAGGACCCTGGGATCAGGACCTAAGCCAAAGGAAGACACTTGATGACTGAACCACCCAGGCACCCCATGGATTGGCCAGTTTTGTAGGGGTGGTGGTGGTGGAGAAAATGAATTTGGCAGATTCCTGTGGTGTTATGGATGGTCTTTGTAACAATTGGATGTGGGCATGAAGTTAGGTGGGAGACCAAGAAAAAGTGGCTCTTAACCAGGCTCTACACTCAAACTTTAGCAACTGAGGAAAGGCCTTTGCTTATGCTGCTAGGAAGTTATTATCCAGAAGACAGAAGAAGGAAATTGCTTGTCTGTGTATGTATATAGGGTCAAAATTTCCACTTATTTGGGGATAATGGAGGGATATCCTGGCAAGAGAGATCCTGGATAGTTTTAAATACCCTTTTTGTTGATAAGTAAATTCAGGCTCAAAGGGATTGAGCAACCTGTCCAAACAGTTAGTGAATAGGATAGTGGCAATATTAACGATGACGGTGTTAATGAACACTCTCTTCTCTCTCTTGCCTGGGCAGGGCACTCTGGGCTAACCTGATGTGGTTCTGGGAGGCCTGTAGAGAGTGTGCCTTTGGGTGGTAAAAAGAGTAAAGGGCTGATGACCTGAAAAATCTCCCAGTGAATTTCTAGATCACATCCAAGGTAAGGCTCCAAAGTCAGTGCCTGGTCCACATGTTGGTGGATGGGAAGAGGGAGCCTCGATAACCTGCCTTGTGGGTTGGGGAAAAAGAACCATTGGTGCTTGAGTTTGAATGTTAGTGAAAGTAACCTGCAGGGCCTCCCTGAGCCTGAGTGGAAGGGCTGGTGGAAGTGACTCAGGTGGGCAAGCCAGCTCCAGGTAAGGGGCTGGGAAGGTGGGGCTTTGAAAGTGCATTGCACGGGGGAGCCTTTGTTGGAGGCCATAGGTGATTGCCTCCAAAGTCATGACTTTGATTCAGAACATTTTACTTGCGTAGCTGCCTTTCCCCCTACCCCCTTCCTCCACTGCTTGGTCCTGCATCCGTATCTCCAGCCAGCTCTGTGGACACAGGGCACAGGCACTCTTGCTGAGACTAACCGACTAAGAATATATCGCATTACTGCAAGCAGTGAGCTCCAGCCATCCTCCATCCTGCCAGAATAAGTCACGAGTCCTTCTCATACTGTTCCTTCATGAATGCAGTTTTAATTGGTGTCTGCCAACCTAGAGTAAGGAGACCGTGCACAGTTTCAGGACCCATAGGGACACGCACATTATTTGTTGACCAGTGGATAATGAAATGCCTTTAAATTTACAAATAAAACCATCAAACATTGTTATGATTATTAGGTAAGCCTCATAACTCTGCCATCATAGAATGTGATAAGCAAGCACTTGGGGAATTCAAAGAAATTCTTCCTCTCCGGATTTCAGGGCCTTTCACTCAGCTTCACTCTAATCCACACAGTTATTTAGCGTGTCTTAGAAATCAAGTGTTGTTCTGGATGCTTGGGGGATAAAGATACCTTCTCCTCATAGATGGCTAGCAAGGAAGAAAGACCTTCAACAATGCATTAGCAGCATGCTGAGAATATTACAACAAGGAGTAAAGGATGCTATGGGAGCATATGGGAAGGAAATGGAATATGTCTTAGGAGTCAGAAAATAACTCCTTGAAAGAGTAGAAATTAAGTTGACATCTGAATGACACTTGGAGATAGACAGAGCCGAAGTTGAGAACAGAATTTCTCTGAAGACCTGAAGAAAGTCTGAAAATAAAAAAGGGAAGGACAGAAGATAATGCTGAAGAGGGAGACACGGCCAGATGGTTCAGAGTTTGAGATTTTTATTAAGGATTTGTACTTGGTCCTATGGCAATGAGGAGTAATTGGAAATTTTAAGCAGGGGATCAAGTTAACCAAATAACCATATCACATCTGGCCTTGGTCCCTCTACTCAGCAAAAAGCTGAGGGGTATTATCCTAGTGACCAGCAAACCACTGATCATGGCCTTATACTGGCAAATTTTGTGGGATCTGGAATTATTTTCTCCTCTAATCTACCCCCCCACCCCCTGCCATTTACTTTTCTTCTCTGAATTGCCTAACCTCCAAAAGCTGACTTTGGTCTGTTGCTTAGAAGTCCTTGCTAGCCTTTTGGCATCTAGAACTTGGCAGTCTCCAAAGTGTTTTTGCCTTGTACCCACATCTGTAAAAAAAAAAAAAAAATGTTAAGCATGTACCTTCATTTTTATAGATTTAATCATAAGTTATAACTCCTTTTTTTTTCTTAGATAATAAACATGCTAGAAAATAATATGAAACTTAAAAGGTTTGATCCCAGTGACCTCTTGTGCAGGGCATTTCTGTTTATCCTTGACCAGTATAAAGGGAAAAGTGTAATATACTAGATTTTAGAGCCCAGGACAAAGCTGTGAGCAGGGAGGGGTGAGGAACTATCAGCAACATGCAATGCACTCTGTGCACTTTTATCAACAGTTAACTTCTGGGATGCCTGGGTGGTTCAGTCAGTTAAGCATCAGCCTTCAGTTCAGGTCATGATCCCAGGCTCCTGGGATTGAGTCCTGCCTTGGTTTCCCTGCTCAGTGAGGAGCCTGCTATCTCCCTGTGCCTGCTGCTCCTCCTGCTTGTCTGTCTCTATCTCTTTCTCTCTTATTCTCTCTGACAAATAAATAAAATCTTAAAAAAAAAAGTTAACATCCATATATTTTTATATTCGCTGATAGAAATATCCAGTGTTAAATGCTGCTACCTTGCCATGACGTTATTAGCCATGCATCTTTCCTTAGTGTTCTAGGCCAGTGGCATCTGTCCCACTGAGAACTTTTTGGCATTGTTCAGTCTCTGTTTTGATTGGTTCCTGCCACACTCGGTGTGCATTTTTTTTTTTTTAAGATTTTATTTATTTATTTGACACAGAGAGAGATCACAAGTAGGCAGAGCAGCAGGCAGAGAAAAAGGAGGAAGCAGGCTCCCTGCTGAACAGAGAGCCCCATGTGGGGCTCGTTCCCAGGACCCCGAGATCATGAGCCAAGCCAAAGGCAGAGGCTTAACCCACTGAGCCATCCAGGTGCCCCTCAGTCTGCATTCTGATTTTCTGTTTCATTCATCATAAAGGTACCAATTCCAGAGAAGTCTCCATCTTTTTGTACAGATACTCAAATACTTATGCAAGACCCACATTTGCTAGTGCCTGATAAATTTAGGAAGGTATATAATACAGGTTACCACTCCTAATATATGGGCATTTTCTTCCTCAACCCCAGAGAACACACTTGTTCTTTGTTTCATGCATCCATGCGGTATGGGTCTGACACCTGCTGGTTTGTAGGGAACTGGGGTTGACTTTGTCTACCTAAGTCTCATGTGTGATTGTCTACTCTCTTGTGAAGAGGTTCCTACAGGCCTTCATGAGAAGGGATACTTTTATCGAAAAAGATGGAGCCTTGCATATTTTTTTTATTTAAAGATTTTATTCATTTATTTGACAGACAGAGATCACAAGTAGGCAGAGAGGCAGGCAGAGAGAGAGGGAAGAAGGCTCCCCGCTGAGCAGGACCCTGGGATCATGACCTGAGCCGAAGGCAGAGACTTTAACCCACTGAGCCACCCAGGCCCCCAAGCCTGGCGTATTTAAAGGATCCTATAGTATGTGTATATTTGTCTGCCTGGTGCTTGCAGGATGCAGCAAAGTGAACGATGAGATCTACTTGAGGGGATGAGCTAGGATGACACACAAAAGCCACTGTGGGAATAGGTGTTGCCGTTCTTGGGTTTCATGATGTCCTTATGATGATTTAAACAAACATCTCCGAATCTCACCTTAAATTGAGGGATTGCAGTTCAGTGCTCTGGAATTTCAACTCCATGAATATAGATGTTGTCTGTTTTGTTCACTGTGTCTTCCACATGCCTTGAGCAGAAGCGTCCAATAGTAGGGTTCTCAAATATGTGTTTCATAAAGAAACCACCACAAAGATCTACCTCCTCCTTGCTGTCCGTTAGGAGTCATTCTCAGACTGACGTGACTTCTGTCCTGAAGGAGAGGAACGCACAAAGTTCTGTGGGAGCAAAGGCACAGGGATAATTACCTGCCTGGAGAAATTAAGGAACCCTTAAAGGAAATGGCATCTCAGTGAGGTCTTGAAGTGTGTTGGGGTTCATCCAGAGACAGAGAAAGGGATTCTGAGGTCATAGGAAGAGCGTGAGCCGGGGCTCAGATTTGTGTGAAAGTTTAAGCCGCCTTCAGGGAATAGTGAGAAAATCCATGTGATCTGATTATTGGCAGTATGGGGAGATGTGGCCAGAGCAAGGCTGGAAGGGTAGGTGGTGGTAGATCGTTTGAGACACTAGCATTTATGATTGAGGAATTTAAATTAAAATCTGCAGGCAATGGGAGTAATGGAAAGGTGTAGAATACGGGAATGGCAATTATTTGTGTTTTAGAAGGAAATGATGGAGGTAGTTCCATAGAAGGCGAGGGGACTAGTTGGGAAAGCCATACAGCCAATGTGAAATGGGAGATCTGAACTAAAGTGGCATGGCAGGTATAGAGGAGGTGTGAGGCTGAAGAGGTCTAGAGCAGTTGTAATCAATAAGTTGCTAAGTGTTGCAATGAAGGCAGGAAAAGTAGAGGTTAGAAAATGGCCATGTGTGGGGCGCCTGGGTGGCTCAGTGGGTTAAGCCGCTGCCTTCGGCTCAGGTCATGATCTCAGGGTCCTGGGATCGAGTCCCGCATCGGGCTCTCTGCTCAGCAGGGAGCCTGCTTCCCTCTCTCTCTCTCTGCCTGCCTCTCTGTCTACTTGTGATCGCTCTCTGTCAAATCAATAAATAAAATCTTAAAAAAAAAAAAAAAGAAGATGGCCATGTGTCTAGCTATACCCTTCAGTGAGAATCTTGAGGATGTGGCTGCTTTGGGACTTACTAAGGGTGAGTTGCTGGTGCAGAAGGTGGGAAAAGCTAGCTGGCCACTGAAGACGGGCATCTAGCTCCCAGGAGGGGCTGGAACACAGACTTATGAGCCAGTGCATTGCAGGTAAAGCCATGAGAACAGGGGAGAGAACAGAACTCAGAATGGAATCCTAGGGAGCACACTAATGCTAAGTTGGCTGCTCTAGGGAGAAGGCACCGGGGAAGGGGTCAGAGATGGAGCATATGGGAAAGCATAAGGAATGAGAGCCAAGAGTAGTACTGCAGATGCCAAGGGAAGGAGGCTCTTTCAGTAGTGGGTCAATTATCTTAAGTGCTTTGCATGGTTAAGGAAGATGGGAACTGAAATGATTTGGCAATTAGGAGGTTGGAGCAATTTAGTGGGGCTGAGGCCAGATTGCAAAGGGTTGGGGTGTGAGTGAGGGAATGAAGAGAAGCAGGTGTAAGCCACTCTTCTGAAGGAAGAGGGGGGTAGGGCAGCTGCTGCATGGCAGCTGTTGGAACTGACAGATTTATGTTGTCCAATAGGAGACACTTGTACACGTTTGCAGGCACAGACCTTGTCAGGGCAGTGGAGAGCTATGGTCTGAAAACAAATAGCAACATTTCTCTATTATATCACCATTTTACCTGGTTTATGCCTAAAAGATGCTTACTGTGCTGCAATACAATTGTCTATTTAAATTTCAACCACTTCCGGGACACCTGCATGGCTCAGTCGGTTAAGTATCTGCCTTCGGCTCAGATCATAAGCCTGGGGTCCTGAGATCAAGTCCCATGTTGGGCTCCTTGCTCAGTGGGGAGCCCGCTTCTCCCTCTGCCTGCAGCTCTCCCTGCTTGTGTTTGCTTTTTCTCTCTCTCTCTCCCTGTCAAATAAATAAATAAAATATTAAAAAAATAAATTTCAACCACTTTTAAAACTATGGAAGACTGTAAACAATAAGTTCCTGAGGATTTCCTACCCAAAATAAATAGTTCACCGTTTTAGGGAATACTAGTTTCCAGCCTTCTTTACATAAAATCAATAAAATGTTAACGATACAGTCATCATCCCTTTTGCCACCTTTCACATTCCCTGTCTTATCTCCTCTTCCCTGCTGTTACCACCACTACCATGAATTTGGTGTGTATCCTTTCAATTCATTCTAACATCCTTCTGGTGTAGATGTAGGTATGTGTGACCAGTATGTGATAGGTTTTATGCATGCCGTAGTCCGTTCAGGCCGGGTTGCCTGTAAACAACAGGAATTTATTGCTCACACTCCTGGAGGCTGGAAGTCCAAGATCAGAATGCTAGTTAGGTGGGGGCCCCTAACCTGTGTCATGCATGGACTCTTGTGGGCTCACTTGGTGGAAGGGGCTAGGGAGCTCTCTGGGGTCTCTCCTATAAGAGTGTTCATCCCATGACCTAATCACCTCTCCAAGGTCCCACTTTCTAGTACTGTCACTGTTGGGGGTTAAGATTTCAATATATGAATTTTGAGGGATACAGACTTCAGACCGTAGCAATGTGTATGTCTTAAAAATTATACAAAAGTTGTCTCTTAAGATTTTTCACTTAATATTACGTCTTGGAGGTCTAGCTGCAGTGATACAGTTCACTCTTCCAAAGTCCTGAATATTTTGTGTGCAGTATTTTACTGCTAGGTGGGTTCCGCCTAAAAGACTGAGTCATCCTCATCCAGTGGTGGCTTGTTGTATATAATTATATCCTCAGTGCCCAAGTATTTATTGACTAAATGCATAAGCAGGAAGGTGTACAGGTAGAACTTGGGAAGAAGTTGTGGGTCTCTTTTATGAGGCAGCAGAGAACAGGTTAGGTTTTTGGGGAGATGTTGTGCTCACCCATGGTCATATTCTGTGAACCAGTGTCATTTTCTGAGAAGAGGGTGGGGATAAATGTTTGAGTGGTATAGATTTATAACTTATAACTTAATTGGGAGATTATCACAAACAGTTACTATTTCTATAAGAGTTGAACAACTTCAGACTCTCCTCAGTTCTGGGTTTATGAATGACCAGAATTAGAAAACACTATCTAGCTTCTGAAATGTTGATTTTTTTCCCCAAATCCTTCTTTTCCTAATTTATATGTTCCTTTAACATTGGGTGGAGATAGCTCATTCTTTGACTATGGAGTATTTCGTGATTTAAATCCATCTTGAGGTTTCTGGAAAGCATTCATCTAGCTGTCACTTGGACTCTTATTAAAGGTATTTTTTATGCTGGATGTGGGGAATTGGGCTTTTTTCTGTAGTTTAATCTATTCTATATGTTAATAATCCACCATGGCTTATATGCAAGACCATTTTTACGTTTCACAGCCTATGTCTGAATACCGTGACGTCATCCATGAGTGTCCAGGAGCTCCAGAGAGTGTTTCAGAGAATTAGGTCTTTCTAGGCCAACCTGACTATGGAATTCATCACTGAGCCAAACCAGAGGTTTATTCTCAAGATTCAAAAGGAAAAGCAAACTTTAATATGGTTCAACTAATATATATTGGATGTCTACTCTGGGCTAGGCATTCTTCCAGGTGCTGAGTGGGCGAGTGGAAAAGAATCCAAAAATGAAGATCATATTCTTGCTCTGTTCGTTATACTTGCAACCTACATCAGCAGACTGGTTGGAGGGGGCTTAATGATGATTCCACTCCAGGTGTGTGTATTTGTGTAGCTGCGTTAGAGCCCCACATCCACTCCACAATCCTGTGAGTAAATAGAATTGTCCCCATTCTACAGATACAGGGATTGAGGCTGTGAAAGGTTCAGCAATGTGCTGCAGGTCACACAGCAAGTGTCAGAGCACATATATGACCGATTTCAGTCCATGCCCATATGTCTCCACAGCCTCTGTTCTTTCTACTCTTCACATCTGTCCCCAGATGTCTCCTAGATGACTGATAGATCTGCTATATTAGTTACAAACAAGATCTTGTGAGCTGAATATTAAAATGGAAATAAGGGAAATTGATGATTTTTTAAAAAAAGGATTTTATTTATTTATTTGACACAGAGAGACACAGTGAGAGAGGGAACAGAAACAGGGGGAGTGGGAGAGGGAGAAGTAGGCTTCCCACTGAGCCCGATGCAGGGCTCGATTTCAGAACTCTGGGATCATGACCTGAGCCGAAAGCAGATGCTTAACGACTGAGCCACCCAGGTGCCCTAGGAAATTGATGATTTACAACTCATTCTCCTGCTGCAGAACTACAAATACACTCTCTTAAAAATGATTGGTGGCATGTCCTAGCTCTCAAGTGGGTATGGCTTTCCAGATGCTGGCACTTGCTTTCTACTTTTGCTTTCTTCCTAATACGTAGGCCTCTCTCCTCTGCTCTAGTGCTTCCATTCATTCCCACTTTTTCAACATTCTGGAGTATTGTCGCTCTTCCCAGAAAGTTATAGGTGGAGAGGTGGAGTGTGACCCTAAGAGATGCTTTGGTGTGGTAGGGAGAGAAACGGGCCCCCTGAAGACATATATGCTTCAGTCCTGGGGGTCTGTGTCTGGGATACTTTACATGGCAAAGGAGATTTTGCTGAGGTGATCAAGTTAAGGACCTTGATATGGGAAGATTTTCCTGGATTTTCAGGTGGGCCCAACACAGTCACTGGGAGTCCTTAAAAGTGGAGATCCTTTCCTGGCTCCCATCACAGTAAGATGTCACTAAGGAAGGATGGTCTGAGATATACAGGGTTGTTGTTTTGAAGATGGAAGAAGGGGACCATGGGCCAGTGTATGTGGGTGGCTTCCAGAAGGCAAGTAAGTTCTTCTATAGAGTCTCTGGAAAGGAATCTAGCTCTGCCAATGCCTTTGTCCAATGTCTTACTTCAGACCTAGCAGGTGATAGCCCTGTGTTGTTTTAAGCCACAAGTGTGTGACAGTCTCGTATGCAGCAACAGAGAATGAAAAATAAAAGTTCATATGGTTATTTTATTGTTTCACTAATATTCTATAATAATATAAACAACATCCTTTGAGAAAGAGCCTTGTTGAGGATATATATTTTCCTGATGCTTCTCAGCATAGGCTCTTAGAGGCAGTTGATAGACTTTAGCAGGCCAATGTGCACAGCTGCGTTTAGATAGAGGCATGCTCAACCCTGGCCTTGAAACTAAAGTCCTAGGAACACAGGCTGTTTGACTTATCCTTCCTGAGTTTCACTTTTGTTATTAAAGGGGGATTATTAAGAGGTTTAGGATTGGTAACTGTAAAGTTCTTACCCTGGTGCCTGGCACACACTGGCTGTTTAACAAATGGCCATAGTGACAATGAAGATGTTTTAAACTGTTGAATTCCTATCTGTTATTTGAATAGTGAAACCACCTACATTATCAGAATCCACAGCTGGAGCTCAGAGCGGCTGGTGGCTGAAGAGGAAGGTTTCATGGAAGAGATGGGTCTGTCTTGAGTTGGAGAATTGGCAGCATTGGGATAACAGAAGCAAGAGGGGAAAAAGGTATTTCAAATAGGTAGGTGGGTTGAGAGAGTGGGTTGGAGTAAGGCACATTTGAGGGCTGGCGAGGAAGCCATTCCATTGGGCAAGGATTAGCAGAATTTCCTTTGTATTGGAGATCAGAGAGTAATGCGAAGTCATGGGCCACAGGCAGTGGGTGGAGGTGGAGGCAGAGAGGTGGCAGCTGGCAGAGAGTAGTGTGGCAGCTGTGAGAGCGAGGGGAACTTGAGAGAGCATCTATTTCGTTACAGTCCTACTTGATCTTCACCTTGCATAATGCTAAAATAGAATTGCATGTGACTGAATCACACAAGGCATTCGGAAATAGTGTCCTTGAATTTACTAAAACTTGACTTTCAGGTTGTAATAACATCATGACATAGAAAAACACCAATCCCTCCTTTCATCATTGTCATGTTTGGGAGCATCATTATATGGGATTGAGAAATGAAACCAGTGCAGTATTTTCCTCGTTTCATTTATAGAACTCAACTCCTGACTCATTGGTATGTAGAAAATGTCATCAATCCCTCTGTACTTGTCACTGATTTTGTTTCTCTCCACTTCTGACCCCTTTTGCACAAGGCAACATTGGTAGATTTCTTAGTAGTTTGATTGACCTCAATTTATATTATACTTATTTATTTCCATGTCATTCTCTACCACTAGATAATGAATCTGCTGTCTCATTTTTCTTTGTATAGCAAAACTCTTGGCACAGTAAATATTTCTTGATTGAATGAAAGGAAAATTGACTCCAAAATATACTTCCTGATTAGTCTTAAAACCACAAAGAATCTAACAGAAAACCCCCTTTTAAAGGCTAAGAAGCTAAATGGAGCTTTAGAAAGAGTTTCTCTAGTGCCTAGGAACTCAAAAAAAATCACCAATTCAAATATTTATTGATCATCTTTGGAGTGTCTAGGAAATAGGGACACAGCCATGAGATAGTCAAGGAAGGTCCCTGATCTCAAAGAGTATAGATTCTTGTGGAGGAAGATGTGTGGTAAATAGATAAGAAAATATCAGCTAGCAATACCTGCTGTGAAAGAAGGAAAACAATATAATGAACTGAGAATAATAGGGTGGCTGCTTGAGACTCACTGGCCAGAGATAACTTGTCTAAAGAGATGAGTTAGGAGTAGAGGCCTGGATGACAAGAAATGGTCATTTGTGTGATTGTCTGGGGTAAGAGCTTTCCAGATAGGTGATACAGCTTTGGCAAAGACCCCAAAACAGAATAAACTGGGACCATACAAGGTCAGAAACAAGGTCAGGGAGATTGGAGTATGGGGAGTAAGGTGGAAAGATTTGAGATGAGTCAGAGAGGTAGGTGGGAGCCAGATCATGCAGAGGACCTAGGAGGCTAGAAGAAGATGTTTGGATTTGGCTCTTAATGTGATCGGAAACTATTATGAGCACTTTATGCAGAGAAGTGACAGAATATAATTTACATTTAAAAAACACTCTAGCCAATTTATGGGAAATGCATGATGAGATGGAGAAAATGGGAAGCAGGGATATGAGTTGGCAGGTTATTGTGGTATCCCAGGCAGGAGATATATAGGGTTTAGAATGTCAAGAGAGAAGTAGATGGATTCACATCAATCTACCATACAGATAAGGTGGACGAGATGTACTAATGAGTTGGCTGTAGGGAATAAAGAGGAAGTAGGGAGGATCTTTAGGCATTTAGTTTTAGCTCCAGCATGTGTGGTGGTATCATTTACTGATATGGGAAAAACTAAGGGAGAAGAAGTTGGGAAGGGATTGAGAAACCAGGAATTCAGCTTCGGATATAACCCTTAGGGTTCCATCATCTTCTAAACATCTTAGTGGAGATTTCAGGTAGGTAGTTGGATATACTAGATTTTAGGGTAGGTGTTAGGGCTGAAGATATTTAATGTTTGAGTCTTATATATTTTATTTAAAATTGAGACCAAATGAAATCATTCATGGCAAGATCATGAGTAGGAAAGAGAAGGAGATGAGGACTATATCCTGGGACTCCTTAATGTTTAGGAGTAGGCCATGGAAGGACACAGCAAACAATGCCAAAGGTAATAGGTCAGAGTTCCAGGAGACGAATTGGTAGAGTGTGCCATCACAGAGATCAAGAAAAGGGGAGTGATCAGTGCTGCTGAGAATTTGAATTAGTTAGAGAAGTAACAAATAATCTGTTGAATAAAAGAATTAATGAATAAAAACAAGCATAATAATGAGAGGAATTGAACTAACAAAGAGGCTGAACAAGTAGTCCTAAAATGTCTTCTAAAGCTGGCCTTAAAATTAGAAGTCCAAACTGAGGGTTGCAGAGGGGAGACGGGTGGGGAGATGGGGTAACCGGGTGATGGGTATTGAGGAGGGCACGTGTGGTGATGAGCACAGGGTGTTAATGCAATTAAGGAATCGTCGAACACTACATCAAAAACTAGTATAGTACTTTATACTATATAAAGTAGTTTATACTATATAGTTTATATTATGCTATATATACTATAGTACATCAAAAACTAATGATGTGCTATATGCTGGTTAATCAAACATATTAATAAAAAATAAATTTAAAAAATTAAAAGAAAAAAGGAAAAGAGAAAAAAGGTTAGAAATCCACTGATTGAGGAGACACCACTTATCAGGATATATACTCCAAGTTTATAAAACTGTGGGATATGAAAAGCTTAACATGTGATAGAATTAACCTCTCGGAAGCCGGATTTAAGTAAACAAAAGTAAAGGTATGGCAAATTGCTTGGCGTATTTTCAGCTATAAATTTCTGTTGTCATCTCAGTATATTTACCTTCCACTGATAATCGTTCAGTAAATACTCAGTTGTATGTAGCACCATTTATTGTGTTTTGTCTGTTTTGGTAGAGTTTTGACCATTTGTATATTCATTAACAGCTCTACATACTATATACATTGAGAGTCAATTAAAGGAATACTTTGTTAAAATAACCATTTCAAGAAGGATAGATAATCTTAAAAGAAATTATGATTCAGTAATCATTTATCTTCATTGCTTTCTTCTATTCTTCACAAGGGTCCTTCTCCCATCTCCTACACACAGTATATGATCAATTTGTGAATTGGACATGTTTTTAACTATAACAGAAATCTCAACTATAGAATCAGTTATAAAGTTGACTTGTTTTCATGACAAGTAATATGGTCCCACAGTTTCCCATCCTGTTCTTCAATCTCCAGCCTGTGAGTTTTTATCCTCGCATTCACTGGTTCATGGTCACAAAATGACTTCCACATTTTTCCACATAGGAAAGGAAAATATTTCATTTTGTCAAAATATAAACCCAACACCCATCCCCCCTATCCCCAGTGAACTCCTTAGGTCTCATTTGGCTAAGTAAATTCCAAGGATGATTGGGAAAGTATTTGTCTAAAGGCTGTAGACAGGAATGTCATGATTTATCTAGAAAAACCAATCATGATTCATTCTAGGAGCCAGGAATATTACCATTTTAAACATAATTATTTTTCTGTTAGCACAGAAGGAAACAGAGGGGAATGGCTGTTGGGGAGTCTACTCTACTGACTGCTATGCTTCACCCATTTGGCTAGTCCACATTCATATCAACAGTTCTTCCTAAGCATGTATTTTTACATTGGTCAACCTACATGGAATGTTCTTACCCTCTCCTTGGGGGTTACCACCCCAGGCTTCATGAGTTATTCATCCATCTGTTAATCTAAGATCCCCGGGTAACTAGTGGCCACCTCAGTCATACCTGGATATGGGTTTTCGTAATCAAGGAATCTAAGTAAAAGTTAACAGGCCCCCAATATCCTGAATACGGTTGTGAACTGCAGTTGGACTCACTTAGAAAAGGAGAGAGTGGGAAGAACACAGTAGTCTGCAGTCTATAGAACACGCATCTTGCTGGACAAGGATGGACCTGTTGAGACAAAACTCTCTAGTGTGGCAGTAGACTATGTTCTTTAGCCAGCCATTGGACAGTCTTGGTGATCTGCTCTTTGGGAGGATCTTTTATGTCCATAACTCCCCTGAACTGGTTCTGCTTTATAAACTGTTGTTTGTGTTTCTTCATGATCAACAGCTGAGTAAATGATAGGTAAGGATGCCCTTCATGTAGCTGCATAGATATAATGGCACGGGTCCCAGGTAGTGCAGTGGCAAGACCATGGGACTGGCTTAGAGATGGGTGGCTAGTGTTTGGGTTTCCTTGACAATACCTTTCCCTCAGATACTTAGTAGGCTTCCAGTCTATTTTGTTTTTCCTGAAACTTTCATGCTCTAATTACATAGTCAGTTATCTTCCTTGGACATAGTCTTGAAGTCAAATGTTTATTATTGTTGAGCTTAATGGCTTCTACTCCCCAAGGAAAAGAAACTTGTTTTAAACAAGCAGTGCCATAATTATTTCAGTCTTTGCTGGTGGAACATCAACACAAGGTTCATGAGAAGGGACTGGTTCCCCAATCTTACCAGTCCTACCTCCTGCTAAGCTCCAGTTTCCCTTAATCTCTCACTTGAGCATGAGGTACAAGAGTACACTTTTCCCATGCAGTGACACTCTAAATTATGGGACTCATGGCACCCAAAGTGCTTCTTTTATCATAGGTACATTTCTTTGATTTTTAGTTTTTCTACTGCGATGTAGGCTAATTTTTCTTGTAGAACATCTCTGAAGGCTGCAAGTTGTGGCCAACATACTTATTTTTTTCCTAACACCATCACCTCAGGGGGCTCAAAGTCTAGAAGCCAAGGTCAATTAGGTGGCAGTTTGGCACCCTGTTGATGGTGTTGAGGATGTTGACCCCTTGGCTCTCCCCTCTTGTTAAACTAACTTCATTCAGTTAATCCACATTTTAGTGTCTCTAACAACCACATTATTTGTCAGTGATATTTTCACCTGTAAGGAATAGCATCTGCTGTATCTGTCTGATCACAGAATTTGAGGTCATTTCTCAGTGAATTTTGTAACTGACTCTGAAGAGAAGCTATCCTGTTTTTGCCAATTCTCCATTTGCCAATTTTGCCATTCTTTTTCTAATTGCAATTTGGGGATCTACCTCTCTCTTATTGGATATGATGTTAATAAAACTACCCCTCAAGATGCTTCTTCTTACCTGGAAAAAGCTGGCATCTGACCTAAATTATTCCATTAGATGTTGCATCTATAGAAAAGGAATTTGCAATAGAATGACACATCAAGGTCACACATGTGTTAGAGAAGCCTAGATATAGAGCCTAGCTCTATACGTAGCTCTATGGGGTTGGTTGATTTTTTAACTTCGTTAAAGCTTGGCTTTCTCATGTGAAAAATGGGAGTGATACTGGTCTGAGGCAAGTGTGTATGTGTCTGTGCCTGTTGCACTTAAATGAGTAATGCATATAAGGTACCACCAAATAGTAGTTATTACTGTTATGAATGGCCAGGCCTGATCACTTTAGTCTGCACATAGAAGAAGGACATCAGGGGAGCAAGCCTGAAGGAAAGAAGCCATACAAAGAGTCTGTTGCATCCACTTAGCTGAGAACTCTTAAAGGCCTGGTTGGTGGCAGAAAGAGACAGAGGAGATGACACAAGAGCAATTTAGTTTGCAGGAAAGAGAATCTATAGTCTTTGGTTGACTGTTTTGACTCAGAAGATGAAAGGAAGGGAAGAGCTTTGATATTGATACCAGGAAAGAAAATCCTGATTCCTGAGTGGTCCCAATTTTGCTCAAGACCAAACTCTGGCCAAGACAAGCAGGGGCACAAGTAGGTCATTGGGTTGTTATTTGCAGTCTCAAAGCCCAGCTTTTCCCTGGAATAGCATTTCCTTTGATTCCTGACACCACGATCAATGCTAAATGCTTCAAGGTGGTGGTTCTTTGGAAATGACAAACAAAATAGTTCATAAATGAATTTTTCCTCTTATAGGTAGAATAAGGTGTGGATAGCCAGTACACAGATGATGTAAAATATTGATTCTGTTTTTAGAAAATGTAATGAGTTAGAGAAACGCATATTCATCAAGAATCTCTGCTAAATGAACCCATACCTTAAATTCAGTAGGTACAGGCTGCCGAGTAAATAAAGGGAATGGTTCTAGGGAGAAGTAGTCTGAGATCGCTGAGAACTGAGACTTTTTTCCTTTTCTTCAAACATTTTTCTCCAGTACTGATGCTATTACATAGAAGGTAATTGAAAAACAACAACTGGGCTGTAGCGTTTTTCTAAGATACAATTTTCATTACCAGATAAGTGATAGAGGAGATTTTTGAATTGGTTAAACTTGGAGACACTAGGAGAATGCGTGGGGAGAAGCTGGTATCCTCAGAGTTAGATGCCAGTTGTATATATGTTTTTTTCTTTTTTCTTTTCTTTTCTTTTCTTTTCTTTTCTTTTCTTTTCTTTTCTTTTCTTTTCTTTTCTTCTTTTCTTTTCTTTTCTTTTCTTTTTCATGTCTTTACTCTTAAATCCATTCCCAAACACAAAAATAACACTCTGGTTATTAAGTGGTCCCTGGTAGGGTAGAAAGTTATTTAACCCTCACATATGGAAGCCATGCTTCAAAGACAGGGTGAATCACACTGTCTGAATCAACGGGTAATGGGAAGCTGTGTAGCTGGGAGTCAGCTGTATGGAGCAGCAGGTGCTGCGGGCAGCAGTCTGATGAGGAAACTTCTCTGCAAGGGGACAGACAGTGACAGGCCTTGCGCACCAGCAACACACAATCCACACCTGTGGTCTGTTTACGGAAGGCAGGCAGGACCATGGGAAAGCCATCGTTAACATAGCGAAAAACAACATTAGCAAGTCTAGGAAAATAAAGGATGTAATGCGGGAGTGCCACGTGGTAGCCTTTTAAAGTTGGTATCCGGTACTAACAAGCTGCAGTTTAGGCAGATCCGAGAGAAAGATGGTCTATAAGTGTTGAATCCCCAGCCCCCATCATGATGCCTGGCACATAGTATACACTCAGTAAATGTTTATGGAATTGGAATTAGTGTGTTTACATTATGTGCACAGATGTTTATACCTCTTTCCAAAAATGGGGTGGGGAGGAAGTTTGTGGCTATGAAAGGAAAATTGATGAAAAGATAAATGATAAACTAGAAAGCTGAGAGTCAGAATGACTGCCTGGATTTAAATTCTGGCCCCTTAACTATATAATCTGAGCAGGTTATGTCTCCTCTTTGAACTCCAGTATTGCCAAATAGGTGTCATAATGCTTACCTACCAGAATTGTTAAAAAAGATTGAATGAGATATGTATGCAAAGCATCTTGTGCAAAGTCTGATTCTAAGTAAAATGTAGTTCCTCTTCCTTATATGTTTCATTTGTGTGTGCCCTACCCTGCTTTTCCTGGATTAGTCTAAAGCAGGAGTCAGCAACCTCTGTGGCCCATTCCAGATTGCTTTTGTAAATAAAATTTTATGTGATATATTTACATAATACATAAATGTATGCTTAGGTATTGCCTATGGCTGTTCTCCTTTTGCAAGGACAGAGGTGAGCAGCTGTAACAGTGTCCTTACAACCTGCAAAGCCCAAAATATTTACTGGGGCCCTTTACAGATGGGCCTTACAGGAAAAATTTGCTGCTCCCTGGTTTAAAGCCAACATTTTAATAGAGGTCAAGATTAAATGGGGCTTCTTTGTTTTCTTTCTATTATTTTCAAATCTGTATTTTTCAATCTGTTTTCTACTTGTGTCTCCCACAACAAGAACTTTTATTTATGGCAGGTTTATCGCTAAGCTTTAAGCTCTGTGCAATTTGTTACCACTCACCCGCCCCCTCCCTCCCTCCCTCCCTCCTTTTCTCCTTCCCTCCTTCCCTTCCTCCCTCCCTTCCTCCCTCCCTTCCTCCCTCCCTTCCTTTCTTTGATAGGTATTGAGTGCTTTCAGGGGACTGGGGCCAGAGTGTGAAGAAGGAAAGTGGAGCCAATGCCCCCCTGGAGCTCAGCAGGGACCCCGCCCACGAATATAAACAGCATGTCCACAGGAGTATGGATCAACAAACCTTTGAGAAAATTAACACATGAATATTAAAAAGAAAATGATTTTAGAGACTAGGGTGTGATGAGTACATGGAATTAAGCTGGCCTGGGGGAAGATCAGGGGAGCCTTCTCTAGATGACATGTGACCAGAGACAGCCCAGCCAAGACTGAAGGCAAGAGCATTCCAGGGAAACAGGGGTGGAAGTGGGTGGGAGTGGGGTGCACAAAGACCCAGAGCTGGAAGGAACTTGGCACCTTCAAAGGCTGGAAGAAAGCCAGCCATGCCACAATGTGTGGGTACTGGTAAAGATGAGGTCAGAGGGTATAAAAGCGGCATGTTTCAAAGAATTTTGCATATTGTGATGGGGCATACTGAACTCTTCTCCCCCTACCCCTGTGCACGCATCCACACAGAGATCAAGTTCTGTTCATTCTACATTCCTGATACCTCCATATCCATACTCTTCCCAACCATCCTCATCACCATCACTGCCTTCCTCCTGGATCACGCTCAGTGTTTGCTAATGGACCACCCTGGCTGGCCTCCCTCCCACCCATCCTCCACAGGGCTGAGGGCATGATAGTTATAATTCATTCCCCTGCTGAAAATCCTTCCCACAACCTTTGGGTAAAGTCCCAGATAGTTAGCTTTGCACAGACCCCTGCATCTTACTGACCTCTGCTGGCTCTGGTCTTCTCCTCCTTCACTCAAGCCCTCAGTTTCTAGTTCTTTAAAACTCTCCCTGCATGGTCTTTCCTCCATCCACCCACTACCCATTCTATCTCTCTCTCTCCTAATATTATTTGGCCAATTCCTACTCATGTCTTGGTTTTAGCTCAAGTGTTTTCTCTTTCGATAAGGGTTGTCTCACTGAGGTAGCCTACACTTTGAGCCCCTGATGCCAGCATCATTGTTGACCACTGTAATCCCTCACCTCAAGCCCTTATTTCCATGTGACATGTGTTTCTCTGATTACTTCTATTATCTTTTATCTCTCTTACTAGAGTGAGGACCCTCTAAGAACAAGGACTTTGCTCTCTTCACTGCTGCATCTCTGGCACAATACTTCATGGAATAAATACCTCTAGGATTTTTTGCTAAATGAGTCAATAGTCTAAGCTACTATCACCTCCTGGCCTACTGCATACCCTCCACTTCTGTCTTCTCTAGTCTACTTCCTACATGATATGCAGAGGAGAATTAAAAATATGGATGGGGCGCCTGGGTGGCTCAGTGGTTAAAGCCTCTGCCTTCGGTTCAGGTCATGATCTCAGGGTCCTGGGATCGAGTCCCGCATCGGGCTCTCTGCTCAGCAGGGAGCCTGCCTCCTCCTCCTGTCTCTCTCTGCCTGCCTCTCTGCCTACTTGTGATCTGTATGTCAAATTAAAAAAAAAATCTTTAAAATTAAAAAAAAATATGGATATAACATATATAAGATAGTTCACAGCCTGAAAGAAATTTCATATCTTACTGAAGTGGAGAATATATATATTATATAATAATGTAATACATTATAATATATGCAATGGAGTATAATAAACACATTTCCCTCTAAAATTATCTTTGCACGATCTGTTTGAATACCTCTCCACTTCATCATCTTACACTCTCTGCTTTCTCTGCTAAGCTCTTGTCACACAGCTAGTGTGACGTGGTTGTGCCAGTCCTCACCTATACCAGGCTCCTTTCAGCCTCAGGACATTTGCACATGTCGCTCCTTTGGCCTGCACATGGCTTGTCACGGCATGGCCACTCCTTCTGGATTGCCAGGGGCAGCTTCTACCCCACTTTCTCAGATCCGCCTTTCTGCGTAGCCCTGTTCCTCCCAGTATATTCTATTCCTTCATTTTGTTTATTTTATTCACAGCTCTCCTATTTGACTTGAAACTTGTGTTTACTTGCGTGCTTATTGTCTGTTTCCTACAACCAGGTTGTACACTCCAGGAGCATGTGGACAAAAACCAGAACTGATTTCTTCACCGTCGCATGGCTAATACCTGGCGCAGTGACAGGTGTATGGGGAGTGCTCAAATATTATTGAAGGCATGAATGAATGGAATTGCTCACACACTATTATAAACAATAATACGATTTATATATATTTATTATATATATATATGTCCCCAATGCCATTGTAAACACGTAGACTGCAGGGAAAATACCATAACCATTTTTGTGTCCCCAGTGTCCATAACAACATTTAGCACCTACTAGGGACTTGATAAATATTCAGCATGATCATACAACATGACCATGTTGAAAAGCCAGCCATGTGTGTGATGAGCAATGACAGATTGTTGCAATTGTACTTAGAGCACAGGTTGGGGGCTAGATGGAGACAAGATACAGACATGGCACCACATTGTTTTTACGCATTCTAGGAGATCCTTGTAGGTGAATGGGTGCTTGGCAGAGGTTGTGGCATTAGTGTAAGTATGCACCTGCAGAGGGAAAAAGAGTCTTTATGTAGGAGAGCAAGAACTAAAAGGAGAGAAAACATTTGCGTCAAACAGGCAATGATCGCGGGATACCAGCAGGCTATGACAGAATTGGGAGCCAAGAAAATGCTAAGGGTTGGACTAAAAATATGGAACCCAACATTGCATTCCAAGGGACCCCATTGTTGCTTATGGTATTAGGCAGGGGCCTGGCAGGCCCAAGGGTGCTACAGATTCCAGACTCAAGATATGTGTCTGTGTATGTGTGTTTGAATGCACATGGCTCAGTGGCTATCAGAACTTAGGAAAACTTATAGAAAGTTCATTGCAAAAGTCAACTACATGCGTCTCAGGATTAGAGCTATAAAAAATATCTGTCTATTCTCTCTTTACATTACAGCTCAGGTGGTTCCATTGCATGGGAAGAGATGTTAGAAAGCATGGGTCAGTTAAAATGAGAGAACCTGATAACCAACTTTTTCTCCTTTAAGCCATGAAAACTTTTTGCAGATAGTATAAGTAGATGCCACTCTATGTACAGAAAACCAGTATCTTGTCTCATTGACAGATACAGGAGCATTTGTAGAAGATGTTAGGGGTTTGGCTGTCTTTTTATAAGCCTCCTTTATTTTAAATCTTAATTTAAAAGGCAACAACATCTTAGCAGAGACTACATTTTGAGCTACTTTTTAATAGAAACCTTTTTAGTGTGAAGCTACCAAATTTGGTCTTTTAAAAAGAATCAGTTCTTTTTTAGACTGTCAGCTCATTGCATTCACTAAGAAAACTCTAAACAGTCAATAAGTAATAAGGTTTCTTTTCACTTTTATTTTGAATAGCTTTCCAAAAAAACGGAGAGCAGATTTTAGCCAGGCTTTAATTAAGGCATTTTATTGGCCGAGCTAGGGTAAATCATAGCAGATGAAGGGCTTTTGCTCTTGAAAAACACTAATCACTTAGAAAATGAGCTTTAAAAAAAAAAAAGTTCAAATCTCCATGTAGTAATAGTTCATATGACTTTTTTAATCTTCTGAGGAAAAGTAAATTAAACGCAGAAGCTGTAAAGTAACTGGCCGGATAATCAAGTTTCATTTGCTCTTAACCCACAGCGAGCTAAAACTGAGCCTAATGAAAAGCCTTCTTACGTAATTTAGTTCCTTATGGCTTTGATTTTCCCCAAATTGCAGCTTTACTGAAGAGCAGGAGTCTGTAAATGTCATGCTTAATCATGGTTGTTTTTAGAAATAAAATCTGTAATTTCGGAATGAATTTTGGGGAATCTCTGGGGCTTCGCAAACTGCTCCCAAATAAGACATATTTAATTCTGTGATGAAACCAGGAGACTTGATGTGTAGAAGCATCTAGTCTGCCTTGGCTTTATTTTTGGATGATCTTAAAGAGATCCAGATTTTCACGAGAAATCATTTACACTGCTTGAAATAAAACACTTCCATGTACATTGCTTGTGTGTGTGTGTGTGTGTTTAAAGATTTTATTGATTAATTTGACAGAGAGAGATCACAAGGTAGAGAGACAGAGAGAGAGGGGAAAGCAGGCTTCCCATTGAGCAGAGAGCCTACCCACTGTGGGGATTGATCCCAGGAACCAGAGATCATGACCTGAGGTGAAGGCAGAGGCTTGACCCACTGAGCCACCCAGGTGACCCTTCTTATATGTTTTTGTCTTTAAAAAGTTATTTTTTGAGGAGCACCTGGGTGGCTCAGTAGGCTAGCCATCCAACTCTTGATCTCAGCTCAGGTCTTGATCACAGCAATGTGAGTTCAAGCCCCGCATTAGGCTCTAGGGAGCCCACTTAAAAAAAAAAAAAGTTATTTTTTGAGTTTTAATTTGAGAATAAGTTGATGTCATTTAGACCTTATGCACAGTATATATGCACTGATGTTAAGGACTAGAGTTGCCTGCTCTGCTTGTCAAAAGGGGAGATTAGACCCCATGTCTCACCTTTGTCTCCTCCTGGATGGGGCATTGTCTAAGTGTTACATTAGAGTGGAGCATTTTGGTGCCTCTGAGTTCTGCTCTAGGTTTTGTGCCTTCCACTTGCTCTCAACCCTATGTTTTCAGAATAGAGTCATCTTTACTTTTTTATTCTCCAAATAATGGATGAGTATGTGCGCAGGGCCAGACACTGTAGTAAGGGCTGCGGGGGAATACAGAGAGGTAAGCCTTTACACAGTTATTATAGAGAAAAAGTTCAAGACAAGAGTAAATACAAAGCAAGTTAAGAAACAATGCATTTTCAACCTAGGATGAAGACTAAACAGAAAGTGGCTAGAAAGGAGGGGGATGGGATTGGCTTTTGATTGGTTGTTTAGATGGGGTTTCTCTCAAGAGCTGATGTTCACCGACAGCCAGAAAGATGGGAAGGAGCCAGTCAGGTAAAGACCTGGGGAAGAATCGTCTAGGCAAAAGAAGTTTGGTGTGACTTAGGAGCTCAGAGAAATTCATCTGGAGGATGGTGAGTGAGGGGCAGGGTGATAAAGGTTGGAGAGAGTTTCAGTATCAATCAGGGCCTCAGAGGGCTGAGCAAGGACTTCGGAGCTTATTCTAAATTTAACGAGAAACCATTTTTATAATTTCTTATTCTATAATTTCTTTTCCAATCATGAAGTACTTTAATGGTAATTTTTTCTTTTCTTTTCTTTTCTTTTTTTTAAAGATTTTATTTATTTATTTGACAGAGATCACAAGCAGGCAGAGAGGCAGGCCTGGGGTGGGGGGGGCAGGGGGAGGATGCAGGCTCCCTGCTGAGCAGAGAGCAGGGGCTTGATCCCAGGACCCTGTGACCTGAGCCGAAGGCAGAGGCTTAACCCACTGAGCCAGCCTTAATTTTTTTCTTTTCATTTCCCTTCAACAAATAACTCCTGAACATTTACCCTGTACTATACCAAATTCTTCCCCCCATGACGTTAACACTCCAGGTGGGAGATGGACAGCAATCTAATAGCACGTAAATTAGAGTCTATGTGGACTAAAAGCCAAGAAAACACATTCCACAATAAATGAATTCAGCAGTGCCTCAGAATCTGGTGTAACACAACTGACAGCTTTGCTTTGCTCTGTCTCCATGCTTGGCTCTTCATTTCTCAGAGGGACACTCATTATGATGTGACCACGATATGACCTTTAGGGACACTCAGTTCAGTCCATTGTATACGAGGCATTTCACTGTTTGTTTCTTTATTTCTTTATTTGCATTCTGTGACTGTAGAGAGTACCTGAAAAGTATTATTTTTTCACTGACTTCATAGTAACATGACCCCACATTTTACAGGATTGAGTGTTGAATCTAATTTGTTATATACTGATAGAGATGTGACCATTGAAAGGATAGGCATGTTGACCAGGAAGCCATGATCTTGCTAGGGAGCTCAGGGCAGGACTCCTTATAGAGGAGGGAAGAGTATTCTAGGCAGAGGGGTCAGCATGTGGGGATCCCTGTGGCAAGAGGGAATGAAAGGGAGCAGGTGGGGCTGGGGGAAGGCGGGAACAGCTGGATGAGCTCCTTCCTGATAGAGATGCTACAGGCTGCTGTGGTGGAAAGTCACCCCAGGGACACATGACTATTTTCCGCAGGCTTTCACATGTTCTGAATAAACAGCATTAAAGTAATAGAATTGCCAACCTTGCTTGGGATTCTTTTTATCTCTTAGCACAAGGTGAGACTTTTGGAGCAAGGAAGAGCTGCAGAGAGTATAATTTAGCCGCCTGTTTAATGGGCAAGAAAACTTTCACACTAGAGTCGAAATGATACCTAACGTCACACTCAGTTAACCTAGTGTTTTCTCAGTTCTGCAAACATACACTGGATACCATTTCAAACACGTTTATATTTCAGAAAGTTTCCTTTTCCTTATTTTCAATTTCACTGTTTCTACCATGGCAGATTCCCTCCCTTATTTCTGTTTGGAGTATGAGTTTGGGGAGGTACATGGAAAAACCTTGCTATTGTCTAAGGAGAGCTTTACGTAAAGAGAAAATGTTCGTTTCATCCACATGAAATCAGCAGCTACTTCAAAAGCCTGCCTGTGTCCGGTTTGGATGAGGATTGGTGAAATAAGAACACTTAAACACTAGAGCTTGCCCTGTAAGTTATTCTACCCTTTTCAAAAGCAATATGGCTCCATAGGATGCAGACTGAAGACACACACGCTCTGTAGCCAAGAAGGTCCAATCCTGAGTAAAAATGCTGCTGTTAACTTGCAATTGTAAGCAAAAGCTGTGTTTAAGGACACTGATGGTGATGCTGTTTATCATGATGAAAGCTGACAGCTTCAATGTCCACCAGCGGGAGAGTGGATACGGGCCCACTGGTCCACGAAAATGTTGGAAGGAACTAGAGCTTCATGTAGCAAAGTGGATCAGTCTTAAAAATATTATGTTGATTGAGTTAGAAAAGCAAGTTTTAGAAGGATACAGAAAAGGACACCTATTATGTAACATGTAAAATTCTGTTGTAAACAATACTGTGTCTTTTTGGATAATTGCATTACCTGAGCCTCCAGCTCAGGGCTGCAGTACCATGCTGCACAAGTCCAGGGGGCGTCAGCTTATCTAAGTCACCAGGAGTCAGTGAACAACTTGGTGGCTTTAAAAAGTATATAGTTTCTACTGGTTCTGGAGGACAGAAATAAAAAATCAAGGTATCGGCAGGGTGATGCTCCTTCCACAGGTTCTGGGAGAGAATCTTTCATTGCCTTCTGCAGCTTCTGATGGCTGCCATCATTCTTTGGCATCCTTTGGTTTGTGGCTGCAAAGTTCAGCCTCTGCCTGTCTTCACAACCCCTTCTCCTCCTCTGAATGTGTGTAATCCCCCTCTGCCTCCCTCACATAAGGACACTTATGATGTTCCTCTAGGCCCCACTTAGATAAACAACAACAACAGGAAAATGTCCTCATTCTAAGATTCTTAATTATGTCTGCAAAGACTCCTTCCACCGCCCCCTCCCCCAAGTAAGGTCATACCCACAGGACATGGCTATGTCTCTGGGAGTCATCAGCAGACTACTATAGCCAGAGAGCAGATATTTTAGGATTTGTGGCCTAGATGGTTTCTGTCACAAGTATTCAACTCTACTGTTGTAGCCTGAAAGCCATAGATGATTTTTAAAAGACCCAATGAACTGGTCGTGTTTCAATAAAACTTCATTTATAAAAGAGGTGAGGGGTTGCCTTTGACTGGGGGTGGAGCTAAAGTTGGGAGTCTAGTGGTCTATGCAAACGAGGACTGTATATAGTGGGTTAGTGACACCTGTTGGGGTGTTGCTGATGGTTCATTACCAAGCCCACTCTCTAATGCCCTTGGGATGGGAAGATGAAGCCACATACCCAAGTGCATCTGTTGTTATAATACATTTCTAGCTTTCTGGGAAAGTATTTCAAGAATATACTAACTATCCCAAATGTTGAAATCATTACTGTGTGACAGCTGCACCTTTGCATGGTTAAATTTGGCAGGAGTCTTTTTAGAAAGAAATAGCTGAAGAAAACTGCAATCAGGTATAAGCCTTCATCAGATCCACATGGAGCCAAAGACTGGCATCAACTCAATGCAGAGTTGAGAGTTATCCCTGTTTCTGGGCTCCCGCTTCCCGGGCAGCACAATATTACCTTGTTTTAAGGGATGCAGCATGGGACCAACCAGGGAAGACAGGCTGACCCCCTAGAAAATATTCAGGCCCAATGAGATGCCAGCATCGCTCTAAATCCAAGGTCCAGATGTATATTGGCATGAGAGGAATCTTGTGGAATCATTTCATTTTTGGCAGCTTTGGGGACACTATGGATATAGGTGGTTTCTCCTTAGATAGTCTCTTCATTGTGACCAGTGCTTATGCATAATATTGAAGACCTAAAATAATGATTAGTAGCATTTCTAAGTAAAAATTAATAGCTTACATTTATTGAGCATAACTGTGTTCCATGTCCCACATAAAATAACTTGTAAATTACTTAATTGGGCTTACTGTAGTGGTTTTCAGTTGTGGGGTGGGTGGGGGCAAATTTATTCCCCAAAGGAACTTCGGCGATGTCTGGAGACAGTTTTTTGGTTATTCAAGTTTGGTGGGGGATGTGGGGGGCTAGGCATGGTAACTGCTGGGGGGACGCCAGTCATGCTGCTAAACAACTTAGAGCACACAGGACAGCCCCCTACAGCAAAGACTGACCCAAACCACAGGTGTGTAGTGCTATGACTGATCAACTCTACTCTAACAAAGCGAAATAAGCTGTGTCCCCCTATTACTGATGAGGACACAGGCTTAGAAAGTTTACTTTGCCCATTCAAGAACGTTCAGTTTGATTCCTGTTTTGACTCTTAGTTTTTATAGGAGATTGCTTGCCTAGGTTTGGATAGTTTTGTGCCCCTGTCTCCCCATCTCCCCCACCAAAATACACATGTTAGAATCCTAATCCCTCATGTGATGCTGTCAGAAGAAAAGGCCTCTGGGAAGTGATTAGGTCATGAGAATGGAGCCTCACAAATGGGATTAGAGCTCTTGCAAAGAGATTCCACCGGGCTGTGTAGCCCCGCCCACCCTGTGAGGACAGGGTGAAAAAGCTCCTTCTAAGAACCAGGAAGAGGGCCTTCACCTGATCAAGCTGGCACCCTGATCTTGGACTTTCAGCCTTTAGAAATGTGAATTTCTCTTGTTTATAAGCCATTCGGTCTGTGGTATTTTATTATAGCTTTCTGAATGGACAAAAACATTGCTCAACTTAAGAGACAGAGGGTCTGTGAGCCCGGCTTTGAAAATGTATGCCAACTGATTTCTAAGGAAAGCAAAATAAATTAATGGGACATCTAATTTGTGTTAAGCATGGGTCTGGATCCTGTTATATACATCTTAAGTGGCTCCATTGCAGTATAACTGTGTCCATTTTCCAGATCAGAAAACTGAGGTCCAGCAATTATTTAGGAACTTATTCAGGTGCACAGTTGTAAAGGAAGCAAGAATTTGAACCTAGTTGTGTCTGATTCTAGAACCCAGTCACTTGTTAGGGCATAAATCTGTTCTTTTGTCGAGAGCCAAAGCTAGAGAGGGGATTGAATAATTTTTTTTCCTGTTCATTCTTGATGCAAATTCTTAAAATAGGATTGTTTTAAGAAGTGTACAAGATGTCTGAATCTGTGGACCATTCTTGGACTCCTCTGTTTCCAGCCCCACACATTACAGTTCCTTAATGCACAAGATAGCAATGACAGCAAAGCAAGGTTTGGAGAAAACTCATTCTCTGTTTTAAGCGAGTGACTTTAAATAAGTCATATTTATTTGAACAAACTGTGGAATGTATTTTGAAGATATGAGACAATAAAATTGTTTAATTGTTAAAATGAAAATAAAATGTCTTTGTTTGAAATATATTGTGAAGGAATAAGATTTCTGAAATTTATGATAATGAGTAAAACTATTGGGGCATAGACGTTAGGGTGATACAGAATTTATATTGCTTGAAAGGAAAGCGTTTACATAACTTCCTAATGGGTCTGCCATTTATGATTCAGTAGTTCTCTTCCCATTTAAAAAATAAATTGCATATTTCATTATGGCCTATTATCTTTCTGTTGACTTGGTAAGATTTCTGTAATTTACTCTATATTAAAAAAAAAGAATAATAAACGAGTTTAATAATGTCCCCAAGCCTCTTAGCACTTATTTTTCCCTTTTCATGGCACTATTTAAAAAAAAAAATCAGTGCTTTCAGTCTTCCAAATTGAGGCTAAATAACCATTTCTGTTTGAGCTTTGAAAGACCAATTAATATTGAAGTGGCAACATTTAGTCCTTTCTGCACCAATCTTATTGGTAGCAGAATTCATGCAATGAAAGCATTTTTTCCATATAATTAGTAATATTATATTCCTTTTTACTTGAGATGGTCTTGAATTTCAGTTGTTTATTATTTTATTCCCGGGCCTAGTGTATCTACAGGAGGTGTGTGTTGCTTCTATGATCTGCATTACCTGTATCAAAGCAATCCTTTCTTGAGAAGGAGATGACTTTGGAAGGAATAAAGAAATGAACCATCATTCCATCCATAGTTCTATCAAATTTAAACAGACTGTGCATGTTACAGACATCATCATAGGTTAGAGATGCTGAATTTAATTTTCTGTCTTTCCTCCCTAAAGGGTATTAGCACTGATTGTTAGCACCAATAGCTATGGGATAAAGTAGACCCTGAGTGAAAAATTGTCACTCTGGTTTACATGGTAACCATATACTGCCATTTTGCTTAGCCATTAGATGTGACATGTAAGAGTCCAGTTAGCCATCTCCCCCTCCCCCGCTGCGCAGTTCCTAGCACCTGGGGCATACCAAGTATCTTACAGGTTCCATGTGAAATCCCCTCTTTGTGTCCTTCCCATGCAAGAGAACATCTAGTGGCTTCCCCTGTGTGGCAGAATTCACAGCAGTCCTACTTCTCTTAAGTCTCTTCCATTCTAATCTTCCCCAAGTCCTTCTAAGCCTCAGCCACATTATTCTGTCTCCTGGTCTCCAGATAGCTCTCTGTTTGGTAACTTTGTCCCTGCCTACCTTTCCACGTTCACCTTACACCTCTCTCCTGTTTGTTCACTTCATTCCAGCCATCTGGTCTCTCAGGGCTTCACTTGCTACCAGCTTTGCTTCCTGGACTCTTCCTTGCCATTTTCTTCTTTTTTTTTTTTCCTATTCATTTTTTCATATAATTTTTTTTAATTTTATTTTTTATAAACATATATTTTTATCCCCAGGGGTACAGGTCTGTGAATCACCAGGTTTACACACTTCACAGCACTCACCATAGCACATACCTTCCCCAATGTCCATAACCCTACCCCCCCAACCCCCCTCCCCCCATCAACCCTCAGTTTGTTTTGTGAGATTAAGAGTCACTTATGGTTTGTCTCCCTCCCAATGTCATCTTGTTTCATTTACTCTTCTCCTACCCCCTTAACCCCCCATGTTGCATCTCCTCTCCCTCATATCAGGGAGATCATATGATAGTTGTCTTTCTCTGATTGACTTATTTCGCTAAGCATGATACCCTCTAGTTCCTCCACGTCGCCGCAAATTCCTTGCCATTTTCTTGACCTGAAATCTCTTCCTTTCACTGTGTCTGGCTCTGTGATGTCTGGGATTCAGCTGGGATGTCACCTTTCTAGAGAGGCTTTCTGTGCATATCCCGTCTTACACAGGGGTTCCTTGTGCTCCTCTCTCAGACACCCAGTTCTTTTACATCACAACAAAATTGAAAATACACAATTTTTATTTTGTCTTCTTGTTTCCTGGACTTTATTAAACTATAAGTGAGGGCCAAGAGGCCAACACTTTTTCTACTTAACTCGTTTCTATATATCCAATATTGAAAAATATTTGTGAAATAAATAAATGGCTGATGATATCCTCTGTATGATGGGGAGAATTCCCCTGTATTCATGACGGCTTGGCCTCAGATCTTAAATGACACCACCAGAGCAGCTATCATTTCTTCTGGTTCTTTCCTTCTTTGTGTATGTGTTTCAGAGCATCCTTATCCCACTCCATCATGCAGACTCCTGTGAAAGCACATACTTTTCAAGCAGTTTAAGAACTTCAAATAACGTATCTGGTGACTTAACAATGATCCAGTGCAAATTGGAATGTCATCCAAAAGCCTTTTGTAATTGTGGTTCTATCAAATTTGTAAAGTATCTATAGTTAGTTGTGTCTGGGGCATTCCGTGAGACTTTCTGATGGGTGTCCTTAGGCATATCATTGGGCCCTGGGATGGGAAGAGGGAGGAGGAGGGCTTATTTTGGACATAGCAACTTCCCAGGATTTGTCAACCCACATTGTTTAATTTGTGTTTTTCATATGCTCTCTCTTCAAGCCCTTCAATTGGCTCCTTTTATGAAAACAAGTTTGTTGAAGGAGCTTTGGATCAAGTTTGCAAGATTAAAGCATGAGTATCACTAGATTTCATTTTACCAGTTGCAACTTCTAGTGATAAACATATTTATCATCATTTTGATGGTAAAGGTAATTTGTTCATTTTCCAAATGTGGACACTATAAATATGTAGAAGAGAATAAAAAAATCACCCAGCACATCAACTCCCACTTTACCTCTTGAGAGCACAAACCTCAACATTCTCTCTCTGGCACTTAGTGTGATATGGGCTCATGTTGAGTACATAATAAATTTTGAATAAAGAACCTGTACATTGGCCATGTCAACAATTTAATACATTTCTGTCTAAGGGTAGACATAGGAGGTGGTGCATTTTGAGCAGAGAGTTCAATAATAATTATTAATAATAAAAAAACAGCTAAAAGTGGGTTTGCATTTTGTTATCCTGATGCTTGGGCAATTCTAAATGTTGGCAGTGATAATAAAGTAGTTCTCTTCTAGCCACACTCACTTTCTTTCTTTCTTTCTTTTTTTTTAAGATTTTATTTATTTTTTTGAGAGAGAGAGTGAGAGAGCATGAGAGAGGGAGAGGTTGGAGGGAGAAGCAGCCTCTCCGCTGAGTAGGGAGCCCAATGCGGGACTTGATCCCGGGACTCTGGGATCATGACCTGAGCTTCAGGCAGTCATTTCACCAACTGAGCCATCCAGGCGCTCACCAGATTCACTTCTACGTTCCCATGGTGCCCCAGAGATAGAGTACGTGGTATGTGAAACGTCACCCTAAGAATTTTACATAATACTTTGTCATAAGCAGTTTCCTGCCAACTCCTTTTACAACTTCTGGTGAAAGCACTTGATGACTTAGCTACATAACCTTGAAAGTAGTCCTTGATCTTTCAATCTCTTTTTTGGGATTCTACCTTAAAAGTAGCATGAAACGCAGAGGAAAATTTATGGGGAGGGGTATTTATCCCAGCATTACTGCTAGCGAAAATGTAGACATACCTTAATTGTTGAACACTGGATTAAGCTACTTAATCGTGGGGTTGTGGACATAGTCAATACTCTTAAGATGGACTCTTATGCAGACTTTAAAGTGACATTTATGTAGGTTTTTTTAAATGATGTACAGAAAACTCAGTACTTTTTCTGAAGTGGATCTAAGAATGAAGCATCAGCAGTTTGTGCAATGGAGAAACCCTAAAACAGAAATATGGCCAAAACAAAATGTATAGTTTCACTGAGAAGAGCAATAGTGCAATACGAGGAAGGTAGAGATTTTTGCTAGAGTAACAGGTTTTTCAGTATTTCTGGAATGAAATACAACATTAGAATTAAGAACTGAACATGCAATTACAAGTATAGTATATAGAAAGGATGGTTATGGAGAAGTTTTAAGAATGGCTTATAAATAAGAGATTACAATTAACAAGTGAAATATGCAAAATTCTGGTTTTAAGTCTCTTGATAGCCTTTGTGATTCTGCATAAAAAAAACTATGGCAGTTTCAGTGTGTGGGGCCAAGTCTATTCCAACTCTGTGGATTGGAATCCACTTCTCAGGCAAGAAGGCCTCTTACTTGGCTACCATGATGACAAAGGTGATGGTTACTCATTCAGGAAGTGAATCAGCCAACCAAGAAGTTCAACCACTGTTAGTAGGTTTACATCGGCCTTATTAGCTAAGATGCTGTGGTTTTCTGCTGACCCTAGTTTTTTTTTTTTTTTTTTTTTTTTAAGATTCCTCAAATTTTTCCAATTATTTTTCATTCTGATGTGTCTTCATGATCTATCAGAAGATCTCCTTGGTCTTAATTTTTCTAGGTCCACATTTTCAGAAATGATAAGAACTATTGGTACTCCTTCACATTTTCACATTTGAAATGTCAGCTTTGGATTTTTTCCCCCACCACTTAAAAAAGCTGTTCTATTAGAAAAACAGCTGAAGGATTCATGATTAAATATTGATTTGATACCTATGTTGTAGTTTATGGGGCAAAACAATGATGAGATATATGTTCCTGATCTCAAAAGACTTCTGAGTCTTTCAGCTTGATTACTAGAAATCCTACAGATTTTCCATTCTAAGGAGGTTTCAATGGTTTCTCTCTTGTGATTTTTTTTTTTTTTAATTTTCTTGCCCTCCAAACTCTAAAAGACAGAAAATGTGTCTTTTTCACTTTCAGATTTCACACTGCCGCATGTTGCCTGGAACTTATTTATAAATGAGTTAACACTGAATTATGACTAGGATAGAGTTTGAAGAGCTTCTTTGTGTTATATAAATCTTTTTACTCTTTGAGGATTTTTACAGCAAGGAAAAAGACTTTGACACTTGGGCTAGAAGAAAGTGAAGTTGAAGATCTCATGGCCAATTAAGTTGGTATGTAAATTAGAACTTTGGTTTTAAAGGTATGCTATTCTTTTGTTGTCTTATCAAAATTCCTGAAATACTAGCATGTTGGCAAAAGGGAAAACACAACCTTCTTATTCCCCAAATCCCTATTTCTATAGCTAATGTCTTTATTGCCTTTTCTTGAAGATTGTTATTATAGTTTTTAAAAAATGAAGTATGGCTGAAAGGCAGATTGTTCCATTATTTGGAAAGTAAAGCATGTATTTAAACAATCTTTGATATAGAGCTTTACATGAGCAATCACACAAGATAGGCTGAAGGATTAAATGTGTGAGAGACAGAGGGAGGGATGGAGGCAAAATCCAATCTGTATTCTCTAGCAAAGGTATATAAATAAGTGTTGGCATGTCATTTCCATGATTAAAAAATTTCTCCATTATTTTATGAATCAAGCCCAAAATATATAACATGGTCACAAGGCCCCATATTACTCAGCCTCAACTGACTTCGCTCATATTAATCTCTACAACTCTCCTTTCTTCTCCCTCTGAGCTCCAGCCAATGAGACGTTCTTTCACATCCTAGAATAGGCCATGTTACCTCTTACCCCAGGTTCACTGCAAAAAAGTCCTTTTTCTGGAGCCTCCCACCCCACCCCTGACAATCCCTTGTATACGTGTATATACTTATTCTTGTCTAGTTTCCTAAAACCAGATCCCCTGAAATATGAACTTCTAGCACCACACACTGTTCCTTCCAGTATGTATCACAATTGTAAGTAAATCATTTTGTTAATAGAGTGAAGTGTCTTTTCCTCTCCCTGAGAATGTAAATGCTAAAAGGGTAGTGATTATGTCTGTCTGGATCATTTTTTCATCTTCAGTTTTAAATGCCAGGCAAATAGTAAGTGTTCATAAGTAAAAGGGGGAAAGTTGTAGACTTTGTTGCACTGCAAAGTCATAAAGAGGAAGTGAGACAAATGGTGGAAAAGGCTTAGTATAGGTAAGAGCAGAAGGACTCATTTTAAGACACCTGGAGCACTGGATTGTTGGTGGAGTTGGAAATTAATGAGTGAAATATGCAAAATTCTCTAGGGATGCCAGTGAGGACAACATAGAATTTATTAGTAAGTGATGTTAAGGCACTTTGATGCAAAGATGGGAAATAGTGATCAATCATCTGAGCATTATTAAGTGTTATTGGATGACCACCCAGATGGAGGAGTTCAGAGCACGGTCTATTCCCACTCTGATCTGAAGGCAGATGTCACAGGCTACTTCCTAAGTAGCTCCTTTTTGTTTATGAAAAATATAGTTAGTGTGGTTATGTTCCTCTTACCATAATTCTTACTCTCTGACTCTTACTAGCCTAATGAAATCCAAAAGCTATTAATAATAATTAACATTTGAGCACTTGTGTAACTCTACACCCTATTCTAAGTACCTTAAATGTATGAACTTACTTAATTTTCAGAGCGATCCTATAAAATAAGATTATTACCATTCCTATTACCAAGGCATTTGAGTGGTTGCCCGGGTTACATAGCTAATAAATGGTAGAGCTGGGGTTTGAATTTAGAAAGTATAACTCTTCATGGCTCATGCTTTCACTACCGTGCTGTGCTGATGAAATTGCTCTAAAGGCAACCTGTTGTTTATAATACTGCAAAATCTGGATTCCAACTGCCACTGGAGAGTTTTAACCTCTCCCCTTATCAGCTATTCAAGAGAAAAATAAATGGTGAAATCAGTTGTCCCTATTTGACTATAAGTAACCTCATCTTCCTAGATCTTTGTTCAATTAAGATTAATTGTTCACCAGAACAAGGGGATAAAAGGGGGGGTTGCTATTCAGTTTACCAAGACATTCATATCAAAGACCTTCCACTTAATTCTTCAACCCATTTGTTTTCTAGTTCAGAATTGGGGACAAAAAATAATGGTCCTACAGTGGATGGACAAGATCCTCTACTCACATGGAAAACAATATGAGAATGTCAGGGCAAGAAGGGAGAAGACCTGAGAAGACATGTCTTCAAGGGACAGGGACATTGAGAGACAGACAGCTGTAGTCATGGAGGAAGGCAGGCTAGAGGACTTTTGGATGGCTTTAAGGAGCAACAGGGAAGTGGTTGAGCACTAAAAGATCAAGACGTTTAACTCAGCAAGTTCTCTGTACTAAACTGTCAAAGGAGTTCTACCCTGCACTGTGTGAGAGGAAAATTTAAGGTTTTCTTTGAAAATTAAAAAAAAACAAAAGCCACAGCCTTGACTGGAAGAGCCCACACCTTACCAATGTCAAATAACAGGGCAGTACCAAACTTTTATTTAAATTATTTATAAGTGATAAAATAACACTAATCAGAATATGAATTTTTAATGTTCACTGTTGAATATTCTATAATTTTCTGCATTATGTCTTTGATGACGTGATCTGCTGAAAATGGAAAATTCCATATTATCCTAATATTATTATTCAGTTACTTCCTTGTAATTTCTGTTTTTCTTCAGATAGTCACAAATGATGTACCTGTTATTTTTGTGGTGCTTTATTTAAGGTAGCTGGGCATTGATGAACTATACCTAATTTAAGCAAGTTTCTAAGAAAATTTAAGTTCTCAGTCACTTCATTAATAAGTGGCTTTTCATTGTTTTTATTTTTATTTTTTTCAAATTGTCATCTAGTTGGCAATTCTTGCAGATATGCATATGATAAAAGTGTAGGTTGCTACTGGAATAGAGTCTTTACAGGCTATGAATAATGCTAACCAAGTTCCTAAAACAGGAAATAAAGGCAACCCTTAACAGGCATGGAGCAGCGTGAAAAATTCAATTCAGATGTAACCCACTACAGCACTATGTTTGCCAATAGAAGTCTCACACAAATACAGCTTTATAGATTCAAGGAAGAGTTGTTAGCTTTAACTGCATTTTAACACCTAGACCACATAAAATCTATGGTCTTATCTTTGGTTCTAGAATATGGTCTACTCTCAAAATGACTAATCTGTTAAAGTCAGCAATTATTTATTCAGTACCTACTGTTGGAACAACATATATACCCACAACACGCAAATGTTGGATTGCCTTGCTATGAGCCCTTTCTTGTGTGTAATGAATTTATCTAAGGAGAAAATTAGAAATGAGGGGATGAGAAAAGAAGCAATTTGAATGTCATAAGAATTCAGAGAAAACCTTCAAACTGTTCTGATTTTATGCGTTTTACTTTATCGGTTGGAACTGATGTACTTCTTGAAGTCTAGCAATTTTATAATTCTAAAGAGCGTCCATGTTGAAACAACATACTATTAAAAACAACAACAAAAAAAAAGCATGTCAAGAGAAATGTTATCAAAAACGGTTCTGACATCTGGTGTTCATTTCGTAAGTGGAGGAAAAACAAAACCAAAGCATAAATTGGATCATGATTCCTGGCAGAGATATGCAATAGCATATATTTACACTTTGGGTATTACTATGAAGATGTTCTGCTCTTCAGATTCCTTTGTGGGTTGTTCACAACTAAAAAATATTTGGCGTCAGGGTACCTGGTTTAATGAGATACACCTTTTTGCTTGTAAATTCCCTTGCCCACTCTTCAGATGTTATTTCAACTGCATTAGACTTTCTGAAAATTCTCTGTGTCTGTGTCACTTATGATTGGCAAAATGTGGATGCATGGCACAGATCCTGGGAATGAGCCTGAAATGGCACACTAACTTTTGAAATAAGGAGTTATTTTCTAAGTCAGTGGCCCAAGACTGTGGTTGTGTCACTTGTTGAGCTTCTGAAACTAGAGATGAGCTGGCCCTTCCTCAGACTTGGGGAGTCCGAATGTCTAGCATTGGGGGACTTGGGCACCTACTTGGTTGTTGTTGATCTCCTTAGGTGAATCTCACTCACAGCTAGGTTTGTGAACCACTGATCTAAATAATTAACAGTTGTACAAAAACTTTATAATTTATATAGCAGGTCTTACTTTTTAATCTTCTTTAATCTGGTATGATAGGCATCATTCCCATTTTATAGACAAAGGACTCAAGATTTAAGAGAGGTTAAGTGATTACCTAGGATTTTTTTTTTTTTAAACTGTTAGGAACCAGACTTCTGATGCAGGGACCCTGGCTTTTCTTTTTGTTTGTTTCTTTTGACCAGTTTTTTTTTTTTCTTTTTTGGCCATAATATACATATAGAAAAAAATGTCTCTGTCATTATGTACAGCCCAGGGAATTTTCACAGACTGAACACACTCATGTCACTTGCCCCACAAATGTCTTCCTGTGGTTCCCATCCAGTCACGGACTGCATTGCCCTCACGAGAGCATTCACTATCTGGATTTACACCTGGATTGTTTAGATTCACCTGTTTGTCTTGTATTTAGATAAATAGACTCACTCATTATGAACCCTTCTGTGTATGGCGTCTTTCAATGATCATTACATCTGTGAAAGTCATCTGTGTGTTTTGTGCAGCAGTGGTTAATTTGGCCTCATTGCTTATCATGTTTCCTCGTGTGAACGTATGATAATTATTATCCATTCTAGTACTGGTGGATATTTCCATAGTTCCCGTTTTTCCCTACTGCCAACAGCACTCTCTCAACATTCTGTGCACATCTTTGGTGAACATGTACATATTTCTGTTGGGTATATCTCTCAAAAAACCTTGAGCTTGTCAAATTATAATTTTGAAGTTGTAAGTTGGCAGAAACCACCTCTAGCTTTTCCCTTTCGAACATTTCTCTTTTTTATTTATTAGAATTATCACTGCTCCCAACTTTATTAATCAAAACCTTCTTGAGGGTGTCTGGGTGGCTCAATAAGTTAAGCATCTGCCTTCGGTTCAGGTCATGATCCCAGGACCCTGGGATTGAACCCCACGTTGGATCCCTGCCCAGGGGGAAACCTGCTTCTCCTTCTATGTCCGCCTGCGGCTCCCCCTGCTTGTGCTCTCTTTCTTTTTGTCTCCCAAATAAATAAGATCTTTGATTTAAAAACAGCAACAATAACAAAACAAAAACAAAAACAAACAAAAAAAACCCAACTCCTTGAAAAAGGAAAGGGCAAATTAATTTCTGATATACCATGTCTAGTAATGGCTAATTTATTCCAAGGGATAGTACCTCAATATAAAGGGACAACTTTCTGATTGTGGAATTTCAGGGCATAAGAAAATTCTAGGCAGAGCTAAGCACATGGTTTTCTCTTATTCCATCATAGAGTTTTGTTTTGAGTTCCTTGGGACACAATTTCATGAAGAGACAGAAAAATGATTAGCTATTGGTTACTGATGGAGTGACCATTGTTTGGCCATATGTATACTTAGATAGGTTTACTAATGCCTCTAGGTTCCATCCCCCTTCTATCAAGTAACACTGGTTAGAGCGTGTCAGCCTGCTCAGAGAGTGTGTTCATATAACTTCAGTTATATCATCAGTATCCATTCTTCAGGTGTTTGATTGCCCCCAAATCCTTTCCCATGGATCCTAAGGATGCTGTGGACCTTTCTTCCTGGATTCTCCTGCATGGATCCTAGATCCTTAGATTTAAGGATTCACTGATGTCATTAAGTCATATTGACTCTCTCCCATTGTCTTTAAGGAGCCAGGGATGGGGGGTGGGGGAGGAGGGTGATTGATTAAATTGCAAAGGCATGGGTTTTCCGATAGGAAAGATGGCTACTTCTCTAGGCCTCCGTTTTCTCAAGTATAAAATTGAAATAATAACATTTCCATTAGATTGAATAATATAGCAGATATTATGAACCTAAAACAAGTGTGAGCCTAATACAAATTTCTGGTATTGAATTAATGATGTCATTAGTAGCTGCTAAAGTTTGGGAACTATGTCTTATCTTTCCCTATAACAGTATCTGGTAGGGGGGCACTGGTATATTTTTTTAAAAAGTTTTAATTTTAATTCTAGTTAGTGAATATACAGTGTTATATTAGTGGCACTGGCAAATTTAAATTTTTAAGGGGACTTGTGACTTGCCTAAGTCCTGCTGGCTGATAGATAATATTCTCATGAAAGAGGAAGCTGCTTGTTTACCCTGTCCTCTTTGCCTTCTGGATAAATACCGAATTACTAACAAAACTATGGAATCAGTGTTTAAGCTCTCCAAATCTGATCCCCCATAGGAAGAACATTCCCAGGTAACCACATCACAGCTAGGGAACTCTGGTAGAGTTAGGCTGTATTTGTCTCAGAGTTGAAATATATTTTTAGAAGTGCAGAAAAATTATTACGTTGAGGATATAATCATTAAGGAGCAGAAATTATTTAAATGCAGCTGTGTCCAAATCCTCGGATCTACCTCTGGACAAGCACGTTAATAAAACCAGCTGATCTATTTTAATGGCTTTTCACCTCTAAGTCTAGGCTTCAGGGGTGTTGATTTTCCTCTGAATGATATGAACTATATGGGAAGTGGATGGAGGTCTTCATTTCGGAAGTGACCCTCAATAGACTATGCTTCTACTTCAATGAATACAAGTATTAGAGCAGTTCCACCACCAAAAATACCAATAATTCTGCCATGAATGCCATCACCATTTGCACCACAAACACCATCACCACCACTTATTCCAGTGTCACCCACAACTTCATCACTGACTCCACCAGCTATTCCAAAGCAAGTATTCAGACTGACACTAAGGGTCACCACATTTGCTAGGCTCTCGGAGTCCACACAAAACATGGTTCATGAGTTGACTGAGTACATGGTTTATAGTGGAAGAAAATATATCTTAAAGTTGCCATTATTCAATCTTGCCAGGCCTCCATGGCACCACATGTTCCTTTTTTTTTTTTTTTTCCACATGTCCTTTAAGACATGTACTCTGCCCCTTACACATTTTTTTTTTCCTCCTACCCACACTAGCTTATTCTAAATACCAGGTTGGGTTTTTTGTTTTGTTTTGTTTTGTTTTATTTTCCTACTTAAAGATGTTTGCGTATGCTGATCCCTCTGCCTGGAGTAGTTTTGTCTCTGAGACTCCGAAGTTGAGACCCTTCTTTTTCTTTCCTTTTCCTTTTTTTTTTTTTTTAAGATTTTATTTATTTGTTTGTTTGTTTGTTTGAATGTGAGAGAGAGAGAGAGAGCGCGAGTGCCCATGAGTGTGAAGGGGGAGGGGCAAAAGAGGGAGAAGCAGAGGGAGAAAGAATCTGAAGTAGAGTTTGTCCTGAGCGTGGAACCCAGTGCAGGGCTTGGGGCTTGACCCCTCAACTACGGGTTCATGACCTGAGCCCAAACCAAGAGTTAGACCCTTAACCAACTGAGCCACCCAGGCGCTAAGCTGAAACCGTTCTTATGCTCAAGTTCTTAGTTTAAATGTCACTTCCCAACAGAGATCTTGTCTAGCTTATTCTCTTTGTTAGGAAAATAGGGATGGCATTTCTTACTTTTCAGGGTGGATCAGTATTTGAGGTAAATAAGTCTCTAGGGCCTATATGAGGCTTGCCGTTATCTGTTATTGTTCAGATAAGAGGAAGATTGTACAGGTGATCAATTTGACTGGAAATGAAGAACCAGACTGGATGTAAAACTAAAAGCCAGGAGACAAGAAGGATGCACAGGGGAGAGAGGAGGTTCGGGTCAGAGATTAGGAGGTGAGGCCTGGAGCGATGATATGAACCACAAAGAGTGGTTCTGGACCCATTCTGAGACTGGAACAGAAGCCCTTTAGAAGGAGTCAAATAGTTATATAGTGTGGTTAGTGCAGTACAACAAAGCATACAAAATATGAAAGTAGCAAAGGGGAGGGTATATAATTAACTACTTCCGGCATGATTGTAACTGAGGGCGAAAAAAGTCATTGATGAGAGTGTTCTTAATCACCATTATGTGTGCTGGCTGTTTCAGATACTGTTGTGTATCTTATTTCCTTTTATCTCCTGTTCCTCCTTGGGCTCACAGATTTGAGGTACAAACTTATTACAGAAATATGGACTTGAAGTTTTCGCCCATCTTTATTGCAACTAATTCCTATGAGTCTAGGCAAGGGGAGTGAGGATTTAGTCAACAGTTCTATTTTTGTTTTTGTTTTTTTAGAAGATAAAAATTATCCAACACACTTTGCATAAAGTTCCACCGAAAATATTCCTAAGTAATTATTCTGGCCCAGTTTCTTCCCTCTTTTCTTTAACTTATTCTGTGTGTGAGTCAGAGCATTAAAGTCGTCTTTCATTTATCCTTAGTCATAGTCAGTTGGGTGTAGTGGAATTAAGAGTAAAGATCCTGGAGCCAGATGATTTGAATCCCAGCTCCAGGCCATACTATCTTTGAGAACTTGGGTAAGTCACTTAACTTCTCTCTGCCTTATTTCCATTATTACCACTGTCCAAAGTGGTGATAGTAACTGTATCTAATAGTACATAAGCCATAGAGTCATTATGGCAGTAAAATGAAATAATCCGCATGGACCTGTTGGAGCAATATAGGGCAAATATTAAGTTCTATTGAAATATAAGTGATATGAGTGAACAACTAATAACAAAACACTAGAGGGGGAGTTTTTAACAGTTTTTGTACTTATCCAAAGTTTATATTTGAAAGTCAAAAAATAATTGCCAAGACTGTTCTATAATCTCAGCAAATATTCTGCAAAATCAACTGGATTCAATCATCAGCAGCGTTTTCTTTGTGGGTTAGAATATATCAAAGGTGGATACAGTCTCTCTTAAGCTTTTCTATTATATAACCTCGTCTATAATAATAACCATGTTAGTTAAGGAAATCATTATTCAAAGGGCTGAATCATCTACATGCAAATGATTTAGCATAATTTCCTTAAGCATGGTAATCACTAAAAAGAGAATATTCATTTTTTTCATAAGTCTACAGTCTGAAACAATTTAGTAAAGTAAATGGGGGGAGGGGGCAATCCCCCATTTAAAATATCTCTGTGGCATCTTTGTAAAGTAAAATTCTCTGTCTCCAGAAATTATCATCTACCCTTAACATAGCATTTACTATGCATCTTATCTCTAGAGTCTGTATTTTTACACAAGAAAGGAGTTTTCTCTTTAAAAAAAAAAAAAAGTTTTACTTTGGTTTTATCCTGAAGCTGACAATTATGTCAGTAGCTTGCTACTTGGGACATCTCTGATTAAGGCTTTCAGGGGCATCTGGGTGGCTCAGTGGGCTAAGCGTTTGACTCTTGATTTCAGCTCGCGTCATGGTCTCAGGATTGTGAGATCAAGCCCTGCCTTGAGCTCTGCGCTGGGCATGGAGTCTCCTTGGGATTCTCTTTCTCCCTCTCCCTCTACCCCTGGCCTCCACAGCCACTCCCCCGAAAAAAGATCAGGGCTTTTAGCCTATTTTCCTTATTGTGTGATTTTAGTCTTCCGAATGACTTCAACTGTTTTGTCTATGCCTCTCCACACCACAATCCTTTGAGAACTCACACACTATAAAGCAAAAACACTTACTGTATCTTTATCTTACTTTCCAAACATAATGAACATTATAAGTATGAGGAAATGAAAAATAAAAAGGTAAAGAGCCCCGCATAGGAGCTGGTTATGCCTCTCTGCCTTTGGCAGCAAACCCGTGGCTTACTTTCTTTGTAAGAATGCATTAGGATTAAGTGTTGAAGAGCCCCTTTAAGTCTATTTTACTAACTGAGAAGTCTTCCCTGAAATCAGAGAAATTGAAGGACCTGAATACGGACTTGAAGTATTCAAGTCTGTATTTCAAGTCCAAGCTTGTGAAGCAGGCTTGTTGAGAAAACGAGATGTTGTGTGAAAAGTTTTGTGTTGTGAACAAATAATTTCTGAAGATCTGATTTTTGTTTGTTTTCTGGCATCTTGAGAGCTTAACTTCAGTCCAGTGAATTGGAAGATTATACTGTGTACATCAGTACATATAACATAACTTTTCACAGACACAATTATCAGCTCTTCCCCATCAAGCCTGGAAAATCATAATCAGGTTTAGTAGAATTTCCAAACTGCTTATAAAAATGCTGTTTATGAAACTGCCTGAATCTGAGTCATTTCTAAATAACACAGCATTATGTGTACTTAAGACCTGCTTACTCTTATCATAGTAAGAAAAGTCTGAAACCATTGGCATCAGGCACAGGGGAAAGAGATTCTAGATAGTTGTGAAAATGAGTAATGAAAATGGAAAATTGCAGGCATACCAGAAGGTGCAGCTGATAGATCTACCTTTTAAGAGGTGAGGTCTGTTTGAACTTCAGACTACCAGGTTTCTTGTCTTCGTGGCAATCAGCACAGAGACACATGCTTCATGTGAATCATCGGGATTCCCATTGGTAGTATGTGGACAGAAGCAGACATATTTAAAACGCAATATTCTTAGTACTTTGCACAAACTAGCAACCTTTTTTTTATTGGAAGGAAACATTTCCTCCCCCTTAATTATTCCATCTGAATATCCAGTCCTGACATTTAAAGCAAGGCACGTTCAAATTTCCTTTGAAATTTAAAGTTTGTGCTAAATTAGGGTTGTTTGGTGGGAAGTGAGTTTTGCATTTGTTAAGGAGATTTGGTTATAAAAGTTTGATTGATTTAAGACTCTTGAAGTGGGTGAATAGAGCCAGTGGCAAGAAAATGAGAAACAGAAGTTGGTGGGAAGGTGATTCATTGCCATTTCCTGTCGTTCCTGGGCTGAGGGACAAAGAGCTGTGGATCAGTGGTCAAGAATTGAGGCGGTGGTCGTTGCTTTTAGGATGCTGCTGGAACAATGAACACAATGCTAAGCATGTACTAAATATGGTATCTGTATTTTTCTTCATGGAGAGAATGATGCTTAGTTCCTACGGAATACAGTGGCTTCTCTTCCTGCCAGCAACAATAGTTGCCCAGTAAATGAATATTGAGTGAAATCAGGGAAGACTTTCATAAAATAAGACAGATTGTTCCCAAGAGTTTCTTCTCCCTGATCCTCATTCCCTTTCTTCTTTCTGCCTTTTATATTTATTTATCAAACTCAAGTTACATATGGGAATTATGTAAGGTGCTGGGCTGCCATACTGGATAGCTCCAAATGGAGCTTGCTCTCATGGAGGGTACATTCTGATGGGCAAAATAAAATAAAAGAAAGTAACCAGGTTGAATAATGACCGGGTTGTGACAAGTGCCATGAAAGACCCAATGAAGGAGCTAAGCTGCGCCATAACAGTAACAGTTGGGAGGATATGGTTCTGGGACAAGCAGAGCATCTCTGAGTTGGATAGCTGAGTGATGGGCTGGAGCCGGCAGTCAGTGAGGGTTTGGTAGGAGACAGTTCCCAGGAAGAAAGACGAGCAGTGGCTGTGGTAGTGACATTAGCTTTCAGTATCTGGAGGAGAGTTGGTATGGTGAGAAAGGAATGAGAAATCAGAGAGTAGCATTTCTTTTCTTTTGGTTGTCCCTAGAAACAAATCTGGAGACAGTGGTTTTAGGCCTTGTCCTGGGTTGTCTGCTTTAGTTCCCCTGCCGGGTAGTTTGTGGACTAAGCCGTCATGATATTGCTGTCCACCCTTGCTACCAAGTCAAACCAATGCCCACATTCATTATGTACTTGTGTAAACTCTAACTCATTGGGTCAACAGGAATTTCTTTCTAGGACTTAACCATGGCCAGCTACTATTTGGGGCACTAGAGGAACAGCAGACCAAAAGACAAACAAGGCCTGAGTTGGGGGAGATGTGGAAAAGGCAATTGATGATAAAGAAGGAAAGTGTGGGTTAGTGGAAAGTGCCAGGCAGAGATGTAAAACAGGGAGAGATATCTTCCCATGATAGAGGATTGTTGGAGTCGGGTAGAATAGGTTCTCCCTGAAGAGGTGACCCTTAAGTCAAAATATGAAGGAAATGAAGAAAGGAACTATGGAAGGATATCTCTCAAAGTGATATTGAATGGCATCTCAAAGTGAGAAGAACCTGGAAGAAGTCAAGGGCCGGAAGTACACGGGCCCTCGGATAAGGTCCAGTGTAGCTTTTGACTCAATTCTGACTCAGGGTTATTTCTACAGGTAATTTCTTATATTTTATTTGTTGTGAGACAGACAACACAGAAAGCCTCAGAAATTTAAGACTTGCTTAAAAATGACAATGATAAGATTTATTGAGCATATATTATATGGCCAGATTAGCTGAGTACTTTTTAGTGAATGACTTTCCTTAATGCTCACAAGCCTACAAAGTGGATATGCTCTTTATCCCATTTACAAAGGAGGCAGCACAGTCTTAGCGAGGTAACTCACAGAGTTCCCAAGGGCAAGGCACAGGATTCAAGAGCTGGCTATTTGGCTGCAAACTCTAGCCAGTGGGTAGCTGGACAATATATTGCTTTCTTGGGAACTGTTTCCGTTGTGTTTAGTGTGTGTGTGTTTGTGTGTGTGTTGTTATCTAGAAGGATAGAATACAGAACTATCTCCCCATATACTTTTGTCTGAAGCTTCAAAATCCATCTTTGCCTCTAGAGTGAAAATGGAAACCATTCACACCTTTGATGCTGATTTGTGTGATAGGTATGTGGTTTGTTCTTGAATTCCATTTGGATTTGTGCAGAAAGTATTATAAAGATGATTACTATCTGGGAAGGGAAGTAAACATGTCAGGATATAGGTTTCATAAAACGTCGGATCTTTTAGATCGCACATAGGAATGGTAGAACCTGCTCTTGATTCTGTCATGTGTGAAGGAAGGTTAAAGGATAGTCTTCCCTCCTTCACTCCCTCTTCCATGTATTTGCCTGTTCCAAATAGCACAATTTAGAGCTCCAGCTGGTCATCCTGTGAGGGAATTATTAAAAAATCAGTTAACGTTTGTTCCCTTTTGAGCTTTCTGTAGGTAATGAGCCAGACTTGGGGAGCTGACCTTGTCCCCGACCGTGGGTCAAGAAGGGGCCGGCTGGGGCACTTCCAGCCGTACTTTCGGGCTCTGGCTGTGCTGCTCCCAAGGCCAAGGGGCACTGTAGCATTTAGAACTAAGCGGCTCTCTGAGTACAACCTTTCTGAGACTGCTATTCACCACCACCGTCTTTTGAAATGGAGTATTATATTGCACAGTAGCTTGTCCTCAAGAACTAGCCAGCATGCTACCTGCAAATGAAAGCACAGATGCTTTACTTGTGGAAAATGGCCTGTTATTGTTATGGGTCTTATTGTCATCCTAAAAATATATCTCCCTACATCTCCCCCACAGGTAGGCTATATCCTTTCATGCCACAAATAGCAAGTGAAATGAGGGGCTCTCAGCTCAGCAGAAGCCTACAAAGCAAGCTTAGTTTATCACTCACCTGTCTTTGAGTCCCTTTTGCTATGCTTCCAGCAGATGGTGATGTGACCCACCCCGGAAGATCCCTGACAAGCAAAATATTTACTTCCTGTGTAGCTTATTCCACACAAAGGTGTTTCTGTTGAGCCATTAATTTGGTTACCTATCTATCCTCCAATCACTTCAGTCCTTGATCAGTCCCTTGGAAAGTCCTTTAATGATTATGGAGTGCTTACTACATCAGTGTGTTAGCCGGGGTTGCAAAGAGGAAGACATCGTGGAAAGATCAACACCCTATTTTCATTATACTTATAATCCAAACAAGGTTGCAAAATGAAGATAGTCAGTGGCATTGTGCAGTGATAGTTGTTATAATGTTGTAGATCAAATGGAATGCTGGAACAGTAGTCCCCAACACATAGCCTGTGTATCTAGGATTTTAGAAAATGTATAAAAATCTCTGGCCATCTGGTCTAACACCTCTCACCTTTACAGATGATTTATCATTTGGGCTATCTAAAAAGTCCTTACTTTTGTAGAACTTATTTGCTTTCCTTTGATGTCTGCCCAGTGGTCTTCAAATGTTATTCCTTGAGCTGACATAACTTAGAAGGGAAGGTCTGATTTTGTTCTATTTCAAGATTTTGAATTAACTCCATTAAACAAATTTCAGGGAGAACATCAAGAACTAGAAAGTTCTGTTGAGAGTTTTAATTCTTGTTTTTATCAGTGAGGTGTGGCATCTCAGAAGCTCCCATGTACGACCACTGCCCATCCCTGGTACAAATTCCTTGAGACCCTTATTCAGGAGGACCTCCTACCCTGGGCTTCCCATGCCAGTTTTGCCTATGAGCTCCCCAGGCACTGAAGTGAAAGTGCCAGCTTCCTGAAGTCCATGCTAGTTCAAACTTTTCTCCGCTCTCTTCCAACAGAAGTCAGGGACTCAGCGATTTGAAAAGGACTGCTCGAGGCTTCCTTTTGGCGTAATTTCTCAGTTGCTATTTTAATTCTGCCTACTCTCTTACATGCTTCCCTTTCATCTTCTGCAGGCTTTTCTTCTGCCCATTACTTCTGTCTCTACATCCTGATTCCACCAGCTCCTCTCCTTCTCTTCTCCTTGAAACACACATTCCTTCACTTCTTCTAAACCTTCCCCTAAAACATTAATGCCCAAATAAGTCTCAAAACATAAAACCTGTGAAACTTTGTGTGTTTTTGTGAAACCATTCCTCTCATGGTCTACTGCTCTTCTGTTCCTTTCAGAGCAGCCACTCAAGCCATACCTTCCAGATCTGAGGGCTGTGTGATATTAAGTAAATTAACTACTCTCTCTGAGCCTTCATTTCCCCACAGAGGCGAGGCAGTAATACCCACCTAATGGGGGCAGTTGAGCATTAAATAAGCCGATGTCATTTACATGCATAGTGCAATGTTTCCTGCCTTGATGTCTATTAACTAGCAATAATTCTGAAAACAGAAGTTAACACCTCTCATATGTACTCTACTTAATAGCACTTGGTAGTTTTTATACGAACAAGGACACTTAACTGTAAAAGTGGTAGGTGCAATTTCTGTTAAATACATATTAGTAGCTCCAAATGTGTGTCAGTGGGAATTAGCATTAGTCTTTCTCTGTGAGTGTATAGATCTGTGGGGAGGGCCTTGTCGATGTTTCATATATGCCTTTGCATGTTCATGGGATATGGGTTCGTGGCAAATGAAGTGGCAGTTTCTGAGATTGATATGAGCATTGTTTGTTTTAAGCGAAGCAGCAGAAAAATCCAGAGCCAAGTTTGGGCCCAGGCAATTTACCCCAGACAAGGTTTTAAAACTGAATGTTGATGCTTTCCAGAAACTCTTAGAATTGTGGGCCATCTGAAACTAACCTAAACACAATGTTTAGAAAATTTAAGATCTATACATGAGCTAAAATTTTTACTTCTATTTGGGCAGCTTGCACAAACCCAAATATTGTGCTGTGTCTTAACTCTACATATTAGACATTAGTCAGGTAATTTAATACTATTTCTAGCCCTGTAATGACTAAATCAGTTCAGAAGCCCTTGCAAACCCAAAGATGGTGACCTATTCATAATAGGATATTTTCCTAAATAGTATTGAGTGTAGGTTTAAATCTTCATTATTATTTTATTAATTGAAAATAATATTCATTCTTTTTGTTAGAAGTACCGTCTCCTTTTCATTGCCCTCTTATTCATCTCCTGAACCTTCCATGCAATTGAATACATTTATGTTAGAAAAAAAAAATAGTTGGCTGCTTTATCTTAGCCCAGTTATGACAGTGCTTTTATTCTTTTGCATTGGTTTAATATGTTAATTTCTTTTCAAATAATGTCTTTGGTAAAAAACAAATGGCTAATATATTTGCAAGACAAATACCAGTCAAAAGAGGGCAGCAGGGTTTCTCTAAAGTGAAATAAAGGGATATCTTTCAGAAGAAAGCTAGGGAATTAAGAATTTAAAAACCTTTTAAAAATACCACAATGAACAATAGTGGTTGAAAAATTAGCCACTTTCCTAAAAAAATGCAGTTTAACAAGTTGACATCAGACAACCTCCTACATAAAGAAGCAGGTATCCTTGGAAAAGGAAAAAGTGGGAAACTACTAGTGAGTATGGGTTTTATCCTTTTTTTTTTTTTTTAATCCCCCCTGCCATTTCTGGCTTCCTTTGATCTTTGGTAAATCCATTTAAGGAGTAGAAGGTTAAAACTACAGAGTGATCGTTAAGTTGTCCATACAGTCTCCCTCAACTGGACCATATTGGATAGCTCAAGATTTTGGATACCAACACACTGGCTTCCAGAATGCCTGTTTACTGAGGAGCCTCGGTGGTTGCCTAGTAGCATCATTCCCAGAGCTGCTATAATACTGGCGTAAACTTGGATGCGTACCATATTATCCATTCTTAATATCAGCTTCTCTTCCCCTTTGTCCCTTAGGAAGGCACAGAAAAACATTTGGTTGTGAAAACTTAAGTCAACTGTACAACAGTGGCCAAACTATGGGTGTGACACATAAACACCAGAAATGTTCAACCTCAGTAGGTTTTTATGATGAAGACATAAAAATAGCCAGATGCTGACTTTCTAGTTTTCAAATTAACTGTGGTTAAGATGGAAAACCAATATTGGAGATACCAGCATTCTTACCTTGATAGTGAGATGCAAATTTGGAAGTCCAAAGTAAGGAGGCTACATGGAATATCTTAAATTCCATACCTTTTGGCTTAGTAATTCTACTAATTTGCTTACAAAGATACTTGTATTTTCTCCCAAAGATTTAGTAAAAAAAAAAAGACTTCCATTAGGCTGTTTTTAAATAACAGAAAAATATTATACCCTGAAACATTCTGTGGTCATTAAGCACAATGATTTCAGAGAATGCTTAATAGCATGAAAATTCTCTTTTCATATTCCTTTAAAAAAAAAAAAACAACAGGATAGTCAGCTATGCTAGAGTGTGATCTAAGTTATGCCTCCCCAGAAGAATATATGAATTACCCAAGGCAGGGAAAAAAGAGTCAAATGGTAACACTGATTGTCATTGAATGGTGGAGTTAGAGACGATTTCTGTTTTCTTTATTTGTACTTTTCTGTGTTTTCCAAATCTTTTAAAAAGGGCATGGAATAATTCAGTGTTCAGGAAAAAAATTAAAGAAAAAGTGAAGTTGACCTGTTGAGCTGAAGAAAGCCAGGCAAGAAGCATGAGTGCGGGAGAACACTTTATTCTGTAGCAAAGCTCATCCGGATGCAAAGGACATACGGTCACATCAGTTCCCGGTGCTGGAGGGACAGCTCACACGCTGATGCCCTCTGACGGGGAGAGGCTGCTGAGGGACAGGCAGGAGTAGGGCTGACCTTCATTTCTAATGTATAATACTTGCTTAGTTTCCTCATGATTCCTCTGGGCTGTAAAGCAAACTCAAGAGTTCAGCTATGCTCAGATACTATTCTACCTCACAGCTAAGAGCTGGACTTCCCAGACTTCTCCACTCCAGGGAGATGTGAAATTTTTTAAAGTTTATTTATTTTTTAGTTGTCTCTACACCCAGCATGGGGCTTGAATTCATGACCCCAAGATCAAGAGTCACTTGCTGCTGCTCTTCCAGCTGAGCTGGCCAGGCACTCTTGAGATTGCACAATTAAAAAAAAAAAAAAAAAGTGGAAAGTGAGTCATAGCATGACATTGGCTCCTATTTTCATTTTGTAATACAAAATACATCTGGGCTAAGGAGAAAAAAAAATCTATCATATGATCATAATGGTTTTGTGAAACAAAGAGCTCTTCCCTAAAATGTAGACAGTACATCATAATCTGAGAATAAGAGACAATATTCTAATCAGATAAATTTTGCCTTATGAAAATCTCCTCATATTTTTCTTTCAATTTTATCACTGATACATGAAAGCATCACTTTAGACTAACATGGGCCCAGGAATTGCCACTTAAGGAACCATTAACTAGTTTTAGACTAACTTCTCTATAATCTCCTCACTACATTTTAACAATGATTCTTATCCCTTTTGTAGAAATGAGGGCACCGAAGTCCAGGTGGTTTAAGAGGAACATGAAGCCTGGATGACCAGATTTTACTCTACTGTCTTTGAGTCCTCATGTTTGTGTTCATGTTGTCCAGAAAGAAAAGAAAACCAAATAATTGATTTAAGTATAGACATTGCTTAAGGAAAGACCTAAGGTTTAAAATAGTAATTTTGTTAAATCAAAATGTTGAAAACATTGCTCATTGTCATCTTGGATATTGCTAGGGTTATCTAGGAGAGACAAAGATCTGAATCTAGGGGAAAGGTCTATGCTTCTTAAAAGAGGGACCATGGTAGATGAGAAGATGCCCACCAATGGTGGGAAATGTACAAGCTTCATTAATACAGGCAGAACATGCACAAACTATTCCGTGCCCAGAGAGCTTTGAGCAGGGAACCTGGTGACCTTCCAGACAGAGACACAAGCTTCCCGTGGCCCTCGTGTCTCCATCTTAGAGTCTCTCTTACCCTCACTTTCTCAGGAAGGTTCTCGATGCTCTCCCACCTCATCCTAACAGTTCTGAGGTCCAGCTCTTTGCCTGTAACCCCAGAACATTCCTCAGTGTCTACTCTGAGACTGAGTGACTTGGAAATATATTTGTAGACTTTACATCTCTTTGCTGGGCTAAGATTTCCTGCCGAAGAGCTACTCCTTTAAAAGGAGAAGGGGAAGAAATAAAACCAGGGCCAGAGAACTCTGGGGACCCAGAGGAATTGGGGATTTGTATTAAAAATGCTTTACTTTAGGTCAAGAACCCCTAAAGTTCTGGCTTGACAGTTGAACTTGAGTTCAGTTTGAAGTGGAAATGAGGGGAAATTAGGAGAATCAACCTGAGACACAAAGCACTGTGGGCCTAGGGTTAGGGTTAGCATATTAATATTATTTTTTATTATTTTCTATTTTTTTAGCATATTAATATTTTTAAGAACTTATTTGAACAAAAATGGATTCAAATTGGGCAGCATCCAATCTAGCAGATACAAAGGAGCTCCAAGGAGATGCCAAAGGAAAGACTTTTATAGGCAGAAGGGAGCAGGAACAAGGACGTTATACTAGGCCAAAAAGCAGGTTGGTTTTGGCAAGGCCACTTCCATTTAGGAGAGAGCAGGGAGTAACTAGTGTTGATCAAGTGATTCCTGACTGACTGGCATGAGATTCCATTTCTTCGAGAGCTGAAACTAGAAGTAAGTCTTTTTGGTGATGTGGGGCTGAACGTAAGCCACTCCATTTTGGACTTTTTTTTTTTTTTTTTAAGACCATAACTCTCAGTTCCTGTTAGGAAGTAACATACATTCCCATCTGTTATGGACCCCTCTGATCCATTCTAGCAGGACCCCATGGGACAGATCTTAGCACCTTGTTACTTTAATTAGAATGGTAACTTAGTGTTTGCCTAAATGGAGTTACTTTCCAGCTTGCTGATTTTGAGCCCAGCCCATGTGTTTCTGCTGACCTTTAATCCTTTTGCTGCACAACCCAGCAATGGAATAGTGTCTGTCTGAGGTTGACTGGCCAGGAGCAGATGGGCTTGTCTGCACACGGCCTGTTACATCACTACAAATTTGGGACTGCACGAATGTTAATAATCCGGATTCAGGCTCCCAGTAGAGAGAATGTATTTGCTTTTATCATGAATATCAAATAAATGAGTAGTCCTACCATTCTTTTCCTTTGAACTTTCACTCACTTTTTGTGATGAAATATACATTAGAAAAATTAAAAGTGGCTCCATGCTGTCAATCACTTAAAAATCCAGTGTGTTTCTTTTTCAAAGACTTTCATGAGGCAGTCTGCTTGAAATCTATTTTAACTTATTTTTTAAAAATAGCATTTTATTTTATTCTGCGGAGCAAGGATATATTTGGCTGTAAAAGTAATTCCGCTTGAACGGTTCTTACTTTCTCTCTGCTTGGTTTTGGAGAAAGGAAGTCTTTTCCTCCTTCCTCTATTTCTGGTTACTCTATTTCCTCTTTAAAAGTTCTGCCGAGACAGGATTTCTTCACCTGGCTCCACCAACAGAATCGGGGGTTCAGTAAACCTCCATAGGAGTAAAAATGACATCCCGCTAATTGCAAGTTAGCAAGTCCTTCCATTATGGGTAAAAGCAATGGACCACAGAAATTGTGTGAAACTCCATGACTGATAGAATCATACATCAATTATCATCTTAATCTTACATGGTTCATTTTTGCAGATTTGATTAACAGTTCCCATAGTTACTGGACATGTTTCTACATACTGACAGTTAATATTTTTACAGTGAAGTGTATTTCTGTATCACAAAATTATTCTTGTAGTGTTTTGATAGTTTTCCTCAACATAATTAAGTCCCTTTATAATGCCTTGTCGTTTATTTATTTAAAACTACTCTTCTGAGAAGGGAGTCCATATGTTTCATAAAAATGCAAAAGGGGTCCATGGTTCAAAACCTATGTAGAACTTAAATTTTTTTTTCTAAAATCTCCATTTATCTATGTAAACCATCGTTTGCATGTCCTTTGCTTATCCTGACATGCCCCTAAGTCAACAGACTTGCCTTTTCTTTCAGGATCCTATGATCTAATATTGCATGTTAAGTAAAAGCATTTTTAGTGCCAGTTAGAAAAGTGAATCAGACATTAAATTAGCATTTACTATAATGAAATCAGACCTGTGTAATTACCAGCGTGCAATTAAACTCATCTGAAAATTTGCCATGTTTCCCTTTTCAGCATCAAATCATCAAAACTCTTATTTGGCCATGAATGATAAGATGTTCTTTCTCCAGATGCTGAATACAGGCTTTGATTTTCTATGACAAAAAGGCTCTATAGCAACTTAATGGATTAAACTATTTATTAAATGCCTATAATACACTAGACATTGTGCAAATAATCACTCTTATCAGTATATAGAATGTTTAATACAACATATAAATCGAGAGCACTAAATGCAACGTGCCTGAATTACCATAAATGATTTTAAGGTTGAAAAGCACTACATGAGAAGATAAACAAAGGCAAAAAAATAATGCTCAGGCACACTGATTTTTGTATATTTGTTTTTCTTGAGTGGAATTCCAGAATTAATTCCTGCATCACTGTGGGCTTTCAGGGACTCTGTACCTAATGAGAGGGTGGCTCTGTTTAAAGTGAGTGTTTGATCACAGAAGGAGTCTCCCACTTCATTTTTGAGGCTTGATGTCAAATCCTGGTAAAGAGCCTGAACTTAGGTGTCCGATGGCCCTGGGTCTGCATGCTGGCTCTACAGCTTCCTACTTGTGTGACCTTTTTAAAGATGCATCTCCGTCTAAATTGCATTTCCTGCAAATAAGAATAATTATATACTAATATAATTATATTATTTATATATAATATAATATATATATCTCCTGCAAATAACATAATTATAATTATATAATAATATAATATGACATAATAAGAGTTATGTGGAAATTGCCTGTTGCATAATGAGTGCTTAACAAATTTTAACTGTTATTTGTTGTTAGAACTCTGCTCAAATATGTTCCCTTCCTAGCAATGAAAATTCAAGAATTATGGCAAATTCTGAACTCAATTTAACTCTTACATTGTTTGGAGGATATGACATAGTTCTTGTCTTGGGGAAATACAATTAAGTTAGAAATTATATGCATATAATTTCTCTTTCTATATTATAATGCATATATGCATTGGAAAATACCAAAAGGCAGTAAAAGCTAATGCTAAATGTTGTGGTATTTTTGTATATCAACTAGAATCCTGGCACAAAACAGAGGAGAGTTAAATGAAAGGACCGTTTGCAAATATGTGGGTAAGGTTGCCTCACTGAAAGGGGGGCGCAGGGAGAGCCATGTGCCTTATGAAACAGAGGCTAGAAAGCCCTTCCTAGAATCCGCAGAGAGAGTGCGTGAGAGTGAGAGCAAGGGCAAGGGCGAGAGACCTCTGGCGGCCACAGTGGGAAATGCCTCCTGCTGGGACTTACAGCCTTGTCCAGAGAAGGGCTACTCTCAGCACTACTCTTACTGCCCTGTGGGAGGAAGCCCAGGAAACCTAGATCCTAACCTCTGTCTCTGCCCAACCAAAACCTACCAGAAGTCAGAAAGCTCAGGAACCCAGGTAAAGCGGTCTCTTCGGTCAGCCTAGTGGAACAGGGCAGAGAAGGATAGGGATTGGATCGGAACAGTCCAACAGAGGTGAGTCAGCGAAATACTGTAAGAAGTATTTAGGAATTCAGAGAAGGAGAGCACCATAAGGGTTAGAGTAGTCACAAGAAGCTTCTCTGACAGTGAAAGCTGGCTCCTATAAATAATCCCTGCTTTAGGCTCACACGTGGGCACATTTGAATTAAGTGGGACATAACCATTCAGCTGTAACAATGCTAGCAAATTATATGGTTGGAAGGGGCGCCCCTCCCCCCACCGAATAATGGTGTTGTTTCTTCTGTGGCTGAACTCCTTGGTCATGGTGACTGTAGTATAGCTTCACAAAAGCCCAGGATTTTTGCCTTGCAAATGTAGAGAGAGCTTAGCAAGCAAATTACCTTGTGTGAACAGACAGAACCAACACACTGGGGAGGTGGACATTGCAACTAATTTGACAATAGCGCTCAGCCTTGTTTTTCTCCCTCGCCCTAAAAGGCCGGGCAATCTGCTCAAAGGTAAACACTCTGTTCTCCGGGAGCCCCTCCATCTCTCACTCAGCTGCCATTGATTACTCCTACAAGACCGATTCATTTGAAACTTCCTATTGATCTGTTTACAGAATTCACTTCGGGACTTCTTTTTTGTGACAGGGATGCTTTCAACAAGGGATTCCTTTGGGTCTTATTTGTAATTTTGTTGTGGTTGGTAAGGCTGTTTGTGTGTTCAGAGAGATTGTCCCAAATGTCTGCTCTAACCATTTCCGTGCAATAGAATACTTCAGATGTTCCGCAGGCATTCTGTGATCCTTCATTCACCAAACATTTTCTCAGGGACTGTTTTATGTCAGGTACCAGGTTGGTTATTAAAGATGCCTTAGCTAGCTCGAAGACATAGCTGCCTTTAATTCTAACGGACTGATGATAATGGTGTCTTCTCAGCATTCTCTGGGGATTCTCAGTCCTCGCTCAGGTTCAGCAGAGAAGAGCGATGTCATTGATGAGCCTTGTGACACATGGATGGGAGGCTGTGACACTTTCAGCTCACCTGGTTGGCCATTACGTCTTTCAGGTTTAATACAACTTTTCGTGGAGAGGAAGATTTTGTAGTCATAGACAAGTTCACTTCAAGTATGTATTCCCTCCCACCCAGAAGGCTCTCAAAAATCCTTGTTGAATAAGTTATTCAAGGGTTTAAACACTCATAGGAATTAGCCTTTTTGAGGATGACATGTGATTCTCTCTTCTTCCTACTTTTATCACATTTTGAACAGTGACGGTGAAAACGCACATATAAAATGGTGGAGACAGTCTATGCCTCACATTTCTGGAGACTTTCACAAATGATATCTATGAATCTGTGTATGCACGTGGAAGCTAAGGGGCATACTTAAAATCACAAATGACTGAGTTGGAAGTGGCAGACTGCTTCCAGGTGGAATCTGAGAAAAAATTGACACGTGAAGAAATAGGTTTCAATTACTGTCTGTGACAGTTACATGGATGTGTTCTCTACTAGCTTCATAGAAAAAGTTGATACATTTGTCCCTCAGGTAGAAGTAATGAAACTTTACAACTTCAGAACAATTTTAACAATTCTTTATTTCTTCTATATTAACCTAGAAAGAAGGAAGAATAGAGTCATACCTACAGTGGTGGAAACACCTGCTGATATTCTCTCTCTTTCTCTTTAATGATTTATTTGCTTGAGAAAGAGAAAGTGAGCATGTGAGTGGGGGAGGGGATGAGGGAGAGAATCTTCAGGCAGACTCCCCACTGAGGGCTGGGCTCCATCTCATGGCCCCTGAGATCATGACCTGAGTTGAAATCAAGAGTCAGACACTTAACCGACCAAGCCACCCTGGTACTTCTCCTGCTGATTCTTTTTAACCCCTGGGTCACTTTTGCCTTTAGTGAGGATAATGGAAATATTTAACAACACACATGGGCAGCAATCGAGTAGAGCAGGTCCTGGCCCATGGCGTTGGAGTAGGGGCTCAGAAACCCTAAGGAGGAATGCCAGGCATTCAACTTTACTTACCAAAATATGGGAAGATCCCAAGGGAAAGAATAAAGTAGGTGGGCTAGATGGGATTTTGTTCTTGGTGTCTAGGACAGTGGCTACAAAGCAGTTCAGAAATACTTTACTCTCTGGTATAGCTGTATGGGTATTAACCAAATATCAACCCTTCCTTCCTCAGTATCTGCTGGGCTCTCCTGGCTGCCCTCCTTCTCTGGGAGCTGGAGGGATTCCCAGTAGAGGGAGTTGCAGCTAAGAAGAAAGGCATCCCCATTTTCATTGCTTTTTCTCCTTCCCCATATGTTTTGTTATTTGTCACCCCCCCCCCCACTATTTTTTTTTCTTTTAAATTTTTTTTCCTTTTTTTTTTTTTTTTTTTTTTAACTAATGCTTACTCTGATCCACACAGCATACTAATTACTTTACATCTTGTTTAATCCTGCCAATGAATTTCAAATGTGGTTACCTCTCTTACAGGTAAGGAATGAGTTCCGGAAAGGTTTCTAAGATCTTGACTTGTCTAAGGACATAGAGCAGGTACATGGTAGGCCTAGGATGTGGACCCAGATCTGACCGACTAAAAAGTTCACATATTTATGATGACAGTGTATCCAGAGCATTTTATCTTTTTAATTTAAATACCCAGTTAAATTAATTAAATAAGACCATTAGACTGAGCTGGATCTAGTGTAAGCAAACCCAAGTCTAAGCTGATGAATGCCTCAAGGTTACAAAATCAAAACCTGAGGACAGCCAACTAGGTTTTAAACTCTAGCCAGTTAATAATGTTCTTGCTTTGCTTCTGCCTTTTCTCAATGAAAGTCTATCCCAGGCCCTATCACTGGGTGCTCCTAACCACTGAGGGTTTGGCAGTGCCTGATTCTAATCTAGTTCTGCTCAAACTCTTAGAATGTTTAATATTCTTCAGTTTATCTTTTAACAACTTTTAGAGTGGCTTGTTCTGTCTGCAATAGTCCTGTTGCCTTAAACTAGGTATCATGTGTGTGAATGTGTAGTGTGTGTGTGTGTGTGTGTGTGTGTGTGTTGTATATCTCTTTCTGTGTGTCTCTGTCTATATCTATGTATCTATAGAGAGATCCAAATAGTCCTGTAGGCATTGAGTTTGTATTTCCCACCCTACAAGAAAAACATAATTTGTTCATGGAAAGAACTGTTATTTGTGGAAAACCTTAAGGACCCTGGATTATACAAAGGTAAACCCCAATAGGTAAGCTCCCAAAGGGAGAGGATAAGAGGGCAAGAGCTGGATTATTCTGCATAATAAAGTGACAGTTAATTTAGACTGACCTCTGGCAGTTTGAGGAAAGTCTGGGCTTTTGGAATTTGGAAGGAAATATGGGAGTAGGGGGGTCATCAGAAGGATGATGGCCCAAGGCAGCAGAAGGCTGAGGTTTACTGAAGGGAATGGGCAGTGAGAGAGAGAGGGAAACAAAACAAAACAAAACAAAACAAAAAAACCTCAGAGAGAACTGAATGTGTCAGAGAACATAATTTGGATTTTTTTTTTTGGTCCGTTTTAGATTCTGCCCCTCCTTCCCTCCCCACCCCACAGGGTCCTCTCCGGCTCCCAGAGACTGCTGGCGTCCGGTGCACTGTGGAGAATGGAAGGGCTCTCCACCCTGGCTGGGCTGTTGCATCCCCAGGAAGGGAGGATGGAGGGCAGGGTCACTGAGGATCTAGCTGGGAGATGAAATGGGGTTAGAAGTAACAAGAAAATGTAGGCTACCTCCCGCAGCAGTACTCAGAAATAACAGCAGCAATGCTGGACTTCCCCAAGCAAACAGAGACTGGAGTCCTGTTGCTTGGATATTAAAGAGAACCATGGCCCCAGAAGAGTGGAATATATGAGGGCATTTATTTTACAGGGTTTTCAGGGCTTTAGGAAGCAAAGAGTTGCTTCTCTTCAGATACTTTTTGGAACTCCTGCTTGTTCTCCCTGTTAGAACATTTTAACAAATACTCCTTTTGCTGTCAACATGTTTTATAAACACCTTTTGCTGTCAACCTGTTGTATAAATATATGGGCAAAGGAAAATTGGTTCCCATTGGCTTTGATCATTTTTCTTCATGGTGCTGTGCTCCGGGGGCGGGATGTGAGAGCATCTCACACTCTATACCGCTCTGCTTCTGCAGACTTTTTCCCAAACTCAGTTCTGTGGAATGTGTTTCAAGATGGATTCTTCTTATCCCCCAGTCAGCAGCCAATTCTTTGAAAGATCTCAGCACATTTGTGTTTTCTTGAGAAAACAGAACTAAAATCAGTAATAATGTTTAGTACTTACTGGATGGCCGTGAGCCAGATGCTGTTCCAAGTGCCCTAGCGTTGACCATCAGATCTCTACTTCCTAGGAGGATGCTACAGTTCTTATTTCTGTTTTGCTGCTAAAGAGACCAAGGGGGTGTACAAGTGAGTTCTTTTGATCACGATGTCCCAGAAGTGGCCAGTAGCAGAGTTAGGACCTCAACGCAGGGGATCAGATTTTACTTGAAGCCTATCCAGCCTCTTGATAAGATGAATTTGGGTTAATGGAAATGGTACAGTTTTGAGTCTCACTTCATTGTGTACTGACCTTTGCTGCTTTGTTATATGGCAGTTAGGAACGAAAGGGTTCAAATGTCAGCCTTCGGGAACTTAAGTTAGGGGAGGCATATGGCAGTTATCCACAGGAATTCAGAGGCCAGAAAGGCTCATTCTCCTTTCCCCTCTGATTATCCCCCAAACAATCCAAGACTTCAAGGTAGGGAAACATTTTCTGGCTAGATACAGGATTCTCATACTTTTAGGAAGAATGGAAGATGATTTAAAAACTAAGGTAACGCGGGACACCTGGGTGGCTCAGTCGGTTAAGCATCCAACTCTTGCTTTCTGCTCAGGTCATGATTTCAGGATTGTGAGATTGAGCCCCGTGTCTGCCTCTGTGCTGAGCACAGAGTCTGCTGATATTTCTCCCTCACTGTCCCTCTGCCGCTCCCTGCCTCGTTCTCTCTCTCTCATATAAATAAAAACTCTAAAAACTCTTAAAACAAACAAACGTATAGGCAGATGTACTTATTAGAGAGAATGACCAGACAGGATTCTTCAAAACCAATGGAACACTGGAAAATGTGTACCATCACCATGAAAGGGTACAAATGCCTTTCTTCCCTCACTGTGAGGAAAACATGGCACTCCGAAGTTAAGAACATTGATCTGGGGAAGAAGATTCATTTTGGAGTGACAGTGTCATCAAACTGCAGTGATTCTTAGAACTATGGTTTCTGCTATTGACGGAATCTTTACTTCTTTGAGCTGATTTGGTAAAAGCCAGTTTTCAATGTGGGAGTTTGGAGCCTGGTGGTGGCTTGTGCTAAGGATCTCGCTAGCACCTCTGTTTTTCCTGTCTTGAGCAAACACAGCTGCATTAGCCTCATTTCCCTGGGGGTGACCAGCATTGACCATGCCTATGGCATGGTTTGATGAGGACAACTGGAAGAATAATGTCAGTCTGATGCAGAAGCTGCCTTAACACCAATGTTCACATTTTGGATTCCAGAGATGAAGAACATAGTGGTAGGGAATTGGCAAAGTAACTGATTCTAGTGATTTATATCAAGATTTTGAGATTGAAGGTGGTATGCCAGCTCTCTCCAACCCCTCATTGTTGGTGGAACATTCTCTATGAAAGATGAGACCCATTCCTACTTCCCTATTGGGTAGATTATTTAAACGATCTGCTTCCCCAATTTGTGGCACTAAAGTCATTATGTTTAATTCAACCATTTATTATATCTCTATTGTTCACAGTATATCATGGCAGACTGTGATTTACAGTTTCTAGCATAATCAAGAGAGGAAGAAAGACACATACTTACATAATTCTTCTGCAAGTTAGCACTATTCTAAAGCTGAAAACCGTGTAATAAAGGATCCCAGGCTTAGCTACAGATAGAGGGAGAATTCAATTGGAAGGATTTGCTTTTTCTGAAACACGAATACAGTTTGACTTGTATTTCTGGACAATGCACATTTGTTGTGACTGTTGCCCATGGGGGCCTCTGTTTAGGTATAATACAGGTATGTATTACGTATTCTTACTCTTTGGTTGTGAACTCGTAAATCAGATGACATTAGCACCTTTGGCTTCCCGTGGCCAGAATGCCTCCATCTGGGGGCTCCTTGCTTCAGGTGGGAGCAGCAGCTCTCCACTGACATTATGGCAAAGGACCACAATCTTATCCATTGTGGGAATGGAATCGCTTCCTGCTTCTTCCCCTGAATAAACACACAGCATCTGGTTTGACCCTCGTCCCCCTCAGGGAATGAGGGAGAAAGTAATTTTACATAACAAATTTCAATTAGTGGTGCTAATGGAGAAGACTTGCTGTGAATTGCCTGAATCCAGAGATGATTTGCAAACAGTCTCAGTTCATGATATTTGTACCAATTTCAATTTAAGCTGCTGATTAACACTATGTATTTATACATGTAGAAAAGCAAATTATTTCAATTACCAAGCCTCAGGAATATAACTCCGCAAGCTTTATTTAAAACCATAACACAGCTGTGGCAGTCATTTCAGAAACCATTCTTCCAGTTTTGTGGCATTTGTTTTTGTGTTGAGATTTAATTTTTATTAAGTTTGTAAAAGTCACTTTATGGATAGATGGTCTTGTGTTTTGGTGAGTGTGTGATTAAAACCTTTCTTTCTAGTCATTTTAAAATAATGTTATTTGGCATGTGTTGATATGAAATTTGGAAATCAATACTTTGAGTTAAGAGTTTGAGGTTGGTCTTTCTTCCCTTGGGCCTTTTCTTTTCCCTTTCCTTCTCCCATCTTCCCACCTTCCCTCCCTTCCTTCCTTGGTGTTTGCTGATGATGGAAATAATCATGAATAGTGAGTGATGGAGCCTCAATAGCTTAGGAAATGACTGAATCACCCATTATTTCCTGTGAGGATCTACCTTTCAGAAGTCACACAGATGAATCATCATCTGAAAAGAAACTCATTATTTATTTAGGATTTTTTTCTCACTTCTCATGAATGAGTGCTTCTTTTCTGTATGACTTAAATTGTTGAAATAGGAGATTCCAGGGAAAAACACACACACACACACACACACACACACACACACACAGAATCAACTTCTACTTATAGCTCCTTGGGTAAGACATGTGGTCCTATCACTAAGCACTGATTTTTTTTTTTTTTAACCTTTTTCCAGTCATTCAGTTTGTTTCTTTCTTTCACACTTTGTGAAAGTCCAATAAATCACCGGCCAGTAGGATGAGCTAAACTGAGCTGCTCAGTGCCTGGGCGAACATCTGACAGAGAGGCAACCTTCTGAATTTATGTCTACTAGCCCTTCCTCGGGGTTCTCTCTCACTGGAAAGTAATTAAAATTGCTTTAGTGAACTTTTCTTCTTAGGGCTTTGGATCTTTGCTCTGAGGACTTGTCGCTCAGCCTGAAGGATTTTAGGATCTCCTTATTTTTTGATGCATCTGAAGTCTAGCCATGACATCCTTGAGCCAACATCAGATGTGTGGATAAGTTGATATACGGGAGTGGGAAATAAACATGCCTCCTGACTTGTCTATTGAGAAACATATCTCTGTTTCTAATACTTCTATTTTCTGGCAACTCAATTGTGAGCATGTGTGATAGATGTCTAGTAACTGGGGGAATTCTGGAATTTCCAGTCTTCCAGTGTTGATACGAGACACATAAATGGATGTTTTCTCATCGTGTGTTCATTTGGGGCATTATCATGTCTGCGGGAGTCTCTCTTAAAGCACACATGCAAAAATAAGTTCGCTCTAGAAAACATAGTTATAACGGAAAAGCATGTTTGCGTCACTAGGGGCCAGAAATAAAATGGCATGATTGTGTTGAATATTCTTGATAATAAATAAAATAATTTTTTATTACATATTGTGTGTGTCTTGCTTACAAATAGATGAGAATGTTTTGGTTTGGTGTGGGGTAGATTCCAGTATTATGCATGGGAAGTTAAGAAACTGCATAAATGGAATTCAAACAGCTTAGTCATACCTCATAGTGAGAGGTATGCTGAAGACTGTCACCCAGATCCGGATTATTATAAACCAATAGTGGGAGTCAATGGCAGGATGTAAATAGTCATCTGATGTGAATTATATAATGAAGTCACTATTAGTCAGTTTCATAGCTTTCTTGCATTTCTAACTGTGGGAAAAATGATATACTACATCACATATACTATAGCAAAATCAACGACTGATTGCCTTTGCATTTAAAACACAAGAGAATTGTAGTCGTTTTTTTTTTTTTTTTAATATTTGCATTTGCTGAGTGAAACTGAGACACCTGTGATAACTAAGTACTTTTGTAAATGTGTTCATATGCCCCCATTAGGCACAAATCCCAGGGACCCATTTCACCTTCCGAAGCTGAAAAGAGCAAGTAGAAATATGGGTATAGCTTCAGGTATGGTTGGACCTAAGAGCTCAGCCATGAAGATCCTTTCTCTTTTCCTCCTGGCCTGATGCTTCTCTCCCTTCCTTTTCCTTACTGTCGTCTGTGCATGCTGCTGGTGCATAGGGACTAGTTGTTCTGTCTACATGCCGGGTGAGATGGATTTTAGTGCTTTTAGGTTTATCATTGCTTTCTTCCTTGGTAAGGAAGGAAAAGTGACACTCTCCATCTATCTATCAAAAATAATGATGGGGCGCTGATTATTCCTCCTTGGGTAATAAGGACACCTCTTGTGGACACTCAGAGAGGGGGTGGTACATATTTGCTTGTTCAGGTGTATGTCAGGCGTCTACTCCCACAGAGAGGAGGTGTAATGCTGTTACTATCTACTACATCCAGGAATATTTAAAATAGTTTTCCCATCAGGTTCTGGGATAAACCATATCTGAAACTAAAAGGATTTAATCTGTGAGCTTCATATGCCTTATGTATGGATAGCACACTAACTAAAAGCCGCCTAGGAATTATGTGACATTGACTCTGTGTTGCTTTTGCTAAAGCATGGTAACTTTTCTTTATCAAGTAATGTTTTGTGGTGATTCTGTCAAAAACAGTAATACAGACACTTTGTTTTTTGCTCTGATTGCTGTTGACGCTGGTAGTGTGGTAGTAACGGCATTGGCAGTACCAAAGAGGAAGAAAGCCACTTAGGATGTGTGTTTGGAAATTCTGCCTTCATTTTCTTTATTCATTTATTCAACAAATATTTATTCAACAGTTGCCATCAGAGTGGGAATCACAAGTGATCAAGGCAAATCCAGCCCTTACTCACATGTCACCTTCTCACCCAAGCTTTCCTGCCTGTTCTGCAGACACCCAGAAACCCTCTGTTCTGCCTTATGCCATCAATAGTCCCTGGTCCCCTTCCCTGCTTTTTTGTCTCCATAACGGTTGCCATCATTTAGCTATATGTCACTTGTTTATTCTTATCTGTTTCTCTTGATTAGAATTTAAGGTCCTTTAGGCCAGCTATTTTTATTTATTTTGTCATTAATTATATCAGCATCTAGGACTATGTCTGGCACAAAGGAACAGTAAGATTTTTTTGAATGAATTCATGAGGTCTTGGCTACAGTCTCCATTCTGTCTCTGTCCCTGTCGGTGGACACTAGGCATGCTAATTGTTATATGCTCAAAACTCTAAGAAACAAAATCAAACAGTGTGAATTAACAGAAGGTGACAATGGAGATGCTAATTTGGATTCCGTGGCTAGGAAGGACTTACGGATGAGGTGACCTCTGGGCCCAAATGGCATGAGAGTGCAACCCACGCCAGTATCTGGGAGATTTCACAGTAGAGCAAACAGATGAACTGAGCTCAGAGGGATTGTGGATGGTCTGGTCAAGGGAGAGCAAGATGCTCAGTGAAGGTAGTGTGTGTAGGGGAAGGAGAGGATGAAAAAGAGCTAGACTGGGGGCCCAGGCAGGCATGCCATGGTTAAGATGGGATTTTCTTCTAAGTAGGAAGAGGAGTGATAGGATAGATGTGATAGTGGGATGGGGATTTTTGAGCAGGAAGATGGCATGACCTTTTCTGTTTATTAAGGATCACTTAGGCTATTGTGCATCTGTCAAGAGTGGAAGAAGGAAGACCAGTTGGAGGCCACTGGGTGAATGCTGGTAGAAGACTGGGGTTTTGGACTACGTAGTAACAGTGCAGGTGGCACAAGCAGATTCTGGGCATAATTCAAAGGTTGATTCAAAGAAATTTGCTAATGGATTGGATATGAAATAAAAAGAGGGGTTAAAGATGACTTTAAGATTCATTTTGACCAATTAATTTGAGTGATTGTATAAATTTATCAAAGCCTGGTAATCCTTAAAACCAATGAATTTTATTAGGTTAAAGTCCATTATATAGTTATACCTGAAAAATATCTTTAAGGAGATAAATTCTACTTTGTAAAATTTTAAATATGAAAAGCATAGCAAAAATGAGCATGTCTAACTGTTGAGGCAAGAAGATAAATTCTAGGACTTAAAACTTGAATAATTGAATAATGACAAAATACTCAACCTTGAATAACTAAGTGCAGCTAACATCTGCCCTAATTTTGATATTCTTGAATGGCTTGTTCGGGGCTGGAAAACATCGTTATCATTGTAACAACAAGAACTGTAGAATGAGGTGGAAGTTAACTGGGTGGGAGAAAGAAGCAGCTTAGGGTTTAAGAAGATAGACCATCTGAATTCTCAATATGGAAAAGAAATGAATCAGTTCCAAGATATAGAAAAATCCAGGAATGATTACAGACTGTGACACCAAAGTCCCGGGTCTGTGTCTATATTCATCTATTTATATAGGGAATGTGTGTGATGTCAGATGTGTATGTGGCTATCCACTTTGAGAGCTGGGGTTCAAACTTCCTTTAAGAACAAATGATTTTATCTGATTATTTTTTCATCATCAGTAGAAATCCAAGAGTATGTATGGTAGCCAGTTGTCTTAAATGTGGTTGAGAGATCCTCATAGAATTCAAATTCCCTGTTCAAGTTCCTTACTCCTCTTAAAGAAGAAAAAAGGTAAGTATGCTCTTTTAGTAAAGAGTAGGAAAAACATTCCATAACTTATTTAAAGATACAGTTATCTTCAACTTGAAACATTTTAAACCCTTCTCAATTCTTGATAAAGTTATCTTTAAACTTAAATATGTGATTTTTTTTTTATTATGTTTGATGCAGTACAGTTTTGAATCAATTTCTTCAACTCCCCGGAGATAAAAATTGAGAGCTGAACTCTAGTTGTGAAAATAAAGCTTTTGATATGATTCTTTAGGTAAATGAAACATTATTCTAAGTAGGTAGGTAAACAGCACATTAAAGGGCAGTTAAATGAAGGAAAATCATCCTCAGAGGAACCACAGGCCAGTGATAAAGGGGACCCAAATGTCTCTCTTTTGACTATTCTGCACAAAAAAATCATGAAACTTCCTGTCCTTTGCTAAATGTATATGGGGATGTTATTTCGATAGTGATGTGTTAACCTACTTGTGTTTGCCTAGAGCTTGTTACTCACACATACTCTTTTTGAGTCTTCTATCCTAAGAACAATGATTTCCAGAACCTTCCTTGTGTCTGATGTTGCTTGTGGGTTGTGTCCAAGAAGCTGGATAATCCTATGTTATCCTATCTCTGTTCCTCAACTCCTCTACCTTTTTATTATTAAAAAAAAATCTTGTTTTTCTGAATTCCCAGTATTTTCTAGTTGAAATCCTAGTAACCAAAAGTACCTTATGAGAATGTGGCTTACAATATTCTGACTCCAGTTGTCAGCTATAGTAACTTTAGGTAGATATGTTGTCTTAAAATTTATTATCAAAAGAATATTACAGACAATAACAGAGGAAGAAACAAATATTTGATTCTGATTTATGAGGAAAAATTAGAAGCTGTATTAAAAATTGTTTAAGAAGAATGATAATAGCAAAAGTACATGCAGTCTGTAGTGACAGCAAGTTAATCTCTCTCTTAACTTTAATGTCATTTTATTATAAACTAGAAATGCCAATATGCTTCTCAAATTAATTTTCATTTTAATATTATACATTGAGTCCTTCATTGCATAACCATAATTTCTACTTAAATTCTATGGAGATTTAGGGGATAAAATGAAGGAGAACTGGGCTACTAGAGTTTTAAGTTAAATTCCATTTTAGAGACATCTAAAAGATACTTTCATTTTTTTCTCCTTGTGCTAGTAATCCATCCAGAAAATGACAAGAAAAGTGCTTCTTAGAGTTATCAAGAAATTAAACTTTATTCCCCTACCATTTTTCTTCTTCTCTCTATATACTCCACATATCCAATTATAGATGTGATACTATGATAAAACGTAAGATGTTAACTAGAATGTCTGTAAAGACAGCCACCCATAACTTCAGGTCCTCTGTAGGAACCCCCCAAATAAATGTAAGGGGATTACCTCTCAAGTGTCACTCAAAGTGTTTACTCATTGTTATTTGGATGTACCTGTATCTGGTGAGGGTCCTAGTGCATGAGTGTCAATGACTGCTGTCCCCAGGAACCAGCTGGGCTGTGTAAATGGGTGCAGCATCTTTGGTAGTATATAGGGGGGGTGATAAATGTTCCCCCCTTCAGGTGACATCACACCAAAGGTGAATGAGGAACACTCTGGCAAATGGGACAGCGGCTGTCCTTTCTTAATGGAGAACTGCTCTTCACCTTCAGTGAATTGTGCTCATATGGGAACTAGGGCTCAGTTTTGCCCAATTTGGGCAAAGTATTGCCCAATTTATGAACTAAGAATCTGCATTTTTATAGAAAATTTTCTGGTTTTCTAATGTGAGTAACTAATGTAAATTTTAAGAGAAATGATGGCGGCTAAGGAAACTCATTGACAGTGTTTGAAGGGAAAATTCAACTGGTGTTATGGCAGCTCAGTGTTTACATGGAAGATGGAAGGAGGAGGGCAAGACTGTAGGTGGGAGTTAAGGACCGCATGGCCAGATGAATCCTAATGGTGGTCAGTACTGGACTAGTGCGAAGAGTTCTGGAGAAAGAACGAAGAGGTGTGTTGATGACCTTCAGGAGATAGAACAGGCCGGACTTAGAAGCCGAGTGTGTAGGGATGAGAGCCCGCAGAAGAATTGAAGTTTCAAGTTTCTCTGGGATCCCAGGGGGGAGAAAAACAAAACTGCTGGGGCTCAGGTGGAATGTGCATATTTTTATCAGTAATCTGAAATCCAATTATCTGTCTTCCGCAAGTGCAGACACCACTGCTGCGCACCCAGAATAATTATACCATGTATGGCTCGGTTTTGATTTTTCAATCAGAGGATGCACTGATACCATTGCTACATTTGCTTGAAAGGTCACAGCTTTAGAGGTTGAGATGCGGGAAAGCAAAGATGAAAATAGAAGCCGAGTGATTTTGTAAAACAGATGGGGGAAAAGCAAACAGAGGTCAGCCTGCAGTCAGTGGCAGAAGAGAAGACAGAGAAAGGCAAAGTTAGGAGCTAAAATCTCTTCAGTGGACTCCGGTGCTAGAAAAAGGGGAAAGGGGGAAATAGCTGTGAATCTCCTAGTTCTGAGTTGGCTTTATACTGAAAATTGAAAAACTGATGGTTCTCTGTTGAGCTTCCTGTAGAGTGAGTGTCTGTCTACTGCATAAAGACAAGTTTAAATTACCTTGGAAATCCTGGAGGTATCTATCATCTGTATTCAGAGACAAATATAAGAAGAGCTGGCAGGGGGGCAAATGTTAGGATGGGAATAAAAAGCAACAGTCGTGTCAATTCAACAGTATTTATTGGGCACCTTCAGACTGAAACAAGGCCTTGATGAGCCAATATCCATTAAGACACAGGCCAAGCTCTCAGGGCAGATCAACATTTAAATGAATAATAAGTAGGCTAGAACAAATATTATAATAGGCATTTTAGAGAAATTGGGCTTTAGTGTCCAAGGGATAGGTATCCAAGTGGCAATGTCCAGTTTTTGGAAAGAAGGGCTTGATTTCCAAGAGATGTCAGGGCACCACACAATTGCTTGAAATATAGTTTGGGAGTTAATTCTGGCAAAGATGAGAGATGACTGACATTTCCCAAAGAGAAAATGTGAAGCAAAAAGGATGGTGTGCCAAGGGTGGAGCCCAGAGCAGGATTCTTCAAATGTGATAGGCAGGGATTTACTAGATCTACAGGAGATAGGTGATACATTTGTCGTTCTTGACCTGTACACTGAGAGCATTTAAGTAATTAGGGTCATAGACACGTGGAGGAAAAGAAGGCCAATATAGATTTGGAGATGGTGGAGTTAAATATGACACGGAGGGCCAAAGAGGTCCAACCACTGTTCTTTAATTAAAGTGAGAGATGACCTGGGAAGCGGTTTGATGTTCAACATCATTATACGGGTTGTACTAAATCCTCTCTCCTCTGCTATCTAGACTTCTAGGTTAAAATCCTATCCCAGCTCATCCATAAAGGCTTAGCTAATGAAGCAGACTGGTTGTTAGTTCTTTGACTTTGGGGGTCGTAGAATGTTTGTGTCTTTCCCTTTCTCGACTCCTGCTGTTTTATGATCTTGCTCTATCAGCTGTGTCTATGTGCCTGATTACCAGGATAAGGATTGTAGGTGGTCATTCAAACTGGAACACTTTGGAGAGGGACTCTGGGAGAGGGAATGTGCTGTTAATAATTACTGAGGGAAAGCAGACCTACGTGGGGACTGTCGCGAGCAACCCAGGCTGTGTGGTCACCAGACTTACTTTCCTAACTGGCCAGTTGGTTCTTTCATTGCCGTAATGAAAACATTCATTGTGTAGCATTCAACGAATTGAAAGAGTAGCTTTCGGTGACTGCCTTCGACATCATAGAAAGGACCATGGAGATTATTACATGACCCTACCCTCTTCATTTTATAGGTGAGGGAACTGAAGTCCAGAGAGGTAAGGTGACTTGCATAAGGTTGCACAGCCAATTCTATCTTGCAAGTCTGTTCGCTTCCTGACTTATCTCAGTTTCAGATTGATACCCCAGCCTGGTATCTTTTCTCAGATGTCACCGTGTGAAGATGGCCAGGTTGCTTAACGGTGCTGTCTTGCCTCTTTGGTCAGAATTTGATGTCATACTTTTTTTTTTTTACCTTTTCCTCTCCTGATCCGCAGTGACTGATACTGTGTTGGGCCCATTAAATACTCAGCAAACATTAATTGAATTAACAAATGATCATTGAAAAAGTATTATCAATGAAAAGGGACCTGGAAATAAGATAGTCAGGTCCTCTCATAAATAGGGAGAGCGAAACTCAGCAAACATTGTAGGACTTGCGCTAAGGTGGATCACTAGTTTGGGATAAACCCAAACTAAAACTCAGCTCTCTTCAGCCTTATAGTTACCCAACCAGTATTCCTCTTATTATGCTTTACTGCTTTGAAAGTGACAGACAGCAGAATACTAGTGACCTAAAATATAAAGTGACATCATTATGATTTATATTTTTTTATTGTAGTTTTCCAAATGCTGTCTTAGGTTCCAGGACCCTCCATACAACCTATGAAGTTGGGAAGGCTGCTGAATTGTTTTACAAATTACGCAATCAAAACTCAGACTGTAAGAGACGTGGGGCCAAAGTGGTTCAAATTTCTCCAATTCGGAGAACATGAAGAAAACTGTTCAATCTTAATACTGCTCTCGAAAGAAAAGTGCTTTTTTTTTTTTTTTTTTCTTTCCTAATGGAGCAAGGAAAAGCTGTGTTAGCAAGATGTTCTCTAAGGGAGGGCTTGGAATTTTATGTTACGAAGCTTGCTGCTAGTTACTCATCACCTAAGTAACAATATCCTGGTTTATTTTTCTCCTTGCGGGGAATTTTTGCAGTTAGAAAATCATGGTTTTCATGGTTCTTCCATGATCTTATTTATTTAGCTAGAAAGGTGAAGAATTTTGGAATCATGTACAGAGTGGGCTAAATCAAGGTATGCGATAAAACTTTCAGAATTCTAATTAAAGATGTAAACAGAAAAATGCAGAAAAAATAACATCTACAAATTGGCTGCACACAGAGTGAGCTTAAGTGCTTCGTCATGTGTGATGCTGAATTACTGATGTGAGGCATTCTGAGTAGTAGCATCTGGAAGGCTGGGTCCCCCCAGGACTTGGAGGCGAACTTGGTATTCTCTGCGGGTTTCACACTCTTCCTAATTAGGGAGCATTTCGACTTATGTTTACTGTGCTGGAAAACATGGCCTAAATCAACCCAATTAACAGATAAATTTTCCCAGGTTGTTTTGCTGCTTGCTCTACTAAAGTTCGATGGAGACTATTTTTGATTAAATTAAATGTGAAAGGAAGAAGAGAGTGAGACGAGGCAAACATTTTCAGTTCTTCTAGAATCTTTACTAAGTAGTAACTAAAGAGCTCTTTTCTAGGGGTTCATTAGGACTGTGATTTGCCTAACTAAAGGCAGGGACTATGTTTTGTTCACAGTATGTGTCTCCAGGACCTTAACTAGGATGAGGCTTATAATTAGAACTCTGTAACCATGGGCTGAATAAACCAGTGAGTGATAGTCTAGAAACCTTCCCTGGACCAGCTTCCCATGCTTCTTTAGCTAGGTGCAGGCTTCTTTGCAGGACCCTACATATTTACATTGGCAGTAATCTTATTGGGTTGTCATGAACTGTTTCTATGTTTTTTTCCCCACAAGAAGACCATCTCCTAGAAGCCAGGGACCTTTTATATTAATGTATTTCTCAATTGTGAGTCTCCATTGCCTCCATATCATTGTCTAGTGATGATTAATGCTCATTTTTTGAGCGAAAGAATGAGTTCCTAGTTCCATTTTCCCCTAACTCATGAAGGTGAAATCTGATCATTTATAAAAAGAGCATAAAGCTATTAATTGGCCATAAAATACCATCATTGCATACTGAGTATATCATAAATATAACACTGTAATATAAAGTTATAAATAATAAACTGCATGATGCTATGCATAAAACAGAAGATAATATAAAATCATACATATAACATACTAGAAATAATATTAATAGATTATAATATCCAGAAAACAGCAAATAATGCTGGATATAAACATAGATGGTATCTTATTACCCTGAGCCTCATTTCTCCTCAATATTTTATAAAATTTAAAATTACAGAAATACCACCATGGCTCAGTTCAATTAGTTCAGTGTTAAAACTCAGGGGTCAGTCCATTTTATGGCCTTGGGCAAGTTACTTAAACCTCACCAAGACTCATTTTCCTCATTTTAAAAATCTCAAATGTCTGCCTCCTGGATTATTATAATAATGATAGTTAACATTTATTGAGCACTTGCTATTCCCAAAACATCACTGTGGACACTTTCCTCACGTTGCCAGCTTTGTTACCATTCTCGTGTAATTACCTTTCTCGAATAACGTTACCATTCTCATGTAATGTGGAGGAACTTGAGGTTTAGGTAGTCATTTTTTTTTTTTAAAGAAAGATGAAATACTTTGCAAACCACATATTATTTTAAACCAAAGAAGGAAGTCTTAATTTAGAAACTTAAAGTGTTTTTTTTTAAGGACCATGCAAAAAAAAAAAAAAAACATTGCTAAAATGTTTTCATGGTAGGGAATGAACCATAGACCAAGAAAATTCTTCATCATACATTAGAGATAAAAAATATGAAAGGGTTGAGAAGGAAACAGCCAAAGAACTGGGGTCTAATAACCCTGTAGTCTTCACTGGGGATACTTCGAACATTAAATAAAGAGTTGGTCCCACATTGGGAATGGGTTGCAGGATTGGTGGGAGAGGAAGAGAGACCTGGGGTAGGGAGAGGATCCAACATGGTCTATGGGAGTTAGAGCCCTGTAGAAAGCGCTTGGTCTTTATGTCCAAGACTGCTCACTTCTTATGTTTTAGTTACACTTCTGGAAAGATAATACATTGTGATTATTAGTATATAAATGTATTACTTTATATACTGGTATTAGGATAAATGAAAATATTTTCAGATACAAATTTTGTATGAAAGTTTTATCAGTGGTCCTCTACACAAATCTGCTTGCCCGCTTAAGAGTTTCCATCTCACCACAAAAATCACCTCAACTCCGGCCAATTCAAGGCTCCTGTGCCAGTATGGCAATCTCCAAATACGATTGCAGGAATCATAAGGCCCTCTTCATGTGGGCGATCTAGCCTGAAAAATAAACACACAGAGTTGGTTGGATGCTCCCAAATCTTTGTGTGGAGGGAGGTGGGAGAGAAACATGTCAGCAATTTGTGCTTACTTACCTTTTGGACATGACTCTACTTGCCTTTTAAAGATTTCAGTGGTGATGGATTTGAATACAGGCAGGATTACTCCCAGTAACACCTTAACCACTATTCTATACTTCCTTTTCTCCGTGATGTTTAAATAAATAATGCATATAAAGCATTATGTTTAGCCCATAGCAATAGCTCAGCAGCTGCTAGCTGGGAATAATGTTGCTGTCATCAACATTGCCTAATGTCGAAGGAAGCATCCCTAGCAGAGAGAGGGCCCTCTTCTATGTTTCATGGTATCTTTAATTTAACACTTATCATACCTTAGCTGTTGCTGAACTTCTTCCTTGTCTTCCCAGCTTTTAAGGGCTTTAAGTGCAAAGATAATGCCCAGCACATTATAGGGGTTGAGTATATATCTGATAAGTTGGAAGAAGATATATTTAGTTAGATTCAATTATTTTCCTAATTATACTCTCCAACCTGACCTTGGGAAAAGCACTAGTTGGTTACATTAAAACATTTTTGCATCTTTGAAGGAAAATATTTCTTTCTTTTTAAATTAAGTTTTCTTATTTTAATTCCAATGTACTTAACATACAGTGTTATATTAGTTTCAGGTGTACAATATAGTGATTCAGCAATTCTCTATGTTACTCAGTGCTCATCATGATAAGTGCAATCTTTTTTTTAAATTATTTTTATTAACATATAATGTATTATTTGCCCCAGAGGTATAGGTCTGTGAATCGTCAGGCTTACACACTTCACAGCACTCACCATAGCACATACCCTCCCCAATGTCATAACTCAGCCACCCCATCCCTACCTCCCAACCCCCCCAGCAATGCCCAGTTTGTTTTGTGAGATTGATAAGTGCACTCTTGATCCCCATCACCTATTTCCTTCATCCCCCCACCCCCACCCCTCTGATAACCATCAGTTTGTTCTCTTTAGCTAACAGTCTAAAACAAAATATTTCTTAAAGTAGGACTCTTTCAAAAGGAAAAGTAAGGTGGGTCATCTCAAAGGCTGTAACAACACAAATGTCCATGCAGGACTGTTGTGATTCAATAGAAACTTCAGGGCCATGTTTTCATTGACTTTTCCAAAGGTTTTTTTTTTTTTTTTTCCATATAGAAGTCTGTTTAAAACATACACACACACACATGCTCTCACGTATAAACACATACCCCATTACACCTAATATATTCATCTAATTATAGTGTTTTTTGATGTCAAGCTTCTTTATATTAAGACAGCACTGTATGTTGCTTAAGACATGAAATGATTGACTCAAAATCAGGAAGATTATTTATTAAGAGAGAACTGAGATGAGGTTTCTGTCATCTTGACACCCCTGTCAGTGTTTTCCTCTCCCTTTCACTCATACGTCCATCTGATAATTAAGCAAAAAAAAAAAAAAAAAAAAAAAGGTTTGGGGTTGAAATTGACCATTTTTTTCTATCAGTCTCTATGGGGTGGCCCTGGACAGTGAAGTCAGAGATACTCTACATAGTTTGTTTCCCAGAAGTAGTACCCTTCACCTTCAGTGTGTCAGGCTGTCATAAAGGGCCCACTCACTTCAGGGTAAAGGAATGTGCTCTGGAATCTCAGGGGCCTGAATTTTAATTCTAAGTGTGACCTTCAGGAAGCCTTTCTGAGCTTCTTGTGTGTTTAATTGCAACTTGACCACGTCTCTGATTCACAGTCACGGCTCCCTTCTCCCTTTTCTGACAGAATCAAACGTTAAAAAGATCAGTGTAGTTCGTTTCTATAGAACTATAGAAAGTTTCTACTTTCTTCCTTTTTTTCCTCTAAATGTAGATATCAAGCCTCCTGTTGTGGAGGCTAGGTTATTGTGTTGTTTACTTACACAGCACTTGGGGTTTGTGTGTGTGTGTGTAATGTTCAGTGCTAGTTGTTAATCTGCCCCGTGAGACTAGAAGCTTCATGATGATTGGGGACATTTTATCTGCTTTATTTGTGCATGCATATCAAACAGTTTTGAATCATGTACAAGTAAGGTGTGCGCAGTGAATGAAGGGATATGTAGTGCTTGGGTGAAAAATCATGAGATCCAGAGCACACTTGACTTTGGAATCTATGAGCTGAATTCTAAGGGGGCGGGCACCCCCATTTCAAGATCGTCTTATCTGGATTAAACCAAAATGAAAATAGGACTATTTTCCTATAATAGTCCTATTTTATATCATTTCAAAATAAAAAAAAATGGAAAGGCCATAGAATTGAAATTAAATGAACCCTCTAAGTAATCTCTACACCCAGCGTGAGGCTCAAACTTACAGTCTTGAGATCAAGAATCACATGTTCCTCTAACTGATCCTGCCAGGTGCCCCATCTGAGCCTAGGTTTTATTTTTGTAGTGAACACAGAAACATTTCTTATACTCACCTCTCCCCTTCAAAACCACACAAGTACACACGCTATCACCCAGGTGGTAGTATGATTCAGTACTTTGGGAATATTGAATATGTTTGCTGTCCATAAACCTCTACCTTCGTGGAATTTTTCCCATTGAATATTTCTTTTCTAATAGGTTGAAATAATTATACTAATGATCTAAATTGAATATAAATTTAGGTTAGCCTTGTTGTCATTTTGTATAGGTCCTGTCATGTGTAATACTGATTAATTTGTCTCGACAACAGATTAAACTTGGTGATCAGTGTTTCTGATTGATTCTTTCTGCTGGGATAGTGTCTGTGTATACTCATCCGTGTATACTGATTTTTACTGCTGATCAGACTGTATGAAGCACAATTTCAATAATTGTTTTGATGTGAGTTCCTTCCCTGATGTCCACATTGATTTGCGGGAAGATTTTGGAAGACGTGCTCTTATAACAGAAAGGGGCGTGGTTAGATTAGAGAAAAAAACACTTACAGAAGGAACTATGTGTTAACAGTGCAGTTCTCTCTTTACAGTACCCCTTCTTGGGACGTTCATAATTGATATTACCATAAGACACTCTCATTCTTTTTGCACAGCTAAGAGAATAGGGCAGATTAGAATAGACTGAGCTAGTTCTTTGTTTCTACCAGAAGGCATGATTCCAACAGATGGTAAAAACTCATCAAAGGTTTGGCATGTGCCAATGAGTTATTTAGGTCACCGTGAATTTTTTTTTTTTTTTAAGAAACATATATATGCTTCATAAAGTAATCCTTTTTCTCTTGGGACATTATTATTTTAGGTTCCCCTAATTCTTAGGACCCAAATATGTTCTCATTGCTCTGAGATATTTGCTGCCAGAGTGAAAGTGTTTTCCCAGTCCCAACCTGGTTCTGTACTCTGGATAACACTGATATTAGCCAGAAAGCATCTCAGGACTGAGTACAGTAGGTGCTCATGTTGCAGGTGCCATCTAAAATCCAACATGCAGGGTGCCTGCATGGCTCCTGCATGGCTCAGTCATTAAGTGTCTGACTCTTGGTTTCAGCTTAGGTCATAATCTCGGGCTTAAGGGATCTAGCCCTGAGTCAGGCTCAGTGCTCAGTGTGGTGTTGGCTTGAGGATTCTGTCTCTCTCTCTACCTCTCTTCTGTCTCATGTGAGCATTCTTTCTCTCTCAAATAAATCATTAAACCTTTAAAAAAAGAAAAAAATCCAACACATAACATTTACCTTTAGCAACAATCAGGAACCTCTGTTGGAGGAAACAGGCCCTGATATGAATATTCTGGATACTTTAGAGCTAATTTGAGAGTATTTAATAATAAAAATGATAATGAAGACTATGATAGAGTCTGCTTTACAAGTGTTTTCGGTCCTCACAAATTCCTATGAGAAAGGTGTGTCTCTTTTATGTTCATATGTCCATTTTATGAAAGAGTCATCTGACCCTCACAGCACTTAAATAACTTGCTGGATGTCACACAGCTGGTAAGAGATGGATCCAGAACGTGAACTCAGTGCCATCTGATTGCCAGTGTGTTCTCCTGGCTTTGTGCCTGCTGTTCCTGTGATTTCCAGTTCCAGTGTCAGTCAGTTCAACCAGGTCTTCTCCAATACCCACACTTGTTGAATCCCTGTACATAAAGCAGGTGACGCTTTATGTACAGGGACGGCCCTGTACGGCCTGGATGGCCCGCCGGTGCTTCCTTATTCAAGATGTGCAGAGAATGAGTCAGGCAAGTGGAATCTGAGAAGCTCCCCAAAACCTGAGCCACTGGGACAATTCAACTTTTCAAGTTACGTGAAGTGAGACTCCCCTCCATGTTACACATTCAGAATGGTGCCAGACTCAGAAGTGAAACAGAGAAAGAATATTCACTGGAGGAATCGGGCCCTTAGGGATGCAGGCAGTGATGGTGAATAGACAGTCAAGTAACACAGCAAGAGGAAGTCGGGGTCTGGACATTCCTACCAGCACGCTGCAGTGGCTCCACTGAGGATAAGAAGACAAAGGTGGGCTTTCATCACTGGGGAAGGATCATAAATGACTGAAAAAGAAAAACAACAACAACAACAACAACAACAACAACAACAACAAAACAAACAAAAACTGAACAAAGAGAGACAAAGGGAAGCCGAAAATCCTAGAGGGAAAAATGGAGATGAAGATGACAGATAGCAGAGGGAGTGAGTGGATGGCTGTGTCAGAAAAGAACAGAGAAGGTGAGGTACTTCATAGAAGGAGTGACACCAGGGTGTGGAGTGACAGCTATTCTAAGGGCAGCAAAGAAACCAAAGACTAAGGGAACAAATCATTTCTGTGTTTAAGAAGATTAGGGCACTAAGAACACTTTAATTATTTGAGGCAATATTGCTGATTCTTTTTTAAAGGTTTAATTAATTAATTAGAGAGAGAGAGGGTGAAAGAGACAAATGGGGGGAGGGCAGAGGGAGAAGGAGAAGCAAACTCCTTCTTGAGCAAGGAGCCCAATGTGGGGCTCAATCTCAGGACCCTGAGGTCGTAACCTAAGCCAGAATCAAGAGTCAGATGCTTAACCAACTGAGCCCCCCAGGTGACCCCCTGACTCTTTTTATTGTATTCACTAATCACGCTCACATTTAATATTTCATTTAATCTTCACAACAATTCTGTGTCATTGTCTATTGTAGAAATGTAGACATCTAGCTTGTGAGAGGCTAAAAGGACTGGTCTTCTTTCTTGAATAAGAGGTGCAGCTAAAGAGAAGATGTCCAGATGGCCAACAGACACTTGAAAAAGTGCTCATCACTTGGCATCAGGGAAATACAAATCAAAACCACAATGAGATACCACCTCACACCAGTCAGAATGGCTAAAATTAACAAGTCAGGGAATGACAGATGCTGGCGAGGATGCGGAGAAAGGGGAACCCTCTTACACTGTTGGTGGAATGCAAGCTGGTGCAACCGCTCTGGAAAACAGCACGGAGTTTCCTCAAAAAGTTGAAAATAGAACTACCCTACGACCAAGCAATCGCACTACTGGGTATTTACCCTAAAGATACAAATGTAGTGATCCGAAGTGGCACATGCACCCAAATGTTTATAGCAGCAATGTCCACAATAGCCAAGCTATGGAAAGAACCTAGATGTCCATCAACAGATGAATGGATAAAGAAGATGTGGTATATATACACAATGGAATACTATGTAGCCATCAAAAGAAATGAAATCTTGCCATTTGTGACGACGTGGATGGAACTAGAGGGTATTATGCTTAGCAAAATATGTCAATCAGAGAAAGACAATTATCATATGATCTCCCTGATTTGAGGAAGTTGAGAGGCAACATGGGGGATTTGGGGGTAGGAAAGGAATAAATGAAACAAGATGGGATCAGAAGGGAGACAAACCATAAGAGACTTAATCTCACAAAATAAACTGAGGGTTGCTGGGGGGAGAAGGGTAGGGAAAGGGTGGTTGGGTTGTGGACATTGGGGAGGGTATGTGCTATGGTGAGTGCTGTGAAGTGTAAACCTGGCAATTCATAGACCTGTACCCCTGGGGCTAATAATACATTATATGTTAATAAAAAAAAAAAAAGAGGTGCAGCTGAAACAAAATGTGTGTTCTTGTTTGGTCTAGTTCTCTGTTACTGTGGACTGTGGGGGCATTACTGGGTGATGTTAAACATCTAGCATAGGATGGTTTTGCCACATGTGCTTGGGGGCATTTAGTCACTGGACTGGTCTTCCAATGACTTGGAATGGATCTTCCAATTTGAAATAACCATAGACATAAATGTATGTCAAGATTATAGCTCCAAGTATACTTGACCTGTTGCATTTTACTAACCTGAGCTAGTTAGGGAGCATACAGTATAGAATAATGAATGGTCAAGTATGTCATAGGTGTGATTTGGACAGTCACAGAGGGTGGTGACTTGAAACTCAGCATAAATGGCCTTTGCAATAGAGGCAGGAAGCCAGATTCACTCACCTGCACATATACAAAGGGCATATCAGCTACAGTGGTTGCCTGTTCTTATTTGTTCTCTTTCCCTTTTCATCTTCTTGTTGTGAATATATTAGGTGGGACTGAGCCATCACCCCACCTCTACCTCAGACAACAGGGATTGGCACATGCCCCTCTCTGGACCAGTCAGTGTCTTCCTTGGTTACTTTCTGCCAGAGTAGGTGGAGAAAGACAACTGCTTCCCACAGGTGTTGGTCCAGGGGATGGGGCTCTGGGGCTGCTAGCTGCCCTCTTACCCACCTCATGGAGGGAGCCCTGACAGAAAACTCAGAACAACCAGAGCCCTTGGTCCCACTCATTGAGCCTCCAGAATTTAGTATCAGCTGTGTCCTGAACTTCCCACTCAAGATAACATTGAGGGCTCTGGTGAGGATGAGTTGAGATTTGGTCACTATGCCAGTCAGAGTCCAGGGACTGGTACATCATGATAATAATAATAGCCAACACTTACTGAATGCATCCTATACTACGAAGCATATTCTAAGAACTTTGATTCATTACTCATTTAATCCTCACAACAATACTATGAAATATATACCCTTATTATTTCCATTTTGTAGATGAAGAAACCGAGGCATAGAGAGGTTAGATGACCTGCCCCCAGACCACAGAGACAGGAAGAAGCAGAGCTGGGATTTGAACCGAGAGAGGGAGAGATGTACATATGTGTTTCTCTCTCTCTAGGTATAGATATATAGATATGAATATGAATGTGTTTAAATACATACATATACTTTATGTATATACATTATCTCTCTATAATGTGAAAATTCTCAAGAAGAATGGAATTAATGTTACAAATTAGATTAATGTTGGTTATGTGCATGGAAATGAATATCTTAAATTTTATCCTAGTATCATGGTCAAGAATAGAAATTACTAAAGATTAACAAGAAACTATAGATTTATGAGTGTTTTGAAAAGGATAGAGGAAAGTGTCATGAATGAGTGTAATACTGAAACACCACACTACCTGACATTAAGTCTCTGGAAGAGCAGCTCGTTAGCTGGTCAAGTCTTTCTTGGAAGTAAAAAGACAAAAACAAAACCCTAGAAAGAGGTAGTGCAGGCACTAGAACACACTTTATATGATTACTATTGAGGGAGGGAACACAGTGAGGAGGAATCTCTGAATAGATACTTACTGAAAACTGAAAGATGTTGTGAGCCAGAACATTTCACCAAGCCCAGGGCTGGGGCATAGCAAGCTTAGAGATGTTACCATAAATCTAGAAAACCAAAACACTATATTGGGGAAGTTACAGAAGAATTATCTAGATAGTTCAGAAGAATCTTCTTGAAGCGCCATCTAGGCCATGGCCTTCATTGCTTGTGTTGATGACCCTGAGTCTGTTTTGGAGGAATTACCAACTCCAAGTTGCAGGGAGTGAATCTTGTGCCAAGCTGTATGTAAAATTGAAAGGATTAACTTTCTCACTATGCACCACTGATATAGGCCATGAAAGGTAAATTTTGTTATTTTAAAAAATGTCAAGGTCCTAAAACTTCCTATTGTGTCATGCAAACAAATGTAAAAATATAGGCAAACACTTTCAACAAATATTTTAGAGAACATGCGAGTGGTGAAGGGCAAGGGCGGAGGGGGAGAGAGAGAGAGAAAATCCTAAGCAGACTCTGCGCTGAGCATGGAGCCCAAAGCAGGGCTCCATCTCACGACCTCGAGATCATGACCCTGAGATCCTGACCTGAGCCGAAATAAGAATCAGATGCTCAACCAACTGAGCCACCCAGCTGCTGCATGTTTTTATGCCTTTAGAGAAGAATTGCCTTCGAATCATGATTGCGTCGTAGGAAAGGGGTAGGCAAATGAGAACTACAGCCCTCCACCTGTTCTTGTGACGCTGGTGTACTAAGAATATTTTCAGTATCCTAAATGGTTGAAAAAGTAAAAAGAACATTCAATGACTTTTAAAATTATATGAAATTCAAATTTCAGTGTTCATAAATAAAGTTAATTAGAATACAGCCAAGTCATTAATTTACATATTATCTATGGCTCTTAGGAGCTTTGTCAGCAGAGTTGGCTAATTTTGACAGGATCTGTGTGACCTACAAAGCCTAAAATACTTACTATTAGGCCCTTTATAGAAACAGTTGCCTGACCCTGTGTTGGGATAATAAAGTCGGGATACTGGGAACCATTGCTCACCCTAAGGAAGCAGAATTAGCACCTAGAAACAGATGAATGGATAGGTGTGTGTGTGTGTGTGTGTGTGTGTGTGTGTGTGTTTGATTTAACCATCCTGTCTGTTATGTATTACTTCCTAGATTAAAATCATAAACCATGGTTGAATCGATATATGCAGGATTATTTTAGAAATGTTTTTATGACACTTTATGCAATCCTCAGACAAGTGATATAGTGGGCTATCAATTCATTATAACATAAAACACCTATATTTTATTTAATAATAAAAAGACTTTATGAAAACTGTGCCATGTTAAAATATGTAGTCTCATGAGGATAAAGAAGGAAAACATTTAGGTTTTGGAGTGAGGTTTTCTTAAAATGCCTAAGGTAATTCATGAAGCGAGTAGTTCTTGGATTTCTTTCACCGCGTCAGTGGATTTGGTAAGGCAAGTAGGGTAAAAAGAAAATACATGCTAACTAGCAGAAAGATAAGGATTCCTGTGCCCCACTGTCCTGCAATACAGAAATTGCAGTTAGAATGGTGTGGATGTATGATAGGTAAAGAAAAGAATACTCAGCAAAAAGTAAAGTAAGCCCACACTTGGAGTCGATGGCCAGAAAGATGCTTATGATTTTTGTCTGTCATGGTTTACCAATAAGCTCATTTTCTTTAGCTCCGCATTCACAAATTCTACGCATCTGTTCTGTTTTTTAACGTTTCATTTTTTTCTTTGAAAACATTTGAAGCGTACAACACATACAACGTGTGTATCTAATTGTGTCGTTTGAAGAAGGATGTTAAATATTTCTGTGTTCCCACCTATTACCTCCCACCTATTACCACCTATTACCTATCAGTTTTTCCTGTATTCTTAGGGGTTACTATTTCTATCTTCTGTTATAATTGCTTGGGTATGTATGTCTTCTGTTCCCCTGAAATGCTGTGAGTTTCTTCAAGGCATCATCCTTCACTCTTTCTGTCTCCTGGTAATACCAAGGGCATTCCCTTTAACAACATAAGTACTTCAATAATAGAGTGTGGAATGGATGAGAACATGTATTAGAAGCTCTCTCTGGAGAGAAATCTTTCATAATTTGTTTCTTAATAGTTCCTAAGCTTAGGGCCATAGATGAAGCAATTAGCAAATGTTGGAATTGAATTGAATGAAGGTCCTATTATTATTATTTTTAAATCCAGGTATACTTGTGCATGTCTGTGTTACTGACACTGTGCTGTATTAGGAGTTTTTTGGACATTTTCACTAAAGTGCTAAATATGGTAAAGCAGTATCCTATGAGGTTTATGGAGATGTTCAAGGCTACCTTGTGCATTTATTGAAAACCTCCCATTGCACATACTAAAATAGTCTTATTCCTTCTCTCCCAGCTGTCTCTATCAGTCCTGATAAGTTGGTCCTGTTAAGCTGTTCTCAGTACGCGTTTGAAAGCGTCCTTACTGCTTGTGTCATTGGGTGCTTCAGCTCTAGGCTGGTTTTTCCCTGTTCCCACTCCCTAATCCTTCTCCTTCCTTTTAAACATTTTCCCTGTTTTCCTTATGACACTTCCACACAATTGGTTTTGGGTTGACCAGCTGGTAAGAACATTCTTTCTCCCAAGCTTGGAAGTTAATTTTAAACAAACCAAGAATATTTGATCTGGCCATTTCTGCTTACCTTAGTTACTCCTGCCATGCTTTCTTTCAGAGGCTATTTTTTGTTTTTTAAGGTCTAATTTCTAGCTGTCCTAAACAGGAAAAGGCACTAGAATCTGCCTGCCTCATAAATAATGCTATTTTATGCTATCTTTACTCTTATATTGTTACACAAAAGCATTTGTGTTTTCCGAGGCCAGATAAATGAGTGAGTAGAGAAAACTTGAAACTTGGTTCAATTATAAGTGCCCTATGCTGGTACAATAAACATTTCTGATCAAATGCTTTAATCATAAAACACTTTTACCTACTCTGTGAAATGACCCCTAGAAATTCTCCCTGGAACATAAATAATCTTGAATTTAGAACTGTGTAGAATTTTTATGTTGTGAAAAATATAGAGAAAGTGATACTCAGGGATCTGGGTATTAGGATCTTAGGTATTACCAGACAGGTATCTGCTTAAATAAAAATCTGTTGGTAGCCAGTCAACTTAAACTTCAAATAATAAGGAAATAGTTAAGCTTATCTTTTTGGATAAAAAAAATTCTCTTACTTCTGGGACAAGGCTATGAAACACTAATTTTTATATTGCACGATTTTGAAACACTAATTTCTATATTGCACTGTTTATGTGCCAGGACCATCATGAGTACTTTGCAGCTAACCCTATATCTTCACAACAACCCGATAAATATGGTACAGTTGATGCCGGTCATCCAGTAGTGCAAGGGTCAAGAAAACATTCTTGAGATCTTCATAGTACAATTCAGTAAGTTTACTTAAGTAGCACAGCATGGGGACAGGACCTCTAGGCAGAAAGAGCCGCATTTTCTGCTGTGCAAGGCTGGTGGTTACACACTGAGTCATCAGAGGGAAGGGGGCATGCTGGGAGTGTCAGATTACAAAGTTTATTCCGCTTTCTTTAAATTTACACTTTTGCAAAATTCCTCTGGTGCATTTCATTCAGTTTCATATTAACTATCCGTGATATATACAAAAGAAGTCATGAGACTCAAAAAAATGTAGCAACCAGCACAGATTCAATCTTTAGCAAAACTATGCAGGCTTTAGGTCAGCCTTCTGGGCTAGGGATAAATATTTCTCTGCTTCTGTCCCATATGACAATGACTGTTTTCACTTATAGATGAGAAACTTGGGATATAGAGAGGAATAGAAACAGCAGAGCCTGGTTGGAAACCTAAGGTTTTGACTTTTAACCTTGGACTTGTAACCATTGTATGATGCTATCATGCTATCGTAGTGTTAAGGAGAGTTATACTTGGAGTAGTGAGTCTTATTCAAGAGCAAATATTACTTGTCAGAAATTTGTATTAGGTGAAAATACATACCAGGTGGAATTTACAACATGGAATGTTCAGAAAAAGTAAAAGCATCTCTGTGGGGCTCCAAAATGTAGTGTAGAAGTATCTGTACTTTTAAAATGTAGGCCAAATTTATAATGAGATAATGTATGAGAAACCTCTTGTCAGAGGACATACATGGTAGATGTTTTAGAAATTCTTGGTTATCCTTTGGAAGTTATCAAGGCATGGATAATTATTTAAAGGGTTTCAGGGATCAGATAACTCAGTTTATTGATAAATTATTATCCTGACATGTTTCAGAAATTTTAATTTTTTTTTTTTTAGTATACACAGCTTCTTCCAAGGTATGTGGTTTCTTGTAATTGCTATCAACTTTTGAGAGAGGGATTCAACTTTTGAGAGAGGAGGAACGTTCCTGTAGCCTCTAACGACGCTGATTTTGCTGCTGAAATAAGCCATCTTTAATTTACTGCTGAGTAAAAGAAATAGCTTTTTTTTGAGAGCCAGAAGTTATAACAATACTTTATAGATAAGCACACTAAAAATAGACTCTTATAATAAAGGAACCACTGTAACATTTTATATATAATTAATTCTTATTTATCTCAGAGTTTATTTTAAATAATCTTAGTCCTAGACTTTTGACAATGTGGTTAGCCATTTATTTTAAGGACTGTTCAGTAACTTTTAAAATAACCATTTTACCTGCTAGATTTCATATGGTTCATTCCTATGCATGACATACTTGTAGGAGCACAAGTATATGTTCCATAAAATTGGATAGCCATCTTGAAATCATTGAAGATGGGCAGGTGGAAGTCATTGCTCATGTAGAAATAGAATCTATAGGCAGAAATTTCTGGGTGAGTATGAAGTGGAGAAGAGATATGGGGAGGGGGAAGAAAATGGCAAATTCTCTCTCAACATAAGGAAAAATCTTATAAGATCTCATTAAACTGGAATAGGTTGATCAAAGAGATTAATGAGTGTTTCAAAAGAGACCAATTTGCCATCTATTAGAAACAGTATGAAAGAATTTCTTTTGAGTTGCTGAGTTTGGATTAAATGGTCTGTATGGATCTTTTTAAAAGCAATTGCCTAAGAAAGTAAAGTGATAGACTGGCCCAACTATGAAAATGCTAAGGATCACTGCTTTAGTTCAGGAGCATTATAAGAATTAAAGAAAGAACATACTTTAGAGCTCTTCCTAAAAGTTTTCAAGGATAGCTTCAGCAGAAAAAATAATTTTTGTAGTTATTCCTTAAATAATTTTGAAATAGTATTTAGAAGGTAAAAAAAGGCAGTTTAAAATGATCTTTCCCAGGGCGCCTGCGTGGTGCAGTCAGTTGAATCTCCAGCTCTTAGTTTTGGCATTGGTCATGATCCCAGGGTTGTGAGATCAAGCTCTACCTCTGGTTCCACACTCAGGCTAGAGTCTACTTAGAGTTTCTCTCTCCCTCTGCCCTCCCATGCCCCCATAGTCACACGTTCTTTCTCTCATTTTCAAATAAATAAATCTTTAAAAAATTAATTCTTTCACATACTCGATAGTAACAACTGAGAGCAGATGGATCTCTGTTAGGATAGTATCTCAGTATTAATAAGTCAGCGTGAGTTGGTTGTAAGCAGTAGAAACTGGTGATTCATGATGCAGGCAATGAAGGGATTTATTGGTAAGACAGGGTAGCTCACAGGATTGAAGAATATTCTGAGACATAGACTTTGGAAACAACGTGAACCAAATCCTCTGTGATGGTCTGGGCACCAGGAATTCATGTGTAATGTTTCCAGGATACCATCAGAGGGATGAGGGCTGGCCATTTTAGGTCTTTATGTAACTCTGCTCAAGACAGGAATTCTAGTGAAAAGGTAGTAAGAGAATATAGTTTGGGTCCTATACTCACTCCTTGGTCCTGACCGGGGGGGAACAAACTTATTCATTAAGAACCCCACCAGCATATTACTCAGGGGAGGGGGTGGAGGAAGAGGTGAGGTGCCATTATTATGAGGAGGAATGTAAGCTTGACAGAAGAAAACACAGATGTGCACCCTAACGAGCCACTTTGGTTTGAGACAGGAACTATGAGCTCCTCTCAGGCTCCTTCAACAGCGCCCACCCTCCCTGTGTATGTTCTAGAAGAATAGGGCATATTATGGAGTAGCAAATTTCTGTACATTGAAAATGAAAGACATTTGGAAATTCAGGGAGTGGCTTGTACAGAGTTTTCTCCAGTGAAAAGAAGAAGCAGAGGAGCCCCACTAATGTGGAATGTCCGGGTTCTGTGGAGGGCCACAGCCAACATAGCTATTCCTCATGGTGGGGATGGTTGATGAAGTTTTAGCCCAGTCATATCTGACAGTCTGTTTTCAGTCATTGTCTGTAATAACCACATCCTAAACTTCCTGTATTACCCTACACCTGCCATACAAGTCTCTGTGCATGACCCTTTGTTCATGATTCTTTGGAATGATGAAGGCTGATGTGGAGTGAAGTATGGTAATAACAGAAGAGACCTCCAAAAAAAGCCACACAGGGATTTTGGGATGCAAGTTCTTAACCAGGAAACTAAGCTGTCTTGAAATTCCTGAGACTGGTAGGATGCAGTGTAGGGAGAAGGCGGTTCCCCACAATTTGAGATGGAAATTTATGGCATCTTCCTTTGCCCAATAATCCACATGACACCTTTTTATCCCACAGCTATTCTTGTCCCATGGTAAATTTGATTCTCTGATTACTATTGCTTCACATTTTTCAAAAAAAAGGTTGTACTTGCACAAGAGTATGGGTATTCTCTCATTTGTAGAAAAGATGGAGGAAATGAATCACCTCACTTGTATACATTTCTGTTTGGCAGGAAAAAAAAAATTCCTCTAGAAGATTTAGAGATCTCCAACTTCAGATTTTTATTATACTCTGGTTGTATCACATGAAATTTAATCCAAACAAATTATTATCTAATTTAAATAATAACTTTTGAATTCTAACATCATAATGTTAATTATTAAGATTTTAACTTAGATGTATTATTTGCTCAATTACATTTTCCGTATGAACATAAATGCTACAATATCTATCCATTTACAATAACTTTTAAATTTAATGAAACTCAATATTGAAAGAATATAAATTTCAAGGAAACTGAGCATTTTAACTTCATCAAAAATGTTAGAGGCATATTGCCTTCTAAAGGATAATTTTAATGTAATTCAACAAATCCAGTTGTGTTCTTAAAACCTTTTTTTCTTGCTTACTATATATAATTTTTTAAAGATTTTATTTATTTATTTGACAGACAGAGATCACAAGCAGGCAGAGAGGCAGGCAGAGAGAGAGGAGGAAGCAGGCTCCTTGCTGAGCAGAGAGCCCGATGCGGGGCTCGATCCCAGGACCCTGAGATCATGACCTGAGCCGAAGGCAGCGGCTTAACCCACGGAGCCACCCAGGCGCCCCTCTTGCTTACTATATTTAAAGTACTTGAACTATTTGAGTGGAATTCATAGAAAATCATCTACAGCAGTAAATATCATAGAGCTATCATAAATAATAAAATATAGGATATTTAAGAGTAATTTTATTTTATTACTTTGAATGTATTATGGGCAGAAAATTTTGTAGTTCATTGAGTAAGTACAGAGATGTTATTTATTTATTTTTTAAACTTAAAGGATGCAGAACCACAAACTGCATTTACCTCCCCATAAATGTAAATGTGTATCTTTTTACACTGGCCAAAGGAAAGTCGTGGGAGTTTCGGCCTAGAACTTGATACTGATGGCTACACTGTTTTAAGTGATATCAGCATTTGAAATAGGATCTAGTATGAATTCTTAAAAGGGGTATGTGACCATACTTTACATATTGGTTGATGTAAAATGATGAGAGACCTGTAGAGAACCGGAATACATAGAAGAAATTCATTAAGGAAGAAATTTCACTTTTAGTTGGCTGAGATGAGAAGTTTCTTCCTGAGAATATGCCCTTGGGTCATTGTCCCGGTGGGAGAGTAGGTAGCCCCATTGCAGGTCCAGGAGGGGACCATAGCCTTCTTCTAGTGCAATAACCTCAGCTCTATAGTACAGGAGTTTGGGTGATTTTTTCTAAGACTACAGAGATAATAAGGTTGGTGGCAGAAGACCTGGTGCCCTGGTCTCCTGACTTTTCCTCATGCCAACTTTATGGGATCCTCTTAGTTACTGTTGCTCCCAGGGTTTGAGGATAAAAAGGATTTTTCCTCCTCTTTCTACCCTCTGGAGACTGAAAGGAAATAATCAAGTGGAATATTTCCTATTCCACAGTATAGCAGAATATGCAGGCCTTATTATCTGGTATAAAGTATGTGAATTAGAAATTGCTTTTTCATCCTTAAATTTTGCATTTAATATTTTATGGCATATAAGTGAGTAATGAATTTTTTTGTTCTATTTCATTATTTATGGAGTGCTTTTAACAAAATTTAATATAATTCCTCAAAATGACAGGCATAGGGAGAAAAATGTGCCTGGAGATAATTGGCCCAGGGCTGCCTAAAAGAATTTAAGATAGTCTTTTGATAGAAATATTGATGGAATTTCTAAGAAAAGCCTATTCACTAGCAGTGGAAAGTCATCAACTTTGGATAATTCGGGGTCCAAAAATCCAATTTATAAAATTTTCTTTGTATACTATCTCAATTAAATGAATTTAAACGAACAACTCCTGTGGATGTATCCATAATTTAATTATTCCTGTGAGGTGTTGGGGGGGCGGGGAATGGAAAACTTATGGGAATCTCAAAGTGAGTGGTTGTTGAATTTGTGAGCTGTTTGGTATCCCTGCCCATGCGTCTTGGTATTTATTACAGCTTATGTTTGAGCTTCCAAATCTTCCCCACAAAACCTTTATACCTTTTATCTTTGGGAAAAGATAAATCCATCCTGTTCCTGGATTGAGGCTGGACCATGCAAATAGTTGAACCCAGAAAATATGTGTTGGGGGCTTCAAGAAGTTTCTTTGCTTTTTATGAGATAGTGACAAGGGACTTCTCATTCCTCCTTTCTATAACAACAATTTCCTTTCCTTTAGGGAACAGTTCCTTTTACAGTGTAAAATGGATGTTAAAATAGGGTATCAGAAATCTCCTCAACTGCAAATTTACCAACATTGATGTGTTGTGATTTTTTCAAACTACCTTTTTTTCTGAAAATGTATACCTGATGTAGAATAAAATGAAGTATAACACCATTCTCTTGGATTAAAACTTGGAAAATTAGGAAGGATATCTCTTGGAATCACTGGACCCCCATATTTTCCCAGTGTGATAGCTTACAAATCACAGATAAAGGTGAGACAATTATCTCCTTTCTACTTTTTCTACTTTCAGGCAAAAGCTGTTGATGTACACTAATTAAGTTTCCCAGGTTGTCTAAAGAAGAAAGGGCATGTCATGAAGAAATACAGCAGAGTCTTTCGTATTCATTTTTCTATGTAATTAAAAAAAACACTTTATTATGAAATATGTCAAATATACATGTGTAAATTAAGATTACCAAATGAAAACGCATGTACCCACTTTCCAACTCAAAAATAAAAATAGCATGTAATTTAGGGGCCCCCTATCTGCACCTCAGTGATTTCACAACCAGTACCCCCAAAAGTAACTACATCCTAAATTCTGCCTTGTTTTTCCTTATAATTTTACCACTTTTGCCTGTATCTACAAGCAATATGTCTTTAGTTTTGTATATAGTTGAACTGTATAAAGTTGAGGTATACTATATATATTCTTTTGTGACTGTTTCATTTGCTAAATATGTTTTTGAGGTCAGTCCATATTGCAGCTGTTACCGTGGTTCATTCATTTTGAGTATTGAATGGGATGAATGTACCTCATTCCATTTATTCATTCTATTTTTCACTGAAATTTGGTTTGCTTCTGGCTTTTACATTACAGACAGCAGGCATCCCTCTCATGCATGCCTCTGATGCATGTGTGCAAATGTCTCTCTAGAGAAGAGTTACTGGATTATAGGGTATGAGAATGTTGAACTTTTTAATACTGAAGTGTTTTCCAAAGTTATTTTACCATTTTACTGTTCCCTCATCAAAAACTGCGGAAAACTTGGATTGCATCACATGTCATCTGTGTGTACTCTTAGTTTCACATTTTTGAGGTAGTTAGTAGCTGTATAGTGGTTTTTCATAGTTAAATGACATTTATCAAATTTCTAATGAGGTAATGACCATCTTTTTTATTTTTGATAGGTCATTTAAAATCTATTGACTTTGTGTCCTATTTTTTTAGAGAAGCTTTAGGTTTACTGGAATTGAGAAGGAGGTACAGAGATTTCCCACATGCCCTCCCACGCCCACACATGCTGAGCCTCCCCTCTTATCAACATCACTCAACAGAATAATGCTTTTTTCTTTTTTTAAGAATTAATTAATTAATTAACAAGAGAGGAAAAAATGCATGAGCAGGAGTTGAGGCAGAGGAAGAGGGAGATAATCTCAAGCAGACCCTAAGTTGAGTGCAGAGCCCATTGTTGGTCTCCATCTCATGACCCTGCGATTGTGATGTGAGCCGAAACCAAGACTTAGATGCTTAACTGACTGAGCCATCTAGATGTACCTTCCCCCCTTTTTTAAAAATTAAAGATGAACCTGCATTGACCATAATCACCTACGATTCCATAGTTTATCTTAGGGTTCACTATTGCTGTTGTATATTTTATGGATTTGGACAAATATATACTGATATATATCCCTCGTTATGTATCATACAGAGTATTTTCACTGCCCTAAGAATCCTGTGTGCTCTGTCTAGTCTTCTCTCACCTGTCCCACTACCAACAACCTTTTTATTGTCCCCACAGTTTGGCCTTTTCCAGAATGTCCTATAGTTGGAATCATACAATATGTCACTCTCTCAGATTGGTTTCTTTCACTTAGTAATATGCATTTAACTTTTCTCTATGCCTTTTCATGGCTTAATAGCTCATTTCTCTTTAGTACTGAATAACATTCTCCTGTCTGGATGTATTGATTTATCCTTTTACCCACTGAAAGGCCTCTTGGTTCCTTCCAAGTTTTGGCAATTATGAATAAAGCTGCTGTAAACTTCCCTATGTAGGTTTTTGTGTGGATCTACGTTTTTAACTCCTTTGGGTAAATACCAAGGAGTGTAACTTCTAAATTGTATGGTAAAAGTACATTCCATTTTTTTAAGATACTACCAAAATGTCTACCAAAATGTCTTCCAAAATGGCTGTACCATTTTACATTCCCACAAGCACTATATGAGAGTTCCTGTTGCTCCACATCCTTGCCAGCATTTGGTGGTATTTCTGTTCTAGGTCTTGACTGTATCTCCAGGTATTAGTATCTCATCTTTTTCTTTTCTTTCTTTCTTTCTTTCTTTCTTTCTTTCTTTCTTTCTTTCTTT
>NW_022630995.1:50489549-50655572 GCF_010015895.1 Lontra canadensis
TTTCTTTCTTTCTTTCTTTCTTTCTTTCTTTCTTTCTTTCTTTCTTTCTTTCTTTCTCTCTCTATCTCTCTCTCTCTCTCTTTCTTTCTTTCTTTCTTTCTTTCTTTCTTTTTTTTAAGACTTCTTTATTTGAGAGAGAAATTGTGCATGGGGTAGGGGCAGAGGGAGAATGAGAGAGATTATTCTCAAGCAGACTTCCCACTGAGTGTGGAGCCCAACTGGGGGCTTGATTTCAAGACCCTGAGATTATAATCTAAGCTGAAACCAAGAGTCAGATGCATAATAGACCGAGCCACCCAGTGGCCCCCGTATCTCATCTTAATTTGCATTTCCCTGTGGGTGTGAGATGTGGAACATGTTTCATATGTTTATATGCCATCTTTATGTTGTCTTTGGTGAAATGTCTTTTGAGATCTTTGTCCCATTTTTAAATCATGCTGTTTCCTTGTTATTAAGAGTTCTTTCTATATTTTTGATGGCAGTCTTTTATCAAATGTGTCCCTTTTTTAAAAAGATTTTATTTATTTGACAGAGAGAGAGATCACAAGTAGGCAGAGTGGCAGGCAGAGAGAGAGGGGAAGCAGGCTCTCTGCTAAGCAGAGAGCCTGATGCAGGCCTCAATCCTAGGACCCTGAGATCATGACCTGAACCGAAGGCAGAGGCTTTAACCCACTGAGCCACCAGGCGCCCCTCAAATATGTCTTTTATAAACATTTTTCTCCAGTCTGTGATTTGCCTGTGAATCTCTTGTCAGAGATTTTTGTGAGACAGAAGTTTTTAATTTTAAAGAAATCCAGCTTATCAGTTATTTCTTTCATGGATGATGTCTTGGGTGTTGTATTTTAAAAGGCCATCAATATATACCCAAAGTTGTCTAGGTTTTCTCTGATGTTATCTTCTTTGACCTTATAATTTAGTTTTTTACATGTAGATCCGTGATCTCTTTTGAGTTCAATGATCCATTTTGGCTTTCTTTCATGAAATGTAGAAGGTCTGCACCTGGATTTTTTTTTTCTTTCTTTTTTTTTTTTTTTTTTTTTTGCATGTGAATGTTTGCTTGTTCCAGCATGATTAATTGAAGAGATTATCTTTGCTCTCTTGTATTTTCATTGCTTCTTTGCTCCTTTGGACTGTATTTATGAGGGTCTATTTCTGGGTTTGCTATTAGGATCCATTGGTCTATTTGTTCATTCTTTTGCCAATATCACACTGTCTACAAGTGTGATAAGTCTTAAAGTTGGATAGCATTGGTTCACTAACTTTCTTTTCCTTCAGTGTTGTGTTGATTATTATTTTGCTTCTCCATATAAACTTCAGAATCACTTTGTCAATATCCGTAAAATAACTTTCTGGGATTTTGGTTTGAATTTCATTGAATCTATAGATTAGATTGGGAAGAACTGACATTTTGAGACTATTGAGTCTTCCTATCCATGAACATGGAATATCCCTTCATTTATGTGATTCATCTTTGATTTCATTCATAGTTTTGTAGTTTTTCTTATATAGACCCTGTATGTATTATTTTTTAAAATTTTTGAAGACTTTTTTATTTTTTGAGAGAGAGAGAGCAAGAGCAGGATGGGGAAAGGAAGACAGACTCTCAAGAAGACTCCATGTTGAACACAGAGCCTGATCTGGGTCTCAGTGCTACAACCCTGAGATCATGACCTGTACTGAAACCAAGCATCAGATGCTCAACCAATTCTGCCACTGAGGTACCCTGTCTTGTACATATTTCTTTAGATTTATAATTTAAGTATTTTACTTTTTGAGTGCTAATGTAAATGGTATTATATTTTTAATTTCAAATTCCACTTGTTCACTGTTGGTATATAGGTAAGCAGTTGATTTGCATGTATTGATCTTGTATTCTGCAACCTTGTTATAATCCTTTATGAGTTCCAGGTGTTTGGAGTCTTTAGAATTTTCTACGTAAATGATTATGTTGCCTTCAAACAGACAGTTTTGTGTCTTCTTTCCCATCTGGATAACATTTATATCCGTTTCTTGACTTATTGCATTAGCAAGGACTTTGAGTAAGATATTAAAAAGTAATGGTGAGGGGCAGCATCCTTGTCTTTTGCCTGATCTTAGTAGGAAGGCTTTGAGCTTCTTACCATTAAGTATGATGCTAGCTATAGGGTTTTTTTTTGTGGATGATTCTTATCAAGTTGAGAAAGTTTCTCTCTATTCCTAGTTTACTAAAGAGTTTTTATTTTGAATGGGTGCTGCATTTCACCAAATGCTTTTCTGCATTTGTTGATATAATCATGTAATTTTTTTTTTCTTTTTTAGTGTGTTGGTATGATGGATTGTATTTATTGATTTTCTAATCTTGAACCAGCCTTGCATAGTTAGGATAGATCTCACTTGGTGGTGATGTAGATTTCTTTTTATACTTTTTAAGATTCAGTTTTGTTCAGGATTTTTGCATCCCTGTTCATGAGAGATATTGGTCTGTAATTTTCTCTAGTGTCTTTCTCTGGTTTTGTTATTAGTATGATATTGGCTTTATAGAACAAGACTGTTTTCTCTCCGCTTCCATCCCCTGAAAAGGAAAGAGAATTGGTATAATTTCTTCCTTAAATGTTTGGTAGAATTCCAGTGAATCCGTCTGAGCCCAGTACTTTCTGCTTTGGCAGGTTAATTATTGATTCAATTTCTTAAATAGATATAGGACTATTCAGATCATCTATTCTTTTTTTGTGGGATGTTGGTTTTTCATGTATTATTTATTGAATTTGTCAAATTAGTCAAATATTAGTGTAAGAAGCCTTTTGTAGTCTCTGATTTGTTTTTTCATTTTTAAAATACTTTTATATAGTAGAATTTGTCATGTACTTTTATAACTTAAACTTTTGTATTTTGTTTTAAAAGAACTTTTAAGATCAAGATGACTTTTCTGTATTTTTTCTAAAAGTTTAAAAATGTCCCCTTCATATTTATGAATTTGATTAATCTAGAAATTGTTTTGGTTAGAGGGAGCCAGTTTCGAAATTGTTTTCCCTGCATAGATAATTAGTTGTTCCAGGATTATTCTTTCTTCCTCAGTCCCCAAGTCCCACCATGTGTCTCTACAGTGCTAGTTCTCTACCTGGGCTCACATGCCATTCTGTCCATCACTGGCCATAATATTCTAATTAATATACCTTCATAAGAAATTTTTATTTATGGCCAGCTCAGTTTTCTACTTTGCCTTTCTAAGTTTGTCTTGAGTGTGTCTTGTGTCCCTTTTCTTTTTCAGATAAGTTTTAGAAGTTAAATTCCTTGGAAAATACTGTTGAGATTTATTGACTCTCCTTAAATATGGGTATGGAGTTTTCAGTCCCTTTTTTAGGTCTTCATTAGCTTTCAACAAAGTTTTAATTTCCCTGTTAAGACATATATATTTTTTTTGTTAGATTTACTTGGTAACACTGAAAAAATCAGCAGTGCTTTAGAAATTTAAAGTTTTTCGATGTATGTATATTTTAGCAAGCTTCTTCATTATGTTGTTTATATTTTCTGTAGATTTAGCAATTTCTCTCTGATCTTTACATTTCTAAGTCACCATTGATTTTTTTCAATGTTACCATGTCTTTCATTTCTTTTTGCTTTATATATTATGAGGGTATATTATTAGAGTTATACATGTTCAGAATCGCTATATTTTCCTGGCAAATGGAAAGTTTTGTTATTATATTGTCCTTTTCTTTAACAGTTTTTTTCATCCTTAAAGTTTATTTTGTTTGCTAGTAATATCACTGCCAGTTTTCTTGTGGTTTTTGTTTTCTTGACATATATTTTTTTAAATATTTGTTTTCAACCATTTGATGTTATGTTTCAGGTGTGTCTTATATAATAAGCAGCTTGTAGCTGGGATTCTTTTCTCCATTTTTATTCATTTTGTTTGGTGACATCTTTGGATTTGTTTCTATATTATTTATTTTTCTTATTCCTTTTTCTTATTCCCTTTATTTCTTTTTTTCCCCTCTTCATTTCTTTCTTTTAGATTTTTCTTCTTGTTTCCAATTAAACTTCTTCCCCCTATTTGGAAATTTTCATTCTCCCAGTAGTTACTTTTTAATTTTATCATTCTTAATTAATAAAATTGAAGATTAATAAATATGCGTGCCCATCCTTTTGAGTTACACAAGGGTCTAAGGACATGTCACTGGCCATCACTGTCTTGCAATCTTGGTGCTATTTTTTCCCCTCTATTTTCATTTTCTCTTGCTTTTCTCCCATATGTATTTTTGCAGAGCTACCAAAATATTAACCAACACATTTCTCATCATTTCTTATTGCATTTCAAAGCTCCCATCTGGTATCGTTTTTCTTCAGTCTTAAGTATATCTATGATTATCTTAGCCTGCATTTGTGGTAAAACCTCTATTTTGGCCTTTGTCTGATATTTCATTGATTCAGTTTTAGTTTTGGACAATGGAATTGAGTATATAATTTTATTTTCTTCTCAGCATTTGGAAGTTGCTTTCTCATGCTGCCTTTATTATTATTTAGAAGTCAGTTCTCATTCTAATTGCTATCTAGCCCTAAGGGATCAGACTTTTCTTTTTTCTTTCTTTTATCTGCTTTAAGATCTTATCATTGTCTTTGATATTCCATAGGTTCACTATATGTATCTGGAATGAGTTTCTTTTTATTTATATTGTTTTCAGTTTACAGTTTTTCTAGAATTTAGGGTTCCTGTCTTTCAACAGCTTTAGAAATTTCTGTTATCTCTTTGAATATTTTTGTTTTTCCTTTCTCTTTATTATCTTCTGGAAATTCATTTATGTGTTTGATCTTCTTAGGCTACATTGGTGTGTCTTAAATATTTTTATTTCCCATATCTTCCCCCCACCCTTTGCTTTATTTAGGGTGAATTCTTTGAGATGGTTTCCCAGTTTACAATTCTAATATTCTCTTCTGATCTGTTTAGTCTTTTTTTTTAAATTTAGTCATTTTTGTGAGTATTAATTTCAATTACTATGTATTATTTATAGAAGGTCTATTAAGTTTTTAAATATACTCAGTTATTTATAAAAATGAGTCTCTTTCTCCTATGCCATATTTACAATTATATTTTCCTTTGACAGTATATATATTTAGCATCCTGTGGAGATAGTTCCAATAAGTGAAATATTTGGTCTGAATCCCTCTTGAGTTGTAACTTCTTCTTTGTTATTAAATTGGAGATGCTCATTTGACTTGAAACTTTATATATGGGAATTCTTTGAGACTTGGTTGAGGAATTTTCTTCTAGAGAAAGCTTTTATTTGTTACTTCAGACATCAGGAAACATTACCACAATGGGAACACTTTAAATTAAATCCTTGGCTTGCTGCTTTGTTTTTATGGCACAGTAAAGTAAATTTAGACTGTGAATCCATATGAGGTCCAGCTTGTGGTTATGAATTCTCAAGAAGGCTTATTTATTTTCCCTCAATCCAGTGACAAATTCAAAACAGGCATATTTCCTTGCTAACCTTTTTTGTGTGACAAAATTATTTTTCTTCAACTTTGTGGTTCTATATTTATGTGGAGATTTCCTGTCTTCTGTGCTCTGGATATCTTTCAAAGAAGAATCTTAAAGCAGGTTTTCTGGAATTTGTTAGAAATCTTCAGGATAGTGGCGCCTGGGTGACTCAGTCAATGGGGCAGCTGGCTTTTGATTTCTGCTCTGGTCATGGTCTCTCAGGGTCCTAGGATTAACCCTGCATCAGGCTCTGTACTCAATGGGGAGTCTCCTTCAGGATTCTCTCTCTCTCTCTCTCTCTGCTCCTTCCTCTGCTTGCTTGCTCTCTTTTTCTCAAATAAATAAATAAATCTTTTTATTTTTTAAAGATTTTATTTATTTATTTGACAGACAGAGATCACAAGTAGGCAGAGAGGGAGAGAGGAAGAGAAGCAGGCTTCCAGCTGAGCAGAGAGCCTGATGCGGGGCTAGATCCCAGGACCCCGGGACCATGACCTGAGCTGAAGGCAGAGACTTTAACCCACTGAGCCACCCAGGCGCCCCTAAATAAATAAATCTTAAAAAAAGTAAACGATGAAGAAAAAGAAACCTTCAGGATAAAAGCAAATTTGTAATCTATTAATTTCTTAATTGTGATCTATTAATTTCTGCTTGAACTTTTTTTTTGGCCTCTCTAAGATTCTTTCTATGTTTCAACTTATTAGTGTGTTAGGAATTTTAAAAAGATTTTATTAAGCATTATGATTGTTTCTTCTACACTGTTAGACATTTAAGTTTCCCAGAAAGTATTTTTTCTTTAAGATTTTATTGATTTATTTCAGAGAGAAAGAGAGAGATAGAGAGAGAGAGCCTGAACAAGAGGGAAGCAGAGGGAGAAGGAGAAGCAGACTACTAGCTGAGTGGGGAGCCTGCCACTGGGCATGATCCTAGCATGCTGGGATCATGACCTGAGATGAAGGCATTTAACTGGCTGAACCTCCCAGGTGCCCCCAGAAGTATGTTTTTAATTCCATTTTTTTGCATTGTTCCTGAGTCTCCTATGTTGCTTCCTTATTTTTTTTTTCTACTAGTTGAAAATAGGAACTAAATTCAGTTTTATGAATTTTTACTAAGAAGGAATTTAAGATAAACAAAATGGACCATTTTTCTTTATAATGTAATGTAGATTTTATTGAGCACCTATTTAGTGAAAAATATTTAAACACAAATGGAACTCATTTTGTGTCTTTAAATTTTCTTGCTTATACACATTCATGTTATTGAGCAATTGGGTTATTATTTTATGATATAGTCTTAAGTTAACTTTGTGAGGGAATCCATTATATTACCAAAATATTGCATGTAAAGAAGCAATAACATTACAAGTCAATTTACTCACATTCATTTCCATTGTATTTTTTCCCTGTGTTATTCAGTTCTGTATATTTCAAACATTTCTATTGTGCAGACTTGAAAAATTCTTTTAAGTCCCTCTGCCATCAAATTTAAGTTTTCAATATTTAAGTCTCAAATTCTTTTCAACTGAAACATAACCATTTCTTCTTATTCACTCAGTTCTCACTTGTAAATGATATAATTTGTATAGCTAATTTAGGAGAAATGAATTATATTTGTGACAAAAAGTTCTCTAATTTATAATTATATATTTTGTAGAGTCACTGGATTTTAGATGACTCACTAATTTTTATTTATCTTTATTTTTTATTTATTTCAATTTTTTATTAACATATACTGTATTATTTGTTTCAGGGGTACAGGTATTTATATTTACTTTTTTCCACATATCATGATCTCTTTGATATGTGTGAACACTAATTTACTAAAATAGCCCTATTTCAGTGATCATTCTTTTAATTTTAATTAAATCTTATAACTTTTCTCCTGGACTGGTTTGAACAAGTTCTTTATTTTTTTTTGAAGATCTATTTATTGATTTTAGAGCAAGAGTGAGTAAGAGAGCTTACACTCATTAGGGGGAGGGGCAGAGCAAGAGGGAAAGAAGCAGACTCCCTACTAGATGCAAATTCCATGACCCCGAGATGAAGACCTGAGCCAAAATCAAGAGTAAGATGATCAACTGACTAAGCCACGCAGGCACCCCTGCATAAGTTCTTAAATTAAAAAAAAAATACAAAAAAAACACTTGATTGACTATTTATATACTTTATGTAATTTTTGTTGTTGTTCTATTAATACATTAATATACTAAGACCAAGAAACTTGGGTGGGAAGAGTTGAGGAAGTACTTAAAGGATATTTTAACTAGGATGGTAAATCTTCTATAGAAATATTCTGCCTTTCCAAATACTCTGGATTCTTACTCATTTAGTCATCAGTTATGTAATTGCTACATTCTTCAGTTAACTGTCCATGCTTCTTGTATACCTATGGTGGATTTTGAAATGAAAATAGTTCTGTTGGCAAGCAAAATCCCCATATTCCCCTGTCAAAAATGACTTATGTACATTTCAGCTATACATAGACATTTAAGATAAGAGCTGGACAACTTCTGATGATTAATGAAACTCCCCCTGCCCCACCCACTGTACATGATTTTAATCTTATCTCTTAGCACTTTCCTTCTAACTCACCAGGTTTTGGCCACACCAGCCATCTTTTTGAATCCAAAAAGGCCAATTTCATTGCACTTTAGGTCTTTGAACTTGCTACTTCCCTCTTTAAAATTTGCATGACCGGCTCCTTCTTTCCGTTCAGATCTCATCTTAAATGGCCCCTTCCCAAGAAGTCCCTGGTTCCCCATTCTATTTTATCTGCCATGATCTTTCACACTGTCCTCTTTTGGAGGACAGAACTTATTTTGTTTTTCTTTTGTTTTCTTTACAGAACTTATTAACACTGAAAATTGTCTTTTTCTCCCTGCTAAAATGTAGTACCCCCGATACTTAACTGTGTGTCTGGGACACAGTAGGCACTCCTCAATATAATATTGTTCTGATAATAATATGTAGTACTTTATGGTCCCTGACAGTGTTGAAAGCATATTGACATCCTCTGATCATTATGCACAATCTCCTGATAATCGTACTAATTATTCAAAGTATAATAATAAAAGTTGTATGTATAAACAGTCCAGTGATAGGATTTTCAAGATATCTTAAACATTGTGATGAGAAATACCATGTTCAGTATAATTTACCTCATTTTCTACAAATACCTTTTTAAGGAATAAAAGTGATGTGTGATGAAGGAAGCAGTGCCACAATTAACTTAGATTTTCAATGAAAGCTTCTTTACAAAAGTAAAAACTAAATGTCACAGCTGATTTTTCCAGTTATGGGTTTGTTTAATGTTTATTTCTAGAAAATATTTTGTTCTTAATGCTTTTTCTTCCAGAATATGTTACATCTCTGAGTTCCCCTTAATTAGGTAGGAAGAAACTTCTGGAATCCAATTAATTTTATATGAATATGTTCACCATTTATGTCAAGTCCTGAAATGAAAAATGTGAAATAATGCAAGAATGGGGTAAAGTTTGACCACTACTGAAATTGCCTCCAAAACCTTCAATCTTGTATTTGTTTTCCTTTTTGTGAGGAGGGGTGTATCAGTTGGCTTTTGCTGTCTAGAAAACCCCCTCAATACTTGTGGGTTAAAACAATGATCATTTATTTGCTTGAAATACCAACAGTTGGCAGTTCAGGCTGAGGGCAGCTGGGCAGTTCTTTTCCGGGTGTCTCCTGGGCTTGCTTTCACAATTGCGGTCAGCTGGCAGATGGTTAGGGCCATCCGTATGGATGGCTTGCCTCCCGTGTCTGGCTGTTGGCTGCCGTGAAAGACGTAACCGTGCCATATGTCTCTGGCATCTCACAGGCTACCCACATTTCTTCACACAGTAGCACCAAGACAGGGCAAGCCCCATTGCACAGGCACTTATCAAATCTATGCTTCTCTCACATTTGCTAATGTCCTATAGGCTGAAGTGTAGGTCATGTTGATAAGACCAGCTACCAAGAGGTAGAGTTACATATTCCACTTCTTGATAGGAGGAGTTGCAAAGTCACATTGTAGAGAGGTATACATATTGGAATGGGAGGAATCAGGGGTCAGTTTTTTTGTGATTTACTGGAATGAGTTCCTAAAAATGAACTTCTAAAATCAAAACCTCACAGAGAAGTTAATTTAATTTAATTTAATTTAATTTTATGTTATATTACTTTATTTTGTATTAAGTAGTGGAGCCCAACACCCAGCCTGAACTCACAACCCTGAGATCAAGACCTGAGCTGATATCAAGAGTTGGATACTTAACCAATAGAGCTACCCAGGCTCCCTTTACAGAGGGAAGAAATTTTAAAATTGAATCACGGACTGTGTGCTTTTCTAACTTTTTAACCTTAATGACAAGCTAAGTGGTAATTCTCACATTTTAATATATGTAGAGTATATCTTATATGCCCACTGATATTCCGATTCTAACATCCTTCTTCTACTCTGTTCTGATCCAGTGTATTTGGGGTGGGGTCCAAGAATCTTTTTTTTTTTTTTTTTTTAACTTAGCACTATATTGTGATGTAGGAGATCTAGAAGGACTGTATCTTCTGAAGACAGAATAGAAATGGTATGTATGCATTCTTATGTCTGGATGAGAGTATGAGGCATTCTGTTGAAAGCTTTCATTTCTTTGAAATTCATGTTTTTATATGAAATAATTAAATCATATAATACATAGTTTTCATTAACATCTAGCAAAGCTCAAGTTAAACTCTAGTAAGTTTAATTCCTGTTTATTCATGTGAGAAGTTTTCTTTCATGTAAATAGATGTAAATAATCTGAAATAAAGTGTATATTAAAGAAATGCAAAAAGTTGTTATAATTGACAATACACCTTCCACAAAGTCAGCTTTTATGTGAAATTTATGTCTAAAGAGATCTTTCTCGCGATTTTGAATATTATAGATTAGGAAAAATAAAGCAAAGGGAAAAGACAAAAGGAAAAAGCAAATTAGATTTTTCCCCCAGGGGATATATGTGCCATTTCTAAATACTAAATCATTGAATTTAAATAAAAAGACAAAAAAATAGTATTAATGAATCAGGAAAGTTACACTTAAGTTCTAACTCTTTGGCTAAATATCTTATTTATACGAAAATGCTTGGAAAATATTTTAATAAAGTATTTTGCACTAGTAATAACCTCATATTTTACCTTGTACATTTAATTTCTATCACTTAAATATAGATAAACCATCTGCTAGGAAAATAATCTCTCACTTTATAATCCACTCATTGGAATACCACAAAAACTAACAATTTACCATGGGGCAAAACATAAGATGTGTGTGCAGTTAGAAAATAGCAAGACACAGATTTATGTGTATAAACATTTGTTTTTGAATTATATTATCAAAAGAGTCCTGGGTGACACATTGAGTTGAGTATCCTACAGCTATGTTTGCTTGTTTGATTATCGGGTCAGGACTCTGGATTTGTCTTTAACAAAATCCCAGAGGAAAGAAACTCTCTCCCTTGCAACCACTTCAGGGAAATCACAAGAAGGCTTCTGAAGAACGGTTCTGTCTCTGGAGACTGACTAAAGTTTTATTTTCATCTTATGAAAGAGTCTTAGTATGCTATTTGCTGTTTCATTTTCTGAAAGCATGATGAAAATTGAAAATATTCTGTCTTAGGTCCTGTGAAGATAATATCCCATATGTCTCTGGGTGAATTATATGTTTAGCTGGCAGGTAGAGATCCTGAAGAATTCATTTATAATCCTGATGCACAGTGCATGCCCACTTTATCTCACTGATTACAGATTTTGCTTCCAGAATAAGTTGGGAACATCTTCTTTCCCTTTATGTTTCATTTTGTAATCATTAGCTTCAGAGCTGCATCTTAGGCTACTTTTTATTTTCAAATGCATTGGTCCAATGTGCTTCCTTTCAGGAAAGTCACTGTAAAGATGTGGATTGAGAAAGATGTTTATTAAGTGCTTTTCTTAATTGTTAGCTGAGAAGAAACAGAGTCCAAGTGAGAAAGATCAGTCTTTCTTATTTAAGTAAAATTTTCCCATAGTGACATTTTAAAATAAGGACTTTGATTAATAAGGTTAAAATTTTTTAATTAAATACTTTAATTAAGAAGTTTACTTACATATAATATGAAGCATTGTGGGCAACTGCTGATACTTCGAGTACCTATGCACTCATTCATTTACATACCTCATCATGATTGAATACCTGTATGTCCTAATTAATAGTGAGACTGTGACTATTCACAAGGAATTCTGAAATGAAGACATTTCCATTTATATAACCACATATTCCTCTCTACATTCAAGGGTTTATCCAGACCATATACAACATTTTTATAATGCTTATTCTCATGTTTTTAAAAATTTTCTGAAAAATTTTAAAATCCAAAGTAAAAGTTCCATCCAATACTTAAAAAGTTTCCTGTGCAATTTCAACTGTAGGTAAAATTTAAAAATAAGTTTTATTTCTTTTTAAGTAGAATGGCTCTGACATCCTTTTCTCCAAGAAATGGTATCATTTTAATATTACCTGGTGGGAAGATCAGTGACCTTTAAAGTATATTTCATGGAATTATTCAAGCCACAGTGACACCTTCAGGATGATGTTTATGTCTTACTTAGAGTCAGAGATTTGAATGGATAGGGGTCTTCAACTATATTGAATGTAAACTCATGCTTCACTGGTGGGTCAAGACACACAAGACAACCGCCAGAAGCCCAGGTCATCCACTTGATAATCTGAGCACCTGCTATATAGAAATGAAAGAATAGCAAGTTTTCCCAAACTAATAACGGCTAATCTTGACACCTATATTTTATAATGAGTGGTTGCAAATTAAGACTCTCTTTTCATCAAGTAGCAACGTGGTCTTTAGAATGAATTACATGACACAGCTGAAAGGAAATTTCTGTGTCCTTTCTTACAATGAATATACCTGATGGTCAGTTATCAGTTGTATGATGTTACTTAGCAGTGATGATGATTTTGCAACTTGAGGGTCTTGAAGTAAAATAGCCCCATGATATGGAGATCAGCTGTTTTCTGATGGGTTTGTTTGTACCAGCAGCTCTGTGAGCATGACCCAAATTTAGATTAAAGAAGAAAAACTAATCATTGAAACCCACTGAAATGTCAGTGAACTTTGAGAAATCCAATTATGATCCAAATGTGAAATTATCACATAGCAAAATAAACAAAGCATCTGAACCTTTCTGAAGCCCATTCCAGTTCTAAAATTGCATTAGATTAAGATAATAACTTGACTTCATGAATTAAAATGAAAGAGAAAGATAGCAGAATTAGTTGCTCTTCTGGTGCTAATTTGTTTCTCTTGATCAGATGAATTCAGTGCCCATAATTCTGTTTATTTTTTATTTTTTAAATATTTTAAAAAAGATTTTATTCATTTATTTGAGAGAGAGAGAGAGACAATCTACAGCAGATTTCTCGGTGAGCCCACAGCCCAAAGCGGGATTCCATCCCACCATAGCGAAATCATGACCTAAGAGTCTCACGCTTAACCAATTGAGCCACCAGGTGCCCCTCTCATGGATTTATATGGCCTAAATACTTCTCCAAATGTTATACATCCAGTTGGCTCATTTCCAGAAAGTATTTTCTAGCTACAGAAAAAGCAGTTCTTTGTGTGGCTCAACAAATATAGGAAATCAAGGTTACAGTGCTACGTGTGTGTGTCTGTGTAGGCATAAAATTTAGTGTAATTTAAAATGATTCATTGTACTGTACATTGCTTATTCTGTAGACATTCAATGTGAGTTGTACAAGAGAAAAATGAAGGTCCAAAGGGATATCTAATTTTTTGAGATCATCTGGTATTTTCTTAGTATTATCTGCCTACTTTAATTTTTTAATTTTCTCATCTATCCACACTAAAAGAGTGAAACAATTCATTACTTTTAATGGAAATCCTTTTCTTAAAATTATTATTCAAAGGGCAGTGAGTTAGCTAAATCATTCTTAAATATATTCCCACTTTTTATCTGGGCATCACTCCAGTATTTTAAGCCACTAAATATAATGAGCATTGAGGATTAAATCCTAGTTCAGTGTCCCTTAAAGTGACCAAATCTCATATTGCATATCAAAAATGACAACCTTGTAATTTTCTAATAAGATGTTAACATCTCTCAGACCTTACAAGTTTGAATAAAGGATAGACTTTACAATTTTCTGTGATATTTTGAAAATTAAACTTTTCTCTCTACTTTCCTCTCCATGTGTCTATCTCTCATACACACAGATACACAGAGGCATCAGAAAAATAGGTTAGTTTAAAATTGCTTTCTTTAAAAGTTATCTGTTGGTTCCTCTAATACTATTAGGTAGGCATCTAAAATTTTGTGTCTTCATTTAATAAATATTTCTTAAGTATGTAGCTACCACATCATAAGATGCTGGATAGATAATGGGAAATGGAACATTATAGTCCTGGCATTCACCAAATCTAATGTCTGTTGCAGGAGACACTAGTCAAGTTAAGAAACAAATATCAGATTATAACTGAAAGGAAATAATGAGGTACTATAAGGAAAAATAAGAAGGAACAATTTTGTATTGACTGGTCGTGTAAGACAGCTTTGAAGAAGTGAAAATCAAAATGAGGAGCTAAGAAATGAAACTTGTAGTGTGCAGGGTGCAGTGTGTTATGAGTTGTGTGATGGTAATGAAGGTGGAAACCTGACTGTTTCCATGAACTGAAGGAAGGCCGGTGTGGTTGGGGACCAACAGTCGATGGGACATGTGTGGAAGGGGAAAGTGTAAGCAGAAAGGTACTTGCAGAATGTTCAGAGAAGCTTGGATTTTATAGCCCTGCCTAATATTAATACAAATAAAATTATAGAGTTTCCTTTTATTTCCCTGAAAATCTCTATTTGAAACTTTATGAAGAAATTTAAAAATCTGGGCTTGAGTATTTTGTATGGATTCACTGTGGTTTAAAAGACTGGTCACACTGGAACCACCAAGAAGGTGGGCTGTGCATCATTTTGGAAGAGGAAGAGGGCAATGTGTTTCCTGTGTTGGAATGCCTTTTTGGCTAGCTGGTTCTGTCCTCATTACTACTTACACAGAAATGCATTTTTCACTAGTTTTACAGAATAAATTATCTTGATGATGTAAATCTTATTTTCATTTTGAACGTTTGTTTCATAAAAGCTAGAAACTAGAGTTTCCGAAATAATATTTTTGCTTAATATCACTGATCATGAGGGAAATGCAAATCAAAACTACAGTGAGATAGCATCTGATCCCAGTCAGAATGGCTAAAATCAACAACACAAGAAACAACCAATATTGACAATGTGAAGAAAAGGTAACACTCTTGCACTGTTCGTGGGAATGTAAAGTGGTGTAGCCATTATGGAAAACAGTATGGAGGTTCCTCAAAATGTTAAAGATGGAATTACCCTATGATCCAGCAATTGCACTACTCGGTATTCACATAAAGAATACAAAAATACTAATTCAAAAGGATACATGCACCTTAAGGTTTATAGCAGCATTATCTATAATATGGAAATAGCTCAAGTGTCCCTCAACTAATGAATGGATAAAGAAGAGATGGTATATATATATATATATATATATATATATATATATATATACCAATGGATATTACTCAACCATAAAAAAGGATGAATGCTTGCCCCTCTGGATTTTAAAAATATTATCTTATTGTAGTTTTGATTTCTGTTTCCCTGATGATAAGTGATGTTCAGTATCTTTCCATGTCTGCTGGCCATCTGTAGGTCTTCTTTGGAAAAATGTCTATTCATGTGTTATGCCCATTTTTAAATTGGATTATTCACTTTTTGGGTGTTGAATCTTTATAAGTTCTTTATATATTTTGGATAATAACCCTTTATCCAATATGTTATTTGCAAATATCTTCTCCCATTCAGTAGGTTGCCTTTTAGTTTTGTTGATTGCTTCCTTCTCTGTGCGGAAGCTTTTTATTTTGAAATATTGCCATTTGCAACAATGTGGTTGGAACTAGAGAGTATTATGCTAAGTGAAATAAGCCAGAGGGGGGACAAATGCCATGTGATTTCACTCATGTAGGGCTTGTTGCGGGGGGGGAGGGGGCGGCAAAGCAAATGAGCATAGGGAAAGGAGGCAAACCCAGAGATGGACTCTAGACTCTGGAGAACAGACTGGTGCTTGCTGGAGGGGAGTTGGGTAGGAGTGTGGGTTGGATGGGCAACGGGGTTTGGGGGGTGCACTTGTCGTAATGGGTGCTGATATTGTGTGGGAGGTGTTAGGTCACTGTGTCGTACAGCCAGAGCTAATATTGCACTGTGTGTTGGCTGGCTGGAATTTAAATAGAAACTTAGGAGAAAAAGAATTAGGAAATCCAGAGGAGTTCTAAAAATCATAAAACAGGTATTATTCACGTACTATCTAATGCCAGAGTGTCCAGTAGAAATTTCTGTGATGATGATAATGGTCTATAAATGTCCAATATGGAAGCCAGTTCTCACATGTGGCAGTTGAATATTTAGAATTTAGCTAATGTGACTGAAGAACTGAATTATTAATTTTAGTTTATTTTAATAAATTTAAAATTTAAAAGCCTCATGTGGCTAGTAGCTACTGTACTGACTTCAGATCTGTTATATACTTACCAAGGGTTCTCAGTTAGGCACATATAAATATGATAACATACATATGAACCTCAGGAATTTAATGGAGAAAGTGAGCAACACATGGCAGAGTTTTGGGTAAACCACTAGAGGTTTCTGAATGATATTCTAAGAGATGGAGAGGCAGATGGTGGACGAAGCAGTAGTGCTTCTGACACTTGAAGGATGGGCCAGGCTGTTAACATGTGGAATTGGAATGGAAGGCAGGAAGAGCAAAGTAACCAACAGGAGAGGAGAGCAACGAGTTGTCATTAGAGACATGGGTATCATCATCCTCATAATAGTAATAATAATAGCTAACATCTATCAAGTACTTACTTTGAGACATTTTTCTGAGAGCTCTACATGCATTAATTAATCCATTCTCACAACAGCTTTCTAAGTTTAAATGCCATATCATCACCCTCAATTTACAGATAAGGGACCTGAGGGTCACAAGGTCAAGGGAATTTCCCAAGGTCAAGCTGGTGGTAACAAAGCCAAGATTTGAACTAAGGAAATCTGAGAGGCACAGAATTGTCCATAATAGGGCTTGGAGATCAAATAAGTGTTAAAGGGACAAGATGTAGAGAACAGATGGGCAGATGTGGGTCCTCTCCAGAGATCCTTTTGAGAGGATAGCAGGTGGATTAGAAAATAGAAAGAGACTTTCTATTAAAGGTTAAGGGGAGAGCAAAGAACGGACTGTCTATTGGGAGATAGAGTAGGGCAGAGTATCATGGAGAAGTGATTGGTAAATCTAAAGACTTACAGAAAGTCTAAAGCTCTTTGACTTGGCTTTTGAATGTTCTCTTCATCCTAAGCCTTTTTTTTTTTTTAAGATTTTATTTATTTATTTGACAGAGAGCAAGATCACAAGTATGCAGAGAGGCAGGCAGAGAGAGAGGAGGAAGCAGGCTTCCTGCTGAGCAGAGAGCCTGATGCGGGGCTGGATCCCAGGACCCTGAGACCATGACCTGAGCCGAAAGCAGAGGCTTAACCCACTAACCAGGGCGCCCCAGCCTTTTTTTTTTTTCTCTCTCCTATAGGCATTTTATTTGATGAGAGAGGTGTGGTTCTTTCAACTTTTCAGTTTCCTAATTTCTTCCTCTTTTTTTTCTGGACCATTTCCCTTACTGAGATGAGTTGTGTTATAACTTAGCTGTGGAATTCTTAAGCCTTGATGAAGTGTCCATGGATATTCAGAGTTGTGTCCAAGACTGGCTGGAAACAGTGAATTAACCGATGGTTGTTTTGTATGGTGTCATCATACACACTACGTGGAGGTTCATTTGGTAGTGCCCATTTATCTGGTGATTTTCCTGTAACGCCTTCAGAGCCCATAGTTGGTTTCTGATAAAATTGCTTTTTTAAAATGAGACTGTAATTCTAAGTTTGATTTTTGGATGAGAGCAAAAACATGCCATGGTTCCCACCAGCAGTAGCATTAAAGGTAGAAACAGGTCAAATTCCCAAAGATGAATTTCACCTTCAAAAAAGTGGATATCAAAAATCTAGTCACTTACCACAAAGATGAAACTGGATTTAGAGATTTGTATTTGTAAATAGTTAACCTACAATGAGTTCATATGGAAAAACCTAATTAGTACCTACAATTGAGGAGATATTTCTGGAGATCCTACCAGCTGGTAGCCTAGATGGGACAGATGGCCCACAGCTCTTTAATGGGGGACGGGGGGAGATAATGTGTTGGCTTGGAGAGATGTGAATAAGAGACTTCATGAACTCTGTTTTTCATTTAAAAAGTATTTTAATATTTTCACAGGCAGTACTTTTATGAGAGGTATTACATTTAGCCTTTATCAAATGATAAAACATAGCAATTTTATGTCTCAATGCATGCTTACAGATGTCTGTGCACGTATCTGCAGAAAATAATTGTGTATGTATGTTAACACTAGTGGGCTAGTGGTCAAGATTTTTTTTTCCTTTTTCCTTTTTTTTTTTTTTTTTAATATCCACGCCTTCCTGGCTCTGAACACCCTTCCTGTTTCCTCTGTGTTGTACTCTGAGAGGGGAAATAAATATACCCATTTGTTCTTGAGACCTGCTGGGGCAAAAGGGTTTCTTGAACACTCATTAGTATCATCTGATGAGTATGCAGGAAACCTTTTTTTTTTTTTTTCCTTTTATCTTACTTGAAATCTCTGAGGATTCCATCACTTAAAGGACTATTAGATCTTTAGTGATCATGGTTCTGATGATGTTTCTGGAGGTGGTAGTGCTGGTGGTGTCATTGGCTATCATAGGCCAATAATGGCTTCTTTTACACCATTATAAAAGGTTTTACATATATTAGCATATTTATTCCTCATAGGAATCCTTATTGCTTTCCCTATTTTAAATTATTATCCTCATTTTACAGGAGGATGTTTAATCCCTAGAAAAGTTACAAATAAGAAGATTTTGTACAACCTGCCCATGGCCATACAGTCTGTCAGTGACTAACATAAGATTCAACCAGCAGATGGTTCTAGAGTCTGTATTCTTAACCTAGTGCTCACTATGATCATAGAATTTCTTATGAATGATTAAATGACTTAATAACAGGTATAATTTGTAAAATATTTTATAGTTTACCCTGTACTTTTGCTTATAATTTTGATCCCCAACTCTATAAAGTTGGTGAAAAATGGATTCAAGAAAGAACACATGACTTGGCCGAAGCTGACACCAAATAACCTTTGTTAGAGCTGGGACTCCCTCCTCATCTTATGGAAACAAGTTTCTAGTCTATTTTCATTGTCTCTATTAGAGGAGGACATTATATATTGTGCTACAGAACACTGAGATAGTCATTAAGGACACCATATGCCTGGAAGAGACATATACATTCTTAGCTTGAAGGTAGTGATAGGGATTTTGAAGTTTGGGTAAATGGGTCTTCAGTTTCCTTTTCTCCTTAGAGCTGTGTGAGCCTGAAAAGGCCCCTTTTTAGTCTTTTTCTTTTGGGGGGCTCATTCACCTACTTTGATACCTATAGAATGTATCTGACTTTACTAAACTCTTAAGTTTACTCCTCCTTTAATTAAGGCTCGGTGGTATTTCGTAGAGTCTTAGACTGGAAATGATTAGATTAGAAAGAGGTGACTTATACACCCATGAGTCCTAGTTCAGTCTTAAGTACCTGCCTTAAGCAGCCTCACTGTCCTCACCTGTAAAAAGATAACAGAAACACTGACGTAGCAGAGTTCTTTGGCTATTACTTGAAATGATGTATATAAAGCACATCGCGCTATGTCTGGCATATGAGAGGCACTGAATACATTTTGAGAATTATTTTTTCATATTATATATAATTCAATGGTGGCTCAGATCTAGGACATGAACGATTCTATCTTTATACAGAAACCAGCAAAAGTGATTTATGAAATTGTTTCAGGGAGTATTTCTGTCCCCAATAATTGCTCATCAAGTGAAGGATAAATGACAAGGGTCTGAAGGGGGCACTTCCTTCCTTCAATTATACTTTACTGCATTTGATGGGGAAAGTATATGCTATAATGATATTTTTGACATTTTCGAAATGTAGCTCTTATTTTAAAGGGTTTTCACATGCAACAAAAATAATGTATTTGCATTACTCTGCCTGTTTCTCTCCTCTGTACCCTACTTATGTTTGTTTATGGTTTGTACCAGTGAAAACGGGATATGTGTCCTTGAATTGCTATACTTATATTAAGTTTCAAGGTTTCTGACCACTGGGCAAGTTTCTTGAAAGTTTTCTTTAGGATGATGCTATGGACTCAATACTTGTGTCTCTTCAAAATTCATATGTTGATACCCTAGCCCTCAAGGTGATGGTATTTGGAGATGGACTCTTTGTGAGATGATTAGGTCGTGAGGATGGAACCTTCATGATGAGATTAGCATCCTTAAAAGAGGAGTATTAAGAAAGCCTGCTTCCTCTTTCTGCTCTTTGCCATGGGAAATCACAAGGAGAAATGGGTCATCTGCTACCAGTAAGAGGGTTCTCACCAGACAATAGATCTCCCAGGATTTTGACGTTGGACATCCCAAGTTCCAGAGTGGGAGAAACAAATATTACTTATTTAAGCCACTCAATCTATGGTATTTTGTTACAATAGCCTGATCTAAAACAGATGATAACAATTTCTTTTTGAGAGAGGAGTGATTCTACTTTAGCCCAATATTTATCTAGGTCTTGCAAAAATTATTAAATAACATTTCTCTGTTAACATTTATTTTATAGTAAGAAATCTGTGGTAAATTTTAATTTGTGATTTTAACACTGTTTGTTCTTCTTACAGTGAGTGTATCCTTTCCCATTTTAACCAGGTAGATATGTTCTCACTTTGGGGATTTTGCAAAGCAGAAAATAAGTCTGCTTGAAGCTGAAAACTCTTGCTTCCTTCTGTAAATACATTTGTTGTGGAGGTGATGTGAGTTACTCTAAAAGGGGAAGAGAGAGAAATGAGAGGATTTTTTTTTTTTGCCTTCCAGATTTAGAAGAATTCAGATGTCTTAGGGTTCTACAAATATTGAGAAGCTTTTCAGAAGATGGTAGCATCTGGAGAGGTGGTAAAACATCAGAGGAGGTAGCCGCTTGGGGCACCTAGAGAGGCTGGATCCAGGCACAACATTGTGCAAATTTCCAGTTTGATGCACATGCCCAGATCTAGAATCCTGTATCGCAAGTGTGACACAGAAGCATCAGAGCTATGGCTGAGAAGGGGCTTATGTTGTCTGAGATGAGTGAACCAATGATTTGCACCAATGGCCTTACTAAACAGGAGGTACTCAATTCTTCAGCATTATGTAAGTGCCGGAGATCTTTGTATGATTTTTATATGATCTGGTCTTATCTTCTATTCTATGATACGATTTTTAGCACGGAGTTGGATTTATATGGTATTTAAGGAAATAAAGAAATAGACATTTTTGTGTAGTTTGGATTTCTGGACTGAGATTAATTCACCACAATTTCTGGTGTGGCCAAGTGTGGTTTTTACTTCAACAACTCGTGTGGATCCTGATATTTAATAATGAGCCCAACACTTTGATAGCTGATAGCTCAGGATGCTGCCCTACGGTATTATTTTTCATTGTTTGTCTTGTTTTCAGAGCTAGGATGTGGCTCCCCTTAGTACAAAGGGCTTGTGTTTATTTCTTTGCATCTTCTACAGCATCTGGAACATCGCTTTAGATATCTGTGCTTGAGTCTTACTATGATACTTGTTCTGGGGAGTATTATAAAGAAGCAATATTTATCATTGCTACAATGCTTATTTTCCTGGAATCTCAGAAGTCTGTGATCAGTTCACTGCCCTGATCCTGAGGGGAAATTTTTTTTTTTTAAAAAAAGAATGAAGATAATCTAAAGTAAAGCAGACTTTTCCTACAAGTGAATGTCTTTTTTTTTTTTCTGAGAAAAATAAGAAGGGATAAGAATGATTTTAAATATGTACAGCTGTGTAACATCTATGCTAAGCATAGTTACTAAGAAGGCCTGAATTATGGTAATAGGAATATACCAATTTGTCTGGTCTGTGGGATACCTCAGGGTATGTATTTTATTGAGCCAAAGTGCATTTATCTGGCACATCATTGCTCACAAGTACTTTGGCCTCCTTTCTCTCCTGATGATTGCTTAATGGAAAAATATGTATAACCCTTATTAAACACTAACAATATTTGTGGATATAAGAACTTTCTGGACGGTCTCCACTAATAATTGCCATTTTGTCTCAGTAGCGACTCTGACAAGGGCTCCCCCTGTGGCCTTGCTGGTGTTGCCTGAGACACATTTTGCAGCTTTCTTGGAAACACCCTGGGATGTGCCTATTTAAAATTCCTCCAAGCCGCATGCTTGTTGTATCCTTATGTGGCGTGTCACACACTCCTTTTCTGGGTCAAATCATGCATACTACATTTATTCAGTCTTACAGAAGGAAAAAGGGAAAAAAAAATACCTCTTGTACCTGTCCCCAAAGCTATTTTAATCTCTTCTTTCTGCAGTTTTTCTAGCTGGAATCCAGCGGGCAAGTGCTAGTAGCTCCCATCCCTATGTGAGTGAAGGCCCAGTGAATCCTGTCTGCTTCCCCTGAGTTCTGCTGTAAATGTACTCACCCGATTGTAAAACAGGATCATAAGAGGAAAGGTTTTGTTGAAAACACCTGGATAGCATTTTATTATCTATTTCATTAATTTGCTCAGAAGCAGTCTTTAAAGATGTGAACTGTGGTTTAATTAGTCTAAAATATTCCTTCACTATTTCCCTCACATCCTTACCCTTAAAGTGCTGCAGACCCCCCGTGGTGCTCAGTAGGTGGGAGGATTCAGGCAATAATCAGTTGCTGGGTTTTATGTTTCAGGGTCTTTCTCTAACTTTGGAAACTCAGGCAGCTTATCTGCGGAGGATGAAATGGTATGTTAGAGCCTCGCTGTTTAAACTATTATAAATTCGAAATGTGTTGCTATTTATTAAGGAATTTCCAATTCTCACATTCCCTGTTACTTTTATCTACATGTTTTTGAGCCACAGGGCTCAGGTTAAGTGTGTCATAAATACCTTTCTCTGCTTTATACAAATGGCGCTAATATTTCCTCCTTCCTATTTCCCTGCCCTATTCTATCCCCTAAGAGCAAAGTGGGAACAGAATATACTGGGAGGACAAAAGCCTATTTCATTTTATTTTTATTTATTTATTTTTAAAGGCTTTATTTATTTATTTGACAGAGAGAAAGAGAGGGGGAGAGAGCACAAGGAGGAGGAGCAGGAGAGGCAGAAGCAGGCATCCCAGCTGAGCAGGGAGCCCAACTTGGGGCCCGATCCCAGGTCCCTGGGATCATGACCTGAGCTGAAGGCAGACCCTAACTGACCGAGGCACCCAGGCTTCCCAAAAGCTTATTTTATTTATTTTATTGAAGATTTTGTTTATTTGACAGAGAGAGAGACAAAGGAGAGAGGGAACACAAACAGGGGAAGTGGGAGAAGGAGAAGCAGGCTTCCCGCTGAACATGGAGCCTGATGTGGGGTTTGGTCGCAGGACCTTGGGATCGTGACCTGAGCTGAAGGCAGACGCTTAATGACTGAGACACCCAGGCTCCCCAAAAACCTATTTTAATGTTCAGCTCAGAGGTTGCTTTTGGATGATGGTAAAACCTTTATTGCCCTTCCCCATTTTGCTATGATCACAGCTTTTTGAATTTGTTTCCCTCACTTAGAATCTTACTCACTCAAGGGTTTCTTGTTGCTTGGCATTTGAAATACAGTGGGGTTTGTTCCCTCTCTTTTGGGAGTTCAGAGGTATAGCTATTGGCCAACCATCTTTACTAACGGTCTTTTTTTTTCTTCTCAGATGTCCCTAAGTGCCAGCGAGAAGTCTCTGATGGTATAAGGTTTGGGAGAAGAACTGGTAGAAGGGGGTGGGGGAAGGAATGATGACGATTTAGAGAGAAGGCACCCCTGAGACTTCTACTATCTGCTGTGAGACTTAGCAGCTTTGTGAACCTGTGTAATTTAGTCTTTCTCTGCATCAGTTCCTCATTTATGAAACTGAGGAGACTGTGTTTTGTGTACTTTACAGGATGACAAGAGATCATGTTGATAAGATGTGTGGTATACATTTGGTTTTAAGTCAGTGATAGTTTTATTATTTTTTTTTTCTCTCATCTTCATCCTCCTTTCTCAGAAGTCTTTGCCTGTTTATTCTTCACAGTCTGCATTGGTGCTGATCCCCTCAGTGTACCCTTCATGGTGTCTCTGTCTGCTGGGTCATCTAGTGAGCTGTTTAATTGGAGGCCCCAGAGTGCTCCGTTGAATTGTAAGCTGTTGCTACCATCTACATTCCTTTGGCCGAAGGACACAAGTTCTAAACATAATAGACAGTTACATGGTCCATAGGATTATTTAACTAATGCCCCTCTTCTCTCTGGGATGCAAGTTCTACACAGGCAGGACCTGGGTCTCATTAATCATTTCCCTTTCAAATTGAGAAAGCCCAACACAGTGTCTGACCCATCAGAAGGGCTGTATAAATTAAACTCATGATGGAAGGTCCAATCATTAAGGTAACATGCAGTGATCCTTAATCTGTAGAGTTAAAGGATTGGAAACTTCCTGTGATTGAAATAGTGTGGACACTGTAAAGCTCTTATGGAGATACAACATCACACTATGAGTTTCTTATGTCCTGTGATATGTCTTGGAAGCTCAGGAAGGTCAGAGCCCTAAATTCAAAATGTGTTAGGTGAACCCATGCTTTCTTATGAAGAGGGATTTATTCTGACCTCATTGCTCCATCAAGGAAACCTATTTTTTGAAATCTTTGAGCTGTGAAGACCAGGTTGGAATGTCAGGAATTCTCTATCTTGGAGTTTCTTTTCTGGCCAACTTTTCCCTTTGAGAAGCTTCAAGCAGGGCTTTGGTGGCACCTCTGTTTTTCTAGGATAGAGTGGAGGTGAGTCCAGGGAGCTATCCCCCAAATTACAGATTTGGAGCTAATGGAAGCATGTTTATGAAAGAAAATAGAATCTAGAGGGAATTCTAGAATTTCAATATTTTCCTTAAAATGGACCTTTCAGATGATTTAAGACTAGTCATTCATTTCAAATATTAACTATCTATGACCTAGAGAAGATGAGTAATGAAGGCAAGTCCTGTTCCATGTTGGGTATGACAACAACAGAATTGTCCCTCATACTTTGAAACCGTTGATTAGCATTTTGTCTGCTCCATGAGACATATGTATATCCATATATACCAAAATGTACATTGTAAGTTGATTATTTTCATTGTGATTGAATATATGCCTATATGTGGACTTTACTACTATTTCAATTTTATTTTTATCTTGTGAAAACAATTTGGACCATCCTATTCTGTCTAAACCTAGCTTTCAGAGCAATGTAGTACTTTACCCTGCCAGGTTTATTCCTAAATTTTATGTAAAGTTCTACATGCAAATAACTTATAGAAGTAATGTTGAGGCAAGCCTCCGATTTGCTATATTTGCCCTTGATTGAGGGTGCCCCAGGAGCCAGTTTTCATTTCAATAAGCAGCTCATAGATGCAATTAGTGGTATGTGTAATGAGGATTAGAAAGGTCGCAATTTTGTCCCATTAACTGGACCACTGAATAACGGAGAATTTTAACCCCAGTTGGCCAATGGAGGAAACCTGGCACAAATATAATAATGACATGACACATTGTTTAATGTTCTTATCAACCTGGAGCCATGGTTTTTAACATTTTCTGGAAACCTCCCATATATTTTTAGAATTTGAAAGAATAAGTTGTTGTTGAATTGATTTGTAACCAACTTGTATTAATTATATAGGTGATCTTAATATGATTTATTGATATGCATGGCAAGCTGCCTTAGAATTAATGCCCTGTTATCCTTCTCATGGATTCATGTATCAGATAGCCACATACCAACATAGCTATAAAGTAAGTTTTAACTTTCATGGAGAAGTGTAAGTTATTAGTTGTAGGATAAGCAGTTTTTAAAGGTCTATAGATTCCTATTCCTCTTTGTAGAAAAATACTTTAGCCTATATATTTGGTAACTTTCATTTTTTTTTCAGATTCCAATTCTGATTTTATTTTTTATTTTATTTTTAAAATTTTATTAATTTTTTTATTTTGAGAGAGCAAGAGAGAGATCACAAGTGGGAGGGGTAGAGGGAGAAAGAGGAAATTGCAAGCAGACTCCCAGCTGAGCATGGAGTCCATCATGGGACTTGATTCCACAATCCTGAGATCATGACCTGAGTGGAAACCAAGAGCTGGTACTTAACCAACTGTGCCACACAGGCACTCCTATATATATTTTTTTTATTTCCTTCCTTCCTTCCTCCCTTCCTTCCTTCCTTCCTTCCTTCCTTCCTTCCTTCCTTCCTTCCTTCCTTCCTTCTGTAATCTCTGTGCCCAATGTGGGGCTTGAACTCATGACCCTGAGACAAAGAGTCCCAAATGCTCTACTGACTGAACCAGCCAGGCGCCCTCCCAATTCTGATTTAAAAAAAAAAAAAAAAAAAGCTACTTGTTAAGTGTCTGTTTAACCCATTAGCTCGTGAATGCCACGAGAAAGGTATCATTGTGCATTTATTCATAGGTGTGTCCCAATGCTAAGTAGAGTGCCTGAAATATGACAGATAGTGCATATTTACTGCATGAATATGACTAAAATAAATTGAACTAATCATGTTCCTCATTTACATGTGCTATCAAAGATCCTTCTACCTAAAATTCATTGAGGCTGACCCTGGGGACAGTTTTTACCTACTGTTGTCTCACTTTTCTGTATCTCTGAGCACATAAGTAGCATTAATAGAATAACTGCATATTATTATTGACAGCTTCAGTTAATTCAAAATTGTAACTGGCAAACCAGAAGAACACAGAAATTTTCAGTTAAGTAGTAAATGAAGTACTCTGTGAAGTACTGTTTTAGACTAAATAAAGGTAAAAAAGCTCCACTTGACTCTTTGTGATGTTTCACAATGTGACACACATATTCTGTTTTGCCACCCCAAATGTCTGTGAGTCTCTGCCTAGAAAGTAGTCACCTGTTGCACTTTCATTTGGAAGAGGTCCAGAGTATAATGTTTTGGTAATATTCAAGCATAAGAAAAGCAGGGGGAAAAAATATCTCTTCTGTAATGTTCCTTTTTTGGGCAACTCTGTCATTTGTCTCTCATTCTATATATCAGAAGACAATCAAGGTATAGCTTGATATATTTATCAGAAAAAGAGAATCTCCTAGAAGGAAAGGAACTCCATTCATAACCTACCTTCTCAAGACATTTGTTGATTTATGCCTAGTCCTTAATACTACTACCACTAGTTATAGAATACTTACCATGTGCCACACTTTGCATCATGTGTTTTCTACGTATTGAGCATAAGCTCAGAATGTCCCAGGAGGTGGTGACATCACCATTATTTTATAGAGGAATGTTAGAGGTGAGTCAATGAGCTCAGCTAGGAAATGCTAGAGAATCAAGCCCATGTCCATCAGACAGCAAGTGCACAGTGTTGATGTGTTTCCTAACTGGGATGTGCTACCTAAATATTTAGGGCAGGATTAGTGTGGCTGGAAGGAGTTTCTGTTCTTGCCATAGAACTCAAAAAGTCCTCCTTATGGGGGAAGCTTTGTGGTGGCAGATAGGGTAGAGATGTCATAGATGAAACTTTTTAACTAGTAAGATGACAGGACATAGTGTAAAAAATCTTGGACCCCAGCTAGGTGAACCGCAAATTTAAATATGCTTCCATCAACTTCTTCTTCTTCTTCTTTTTTTTTTTTAGCAGCTTTATTGAGGTATAATTTACATACTATGAAAGTCACCCATCGTAAGTGCATTATTGAAATGATTCTTAATAGACTCATACAGTAATACAACCATTAGCAACAGTAGAAGTTCAAAAGGCTATATCCTCTCCTTTAGCCCACTATGTTGGGGGAGGGGAGATCCTCGGGGTGGGATTTTAATCTTACCACTTGACCCAGTGAAAGAATATTTTAAATTGTCCTTTTTACCTTCTCCCTTAAGTTGCATTCATTCCTCTGTTTTCAAGTACAAATTCTAAATCTGTTCTTAGCTTTCTGTATTTCAGCTTTCAGTATATTATTGATTTCTCCATGGAATAGGGTTAGAGTGGGCAAAAATGGTTGTATGTTTAGGAAAGTAAGTGCTAGTATGGTGAGAGAAAAATAGTCTTTATCATCATAAAATTCTACAATTTAGCTTCCTTTCTTATATGAAACCTGGGTTATTTTATATGTGTTATAAGGTATGAAAATATACTTTAAAAATCTTTAAAATCATAGATTTTTAAAGTGGCAGGGGACTTAAGTAATCCTCTCATCTGTTTTTGGACTCTAAAATACTATTCTTCAATAATATTTCTGTTGAAGTTCAGAGTCTGATTTGATTTGCTTACTTTTTCACCAATTGTTTGTTAAGTGAATTCTACATCCAAGTCACATGTTTGTTGTTAGTAAGAATTAGGAAACAAAAGCAATGGGGCATCTGGGTGGCTCAGTTGATTAAGCAGCTGCCTTCAGCTCAGGTCATGATCCCAGCTGGGAAGTCTGCTTCTCCCTCTGCTCCTCCCACTACTCGCACTCTCTCACTTTCTCTCTCTCAAATAAATAAATAAAATCTTTAAAAAAATTAAAAGGAAACAAAAACAAAAAACCATCTCCCACTGCAGCAGTTGAGCTGCCCTGGCTTGAACTGCAATCTCATGGTGTCCCCCTATTGAATATATGCAATTTCACAGAATATGTAAATGACACAAGGTCCCTGTGTGATTGTGACAGAGCAAGATAAAAGCATGACCAAGTCCGAACAAAGACAAAACAAAACAGAGCCCAAACCATTGAATGATCAAGCTTGTTTCTTTCCCAGCTAACATGAGGGATGGAGGGATAGGGCTTCTTCACCAATGATAGTTTCAGCTTTGTGTTGCCATTCTTGCCTCCTAAGTAAAAACAATGAACATATTCAGTTGTAGAATTGCCCTTGCTTTCTAACCTCACCTAATCCAGAGTAAAATCATGTTTTCTGGACCCTTCTACAAAAGCACCTAACACAAACCAAGCTCTTATAATGAGCTCCCCTAACACCATCTGTGGGGTGCCCACCCCTGCATCTCCACCTGGTTGTGGTCCCCCTTGTTGCAGTGAGCTAATACGCTCTATCTTCCTTGACTACTGATCTGTCCCTGATGGTCTGTTGTTGGTGGGCATCTACATTAATGTTGGAGCTAAAACAGATGTTGTCACAGCTCCAATTGCGCTTTCCTTCTTGTCAGAGAGACAGACATTAATGATGTAATTTACTAGTTAGTGGATAACTGCCTGTGAAATCAATGCTTTAAGCTGTATGTGCAGCAGGAGTCTGGAAGTTTCCCTAAGGAAATGTCTCTTGAGCTGAGAGGTAAGAAGAATAAATAATGGAAAGGTGTGAAGGGCCAACAGGAAGGACCTGAGACTAGAGAAAATGTGGTATTCTGGAGAACCTGAGACAAGACCAGGAGGAGTAGAGGACAAGGAGGAATTATGGGGGGTGACATAGGTTGTTAGAGGTCCTCGATGTTGGATATTTTTATCTATTTTTTCCAAAGAGTGGAAGAGAACCATCAAAGGTCTAAGGAGGGTAATGATATTACCACATCATTGCACATTGTGCAAAGATTTCTGGGTGTTGCATGAAGAAGTTATTGGTGAGGATTCACAGTGGATGTGGGGAAACTGTGTAGGAGGCTTTTTCAGGTAAGAAATGAGGAAAGCATGGATTACAGCAGAGGAAATAGAGATGGAGAGATAAAGACTCGATTGGGATACATTTTATTGTAAAACTATTTGGATTGGGTAATGGATTAGGGGCATGGTAATAGGAAAGAAGGGAGGTGTGGCTTGGGTAACTCAAGAGATGTTTGTGGCATTCATTGGTTGGATGAATGTGCTACATCTCCTGACTTCAGTGAAGTTACAAAACTACTAAATATTGGAGCTAACACTCACATCTTCTGGATTTTGGAGCAGGCCTTTCTTTCTTTTACATTCAGCCCTTGTTTGTACTATAAAGTGAATTTCAAGGAAAACATGGAGCTAGATGAATTTCAGAAGAATAGGTTCAGGGATGGGAGTGCAGCAAGCAGAGATCCTAACCTATCTTGAACTATAACATCATGTGGGAATAATCATTTTTGAAGCTCTTTTTAAATTCCAAGATCAATCATTTAAAGCTGATTCACATTTTCCTGAGCAGAAAAGTGGTTTTCTGGGACTAGAGATGGCAGTAGGAGGTCAGGAAAGAAGGAGCTTGAGGGGATGTGATTATATGTATGAAAACCATCTTTATCTTAGATTTCACTAGAATTGAGTCTCTCTCTTTTTTCTTCTTCTTCTTATTAATGGGTCATCCTTCCATCCATCACTCAACTGTTGTCTCCATTCAAAAACATTTTCCGAGATGATTAATTCCCATGTCCTCTGTTAGAAGTGGAAGATAACAACAGTGAGTAATTATTGTGTAATATAGGATATGGTCCAGGGGTTAGGAAACCTACTTTTGGTCCTAGCTCTGTTTCTACTTTTATGTAGAAACTTTACATTTCATTAAATAATTTATTCTTTATCTTATTGGCAATGAGGGAATAAAAAATAACCTAATTATTTCATAAGTACCAACCTTTATTTGGGTAAAAAAAACAGAAAAAAAGATGTCCCCCAAATTGATGGGTACTGTTAGGAAGGGATTCATATCCTATGAGCTTTGATTTCTTATAAAATGGGGAAAATATTACTGCTTACCTAAGGTTTCAAGATAAATGAGATAAGGCATGTAGCACTCTGCTAAATACTAAACATTCCAAATAATAACAGGGATACTTTTAAAACACTAAAACCTCGTTTGGGGTCTAGGAAAAAAATAAATGAAACAAGATGGGATCGGGAGGGAGACAAACCATAAGAGACTCTTAATCTCACAAAACAAACTGAGGGTTGCCGGCGGGGAGGGGGTTAGGGAGAGAGTGGTAGGGTTATGGACATTGGGGAGGGTATATGCTATGGTGAGTGCTGTGAAGTGTGTAAACCTGGAGATTCACAGACCTGTACCCCTGGGGCTAATAATACATTATATGTTTATAAAAAAATAAAAAAAAAAATATATATATATAAAATAAAAGAAAAGATAAAAACTCTAAAACCTCAAATATTTATTAAAGAAAGTAATTTTTTTTTTTTTAAGAGAGAGAATGTCCTCATGGGTAGTGGAGGGGCAGAGGGAGAGGGAGAAAGAATCTTAACCAGGTTCCATGTTCAGTGGGGAGTCCCATGCTCAGCATAAGCCCCACACAGGGCTCCATCTCATGACCCAGAGATCATGACCTGAGCTGAAATCGAGTTGGTTACTTAACTGACTGAGCCACCAAGATGCCCCCAAAGTCATATATTTTAGCATCTTTGATACAGTGGAAAATATGTAATTTTGATTTGTGAGACAGGTGTCTCTAAGTCTTAGTAGCATGGGATTAAGAAAAATTCGAGTGGTAGTAATGTTCACGTTGATTAAACATACTCCTTCCCAGGAAAAGCTTCAGGACCTCAACCTCTTCTCTACCCTACCTGTCCCATCTAAAATAATTTTTTTGATGACTTAAATTCTGTTTTTGTTCTCTATCCGTTTCCTACTTTTTTTTTTTAAATGATTTCTGTCTGTATAACTTTTCAAAGTGATATCTTGTCATTGCTGTCTCTGAGATTGCTTCTTCCTGGTCCAGTTTCATATCCTGGTTTCATGCACCTAAATAAAACAAGACAAAACAAAACAATGATAAAAAAAAAACCCAAACCTTTATGTGATAATCATCCAAACCAGTGCTTATTCTAGGCAAATATACTTTGTCACTTGGATCTCAAACTACTTATTGCCTTGGCCACAATTGTCTTCATAGTGGTATAACCCATTCCATGGTGCAATTTCTAGAACCACCATTTTAATGTCTTGCCCTTTCTCTCTCTCACTCCAGATACAAAATAAAAAGCAAACTCTAGGGGCATAGTAGGTGGTCACTGCTCTCATTTTTAAGTCAGCTTGAAAAACCACTGGTCTTACCTACTACTGTCCTATTACTTATCTAGTACTTACCTACTGTTGTGGATTATCTACCTGTTTTAGAGGTTTCTCTTTTTTTCCTCCTTAACTACATATATTTATTTTTTTCATAAATTAAAAAAAAGTCCACATGTCAAAATACCTTCTATTACCAATATAATAGCAAAAGTGCATTGGACAAGAAGCTGTGACAATCTCTGTTAGAATATAGCTTCTTCAGGGGCACCTGGATGGCTCAGTGGGTTCAGCCTCTACCTTCGGCTCAGGTCATGATCTCAGGGTCCTGGGATCGAGCCCCACATCAGGCTCTCTGCTCAGCAGGGAGCCTGTTTCACCCTCTCTCTCTGCCTGCCTCTCTGCCTACTTGTGATCTCTCTCTGTGTGTCAAATAAATAAATAAAATCTTAAAAAAAAAAGAATATAGCTTCTTCTACTCACTAGTTAAATCATATGAGGAAAATACATAAAATTCTCTCATCTCAGATTCCTGAAAAATGGACATAATGCTTTGGTGAATTTTTCTAAGAAGTAATGAGAGGAGGTCCTCAAAAGAATCTTGCATCATGCCTTGCAATGTTCCTGATTTAGAGAACGAATGCAATGAAAGTGCTTGCCCCAGGTTGCCTAAAGGAAGCAGGAGAGCTCTCTCTTGAGAAGTGTTGGCAGATGTTACCACGGAAATTTCTTTTAGAAGCTGAAGTATGCTTGACTACCTGAGGCATTGGGGAGAGTTTATGTTCTGTGTCACACTATTGCCATGTTATGTTTGGCACTATATTGCATTCTGCTATATCTTCAATTTATTTTGGGAAACAGTTTGTATGAGGAATTCTGTATTAAAGTAAGCAATATTGAATTTTTTCTTCAATTCCTCTAGGTCCTGTTATATCATTGGCTTTTTCTTTTCTTTTCTTTTCTTTTTTTTCCCTGATCATCATGTGAGCAATGATGAGAGTAAAAACCGTTTATTGAGAATAGAATGCAGTTGTTTGTGATGTGGGCTGTTGTGCGTCAAGGCAAATAATTAATTTATTTCTTTTGATTGCAAACTTCTACCATATTTGAAAGTGTGTTGCCTGGGGTGTCAGTTTTATTGTGTGCGGGTGTGTGAATGTTGGTGTGTTTCTTATAGAAATGGTATCTTCACAATGTTAATTGAACTGATCTGGTTTGTCTTATAATTCCTTCTTTGACCAAAGAGGGAAAGAAATGGTGGTACAGGTCCATTTGATGAACATTTTAAAACAAATCTAACACTAGTTAAGTGAAGATTATATATAAGAAATGAGACACAGCAACTCTCTTGTGATCGTAGTTGAAAACAATAAAAACAACGACAACCACTAATTAGAATCTTATAGCTTAGCCAAAATTTCTACTGGTCTTAAATTAGTATAGTAACCATCCTGATTCAGTTAATCTCATCTTGCTGACTTAATTTTTTAAGGAGCTGGTGGAATGAACACTTTTAGTGGAAGAAACTCATTTCTAGTCATGAGACAGGAGGAAGTTCAAGAGCTTTTTCTAAATTCAGCTGTTGAGATTTTGTGCTTTATGCAGAGACAATCTTAAAGGAGAATTTTTGTCCAAATTAAGTAGAGAAAAGAGCAAAACAGACTATATTCCATACAGAATTTATATATATATATATATATATACACACACACACACACACACACAAAATTTATATATATACATATATATACACACAGAATTTATATACATATATATGTATATATATACATATATAATATATGCATATATACGTGTATATATGCATGTATATGTATACATGTGTATACACACACGTATGTATGTTTACCACAAAACAGTTAAAAACACTAGATGACATAGGTAAAGGATCTTTTGAAATACATTGCTTAGGCTGGCAAGAATGCAGCAGATATCATTAGAGGCCAAATGTGGAAAGGAAGCTGAAATCCAGAGATGAAAGAATGTAGTACTAAAGCTGCTGTCTGTCTCATGATGTCTTCTGATCATGGATATCTTTGAATATCTGTTTTGATGGCAATAGGGGCATGGAGGAAAAGAAACAAAACTTAGAACCTCTTCTGGGTGGGGAATATGACAATATTACACGCCCCCCCAACAGAAACATAAAGCTGTGGGACTTTCTAGATGTGCAGAAAACAGGCTGCAAGAAAAGTTATTTGTCTTGAAACTTGGCAATGGATCAAGGGAAAAAGTAAAATTTCCCTTTGGAGTCTGTAATCATATTTCAGCCCTCCGATGATTTAACAAGTCAAATCTATACTAACTATGGGTCTTAAAAAAATCTCAAGCCTAATATTTATTTTAAGGATGTCCCAAGATACTTATAGAAACCCAACCTTTATCAAAAAACCTAGAAGGAGCCCTGCAGAGAGTCCAGTGTACCAGATGAGACTGCCTATTCTGGGTCTCCTTATTGTCACAGGCAAGAATGTTAAGATTCTGTTGTGGCCTTTATTGTGTATAAGCCAGGCCCATAGCAACTCAGATGTCTCAGGTCATTCCTCATCCAGTGTAGGCTACTTGGGTAGAGATGTTCTTCCCCTGTAGCACTCTCTCCTTCTCTCTGTTTTATTTTTCTCTATATCGCTTAGTACCATCTGATACATATATTCTGCTTGTATATTTATATGATGTCCCTACTGAAATCTATGTTTCATTGGTGTTTAGGATAGTACCTGGTACATAGGAGTTTTTTAATAAATACTCTTTTAAATGAGTAGAAAGTAGAATTTCTAGAAATAAAATATATAATAATTGAAAATAAAAGTGTAAATATGAATTTATACTGCAGATTAGATATAATTAAAGAGAGTATTAACAATCAGGATGGTAAAATCTGAGGAAATTGTCCATACCGGTACAGAAAGACAACAGAATGGAAAACACAAAGGAGAAGAGGTGGAAGGATAGAGTAAGAAAATCTAAACATGTCTGTTTCAATAGGGAGTATCTACATTTGAAAAGAAGGGGAGAATTTCCTTTGTTTCCTTTCTTTATTAAGTTCTAAACTAAATTATTAATTATTTTTATGAAGCAGTAAATGGATTTTGAATTATAAGAGATACAAGTCAAAAGGGATTTTCAACATACTTTCTTTTCTTTTACTTGGCAATAATATCACCACCTCCATTAATTTCTTATTTTTGACTCTATTTCTTTTCTGTAATTATTTGAAAAGTCTAAATAACTCAGATCTCCCTATCTTTGATAGAGGTTTGCAACATTTTTTGTAACTGTTTTAGGCATAGACATCTAATCCCTTCTTTGTTTTCTCTTAAAACCTCTCCTACAATGTATATGTACACCAAATCACCATATTGTACATGTTAAATATATACAATTATACTTATCAATTAATAAAATTTAAAAAGTCAAACCCATTCTTGTCTACACAAAAACAGTTCCTAGGCTGAACTGGGCATGTACTATACTCTGATCTCTGTCTCAGGAGGTGAAGTCAGAGAGAAGTGAGTGTATGGTCAAAGTCTATAGACACTACTGGTTACTGCTTTCCTGAGATGAGAAGACCTGTCTCCTTCATCTATTCTATACCTACATGATTGACAGATTAACCTCCAATTACAACTTTTTCTCATTTGAAGTACTAAGAAGTGTGTGTGTGTGTGTGTGTGTGTGTGTATAACTTATATATTGTGTTTATGTGTATCTGTGTTACTAACATAAGTAATACAAAGTGGCAAGCATGACAAATTCTCCATGACTTAAAAGACGCTAGAAAGACTTTAAAGAATATCCCACTCTTAAGTTTCTTCTCCTTGTAACTGTATATCATGTTGGCAGTGACATGATATAAGCCTTTTGGTACCAGATCTTCAAAGTTACAGCATATCAAGTAGAATTTTCTTCACTGACAGAGGAAGACTGTGACAATGTAAATGATTCCTCAGACTTTGAGATAGGGTTTTCCAACCCTCGTACAAGTTCCCTTAGATATTTGTTCTGACATCTCTTATAGCTCTTAGAAATACATTTTTTTTAAAGATTTATTTATTTATTTGACAGACAGAGATTACAAGTAGGCAGAGAGGCAGGCAGAGAGAGAGGAGGAAGCAGGCTCCCCGCTGAGCAGAGAGCCTGATGTGGGGCATGATTCCAGGACCCTGGGACCGTGACCGGAGCCAAAGGCAAAGGCTTTAACCCACGGAGCCACCCAGGTGCCCCTAGAAATACATTTTTATTATTTGCTAAAATGTTTCTTTCCTCACAGGAAGCTTCTAGATGATATGTACTCTCTTACTCATCTTTATATTCTGAGGTCTTATTTGGAGTGTGTGTGTGTGTGTGTGTGTGTGTGTGTGTGTTTTATTAAAGAAGTTAATAGGTATTACCTTCACAATGTTTAGGAAAGGAAGGATAGGGAAAAAGCAACCAGGGAAATAATGAGATCATGTCTTTGGAGAAGTCTTTTTCTTTCCCTGTGTATATGGCTTTTGACTTATGTTCATTCACTTCAATAGGTATTTATTTGTGCAATGTAATACAGCTTAGGGGTCAGCAGATTTTTTATCATGGGCTAGATGGTAAATATTTTCAAATTTGTGCCTGTATAGTCTCTGTCATAGCTGTCTTGGGAGGATGAAAGCAACCAAAGACAATACATAAATGAGTAGCTGTGTCTATGTTCCAATAACATTTATTTACAAAAAGAGTCAGCATATCAAATTTTGCCTGTAAATTGTACTTGCTAATTTCTGTTATAGAAACAGGGAAGGGAGGGAACTCACTCACTTGTGTGACACAGTTGATGTATGACATACAAGTCATAGTCACAATTCCAGAGTTCAGAAGTTTTTCTTCAATGGTGTTCTGAAGGCCTGGACATTGAATTGTGCCTTATGTCTTCTCCAGTCCTCTACCTTTCTTACATTAGGTCTGTATCATCCAGCAAATACTTACTTTCCTATTTTTAACATGTTCAAGTCAAGGTTCACTCCTTTACTAGGAGATGCTAGGCAATTTGAGAGTTCATATTTAAGTAAATACTCTTATGCTGATTTGTTAGTCTCTGCCTTTGCCTTCCTCCTACAGTCAGGTATCATATACCTTGTAATTCTAGGAACAATGCTTTTAAACAGTTTTAATGTCAAAGAGTATCAAAACAAATAAAGTACTGATTAGTATTTGCAGAATTCTTTTGTAATTTTGGTAATCTAGAAAAACCTTCAAGGGTGTGAAGTTTGAAGTTACCCATCCCTGTATTCAATTCATGTCTCTGTCACTTAATAAAAATAAGACCTTGACTAAGTTACTTTACCTTTCTAAAGTTCAGTTATTCCATTCGTAGAAGAGGGTCAGTAAGGTGTTCTATCAATGGATTGTTGTGAATACTAAAAAAAATTCATTCTTGAGGGGCACCTGGGTGGCTCAGTGGTTTAAAGCTTCTGCCTTCGGCTCAGGTCATGATCCCAGGGTCCTGGGATTGAGCCCCACATCGGGCTCTCTGCTCCATGGGGAGCCTGCTTCCTCCTCTCTCTGCCTGCCTCTCCGCCTACTTGTAATCTCTGTCTCTCAAATGAATAAATAAAATCTTTAAAAAAAAAATTCATTCTTGGAAAGTGCTCAGCACAGTGGTTCCTAGGTAGGAAGAGCCCAGTCCCTTAGATAGATAATGTCACCTATTATCATTACCAGTGGTTTATCATTATAGTACTAACTGGACTGTCCTTGGTATGTTCATGCTTCTAAGAACATAACAATTTAAAATTAGAGTTGCTTTTTTCTAGATAGATTGTTATATAAAATCAATCTTCCAGGAAAATGTCAGCTTCTAGTCACTCAATTAAAAATTTCTGATGATGTTGTCAAAGATTGGAATAAAATTTTATTTGTGGGTGAAAATTTTGATGGGCCAAATAACTAAGTCAAATATATGGTTCATCCTTAACCTACCTAAAGAACTGATTATTTTTAAAGTGGGGTACTTTTTGTCCATTCTGATTTTTTTATTTTATGTGCATTCTAAGCATTCAGTAACACAGGGCATTCAATTAGTTTTTGAGAAATGTACAAACATAAAAGTGAAATTTTGTGTAAGCTATGAAATTCGGTGACCATTGAAAGTAGATTTTTCATTACTTTCAAACTGCATGGCCTCCAAAGAACCTAAATATATATATATATGTGTATATATATATATATATATATATATATACACATATATATATATATTTTTTTCCCTTCTCACTAGCTAATATCTTAATAGCATGGCTCTTTGGATTTTCATTTCTAATCTTCACTGTACATTATACATAAGCCCAGATCATATGTGTGTGTATGTGTGTGTGTACATGTGTGGATAGATAGATAGATAATCTGGCATTTATCTGTATAAATTTGTCACTAATCTCCTAGAATTAGATGTTAATATGTATGTATAATGTATATATATATTTTCATATTTTATATATTCAAATGCAACATCTTGAAAGAAGAGAAGTAAGGAAAGGAGAATTGGAACCACAGGATAGTTTTTGTTGGGCTATGAGTGGAGGAGAATCCATTAAGTATCTGTCCTATGAAAAGCTTTACATTTTTATATCATGAAAATTTTATTTTTATATTGGCACTGCCTTTTCTCTTTTACTATTTCTGTATTATGAATGCATGTAGGAAACTTACCAGAGTATCATATAAAGCTAGTAACTGTTCTACTGAACCATTTGGTATTAACTAGTTTTTTTTTGGTGGGGGGAGTCTCACTTCACTCTCTAAGGTCAGAAGTCAATACATATTTTAATATTACATGCTTTTCTTGGTGTAACATAAGAGGACCAGATAAAATTCATTGTGCCTGGGACAAATAATCATAGTGTGAAGAAAATAAGACAATAAAAGTAAATAAAGTGAATAATGTAATACAATAATGAAAGCAAATACAATAATTAAATCCTGATGGGGCCACAAAGAAGAGAAAATGTAAATGATCAAATGAGGAACTCTCTAGCAAGCACTAAGACTACATTGATAAAACCATTGGATAAGAAACACAAACAGACTAAACTAGAATGGATAAATCATTCTGAAAAAATGAATGAAGAGGCAGGCCAAAATGGGACAGTACTATAATTCTGGGTTGTTGGGATCAAAGAGGGCTGTTGAGAAGATAGGAAAGGTGAACGGTCTCTGTGACCAGTGATTGTAGGAAACCCTACAACACATTCATGCAAAAGAAAAATGGAGCCATTTGCTCAGAGTGTGTGGAAGCTTTGCTGATGTCAAAAGAGCTCAATCTAAAGAGAGATGATAGGCATAAACTATTGATGCCTATCATTTTACAGTAGGATGCCAATCACCTACAGGCAACTGTGTCCACACAATTTGGGCCTTTCTAGGATATATATTCTTGCCACTTGCAAACCACAGAATTAAATCAGTGCTAGATACATCCTTCCCATATTCACACTCTGAATGTTTGTTATTCAGACATAAAAAAATAAAATTGCCAACCCACATTATTATTAAATAATATAGAGATGCATTATTTTAAAACCATCATTGTCTTTAATATATGGGTGTATTAAAAAAATAAGAGGAACACACACACATATAGTCAATTGCTTAGAGAAGTTTACCTCCTTCCAAAAATGGTGGGGGGGAGCTTTTAAAAGACCTTTTAAAAGACCTTATCTTTAAGAGTACATATCTTGGGTATATAATTTGCCTGCTTCTTGGAGAATGAAAGGTCCAGAGAACCTGCACTCCAGATCGTGGAGAAAGAGAAAAATGGATATAGAATATGTTACAGGTGATATGAATCAAATCCTTTCTCATCCTGTGAGAAACAGGAGTAAAGAATAAAACTTGGGTTAGACTATTTTAATGTTATACTACATAATAAGTAAACCACAGAGATCCCCATATATATTGGGGTTTCAATATGTTTTAAAAGAAGAATGTGTTACAGAATTTTACCAGAGATTATATAATATATACTTGCATCTCTTTTATTAACCTATTTTTAAGGGAAACAGCAACATAAAATACATTGTATGAAACACACATTTTTATTCAATAACATCCACAACAACTTTAAACAGTTCAAATGGGGAGAATAAAGTTTATTTGGAATTTTCACCTACTCTGATCAGATTTTAAGTAACCTATTTATTTTAAAATTGTTGCATCTGAAACCTGATGGATAATAAACATTATTTGACTTCCGGACTGTTGCACAGAGTAGATCAAAGGGAATTTTTTCCTGAGAACTTAGTCTGCTGGGGCCATTATAACAATACCACAGAAACTGCGGGGCTTAAGGAACAGAAATTTATTGTCTTGCTGTTCTAAAGGCTAGAAGTCCAAGATCAAGATGCCAGCTGGTTTGATTTCTTCTAAGGGCTCTCTGCTTGGCTTTCAGAGCCACCTTCTTGTTGCGTCTTTACGTGGTCTTTTCTCTGCGCCCATCCTTGATGTTTTATCAGTGTGTCCTAATTACATATAAGGACAATAATCAGACTGGTTTTAGGGCCCACCTAAATCCTCGGGCTTCAGACTTAATTACCTCTTGAAAGGTTCTGTCTCCAAATATAGTCACAGTCTGAGACACTGTAGGTTAGGGCTTCAACATTTGAATTTGGGGGACACAGTTCACAACAAGAACCAAATGCACATTTACTTAGAGTATTTGAGAGTAATTGTGAATTTGGTTGGAGAAACAAAGGGAACTTCAGGTGTCCGCAATTATTTTAAGTCTGGGCCTCATACTCTCTGAACCTACCCCCAGAGCTCAAGGTTAAAAGCCTCCTCAGATGACAGCCCTCTGTATTTCCAGTATCCCTCCTGTGGTCATTGTAATTCTCCTCAGATGCTGTCAAGGAATTGGCTAATGCTCATTGTTTACCGGGCAAATATTTTCATGAAAAAAATGATTGAAAAGTGAACCATTCAAACAATTTATGTAGCTCTTGACATGAGATAGAATTAAGTAACACCTAAGGTGATCCAAGAATGATGTCTTCTTCTCTGGTATCTTTTCATGTTTTTTCCTCAAGCAGAGATTGGGCTCAGGCCTGGAAGACAGTTTGTATAGGAAGATTTTATATGATTAAGTGGAAATAAATTATTTCCACATAAAGGAAGGATTCAAGTTGTGTTGATTTTATTCTTCTCCAGCCTCTTGAATTATAAATTATAAATTTTATTATTTTCTATGATTTAATAACTACTTGTCTTTTTTGAAAAACTGGAACATTGTTGGATAATTACCATAATACTTTCTGCAGAAGAATGGATACTATGGTATGTATATGGTTAGATTTCCATTTACATTTGGTGTAGGTTTGTCTTTCAGGAACCCATTTTATGCTTTGTTGCCTTTAAAGGTCCAGCAAAGCCTGGAATCCCATATGCCCCTCCCCGCCTCCCAGACATCCTCACTTCACTTGCTTCTCAGGAATAGAAAATTTCTGCTATGAAATACTTAAGATAGTAACTTTTCCTGTCTCATCTGTTGACTCTGAGCCAAAGGATTCTTTCTAAATTCTTTTCCCATACTTGTAGCATTTAGAATGATGCCCTTAAGCATCATGTCCAGCTTGTAGGTTCCATGTTTATGAAGAAATCAGGGACCATGGATGTTTCTCTTTTCACAGGATGACATCTGATGGAAAATTTTATCAGTCACCCAGGGATTTGCCTCTGTGAGCCTAGAACTGTAGTTTTGTGTCTTCCATACAACTGTGTGTCTACAGCCTCATGAAGCCATGGGTTCCCCCAGGTAGCGATTCTTTGCTCTTCCATCTGCTGGCCTCATCCCAGCTATAAAATGAAGACTTCCTGACAACTCCAGGCCTTTATCCCCACTCTCAACCCTGACCGCCTCTCCTACCTATTCTCCTTGAAGTGGGCTGCTGAACCTTGGTTATCTGTGACACAATGCACAACGTATCACCAGCACAGTGATTGCCATTTCCACCTCCACCTATAGTATTATTTGCTTAATAGTTGCCTATAAATCGTTAAGCTTTGACTTCATGTGTTTACTTATGAAAGCAAGTTTATACCACTAGCGTGCATTTAGAAATCTATACTATTGAACCATCCATACAAAGTAAATACAAAAATTAATAGAAGGGAGAAGAAGTGTTAAGAAGTTCTTAAGAAGAAATTCTTAAGGCTTACTGTGTGTCCTGGGATCTGGCTTAGCTCATATGGGTTTACAACAGCTCCTCACTGATTCCTTCAGTGAGCATTTGTTGGGAGCCCACCGTGTGCCATATACTATAAATAAGGTGAAAGCAAAGATAAGGTCTGTGGTCTATGGAGCTTATGACCTGTTGAGGGAGAGAAACAAAATAGATGAATGTCTACCTGCCCCCATCAGAAAATATGTAGTGCCTTAAAAAATAGAGAGGATACGAGGATAAAGAATGAGTATGCCATAGGTGCCATTATTATGCTTTTCTGCAGCTGAGGAAAGTGAAGATGAAGAATCTTAAGTAACCCACTCACAGTCATACGAGTAGTGAACAGTGGAGCCAGCCCTCCTCCAACTAGCCGGTGTGTGGACATGGGCATCCCATTCACTGAGAGAATCACATATTGCTCTCATTGTCTTTGCCTAAATACGTTCTTGATCTTATCTCATTTTCTGGAATAAACCAAAATTACTAAAATAAATATTTGGAAAACTTTGCATTGCCTTTCTTTCTTCTTCAACCTCTCATGTGTTTGTCTTTTTTCCCAGCTAAGCAAGAAAAATAGCAGTCCTCATAAAATAATGCATTCCAAAAGGGAGATTTTTGTGGAATATGAAAGCAAATAAAGGAATCGCACATTTCAGCGGGATGAATGCAAGGGCTAGGTATTGAAGTTATGAATAATGAAGTTTGTGATGCTATAGAATAGCATCCTTTTAGCTTTTCATCATTAGCTTTGGGAAATAATGGCTACTCTTTGTGTTGTAAATGATGACATCCTTCAAGTGAGCAACTCCACCCTTTCAAGATACAATTAAGTTCAAGATCCTAATGCAACAATTAAACCAGGTTATGTGGAGGCATCATTCAGGGTAGCCAAGGTACTTTAGCCATGGTATGAAATATTTTTAAGTTTGAGGACAGAGCCCTCTTCTGGCAAATAGAAGTTCGTTCTATCTATCTATCTATCTATCCATCCTTACTAGGTTTCCTGTGTTCTATTTAAATGGAAATGTGATACAAAACTTGTCCTGGAAATCAGAGTTTTAAAAATTTCAACTTGGGCAGTGGAACGTAAATTATCACAGTGTTTAAGGTCTCTCCTAAAATCTCCTAAATTCCTCTCTAAGACATAAGTGTACTATGTAACACACTCTTAAAAACCAGACAAAGGTAAGTCTACGTCGGGGGGTCTTACTATGAAATTGGTTGCTTATAAATATTTCCAGCATTGATGAAATATGTTTTTTTATCCCTAAGTAATTTTGAAAATGTCTTAAGGATTGTGCTTGCTTATCAGGACATGGCTGTTCAGCGAGCTGGCTTCCTGAGAAAAGGAACGTGGGACTTACTTTGTATCATCTTATCTTCCACTGAAGCCTCTTATCCTCTCTCCCTGTCACTTAAACCTAATACCCACACAGGCTGAACGAGGCTTCTTCCTGGGCTCCTTTCATTTGCCCCTTCGCATAATGGCTTTGCCTGGAGCTCTTTCGGTGAAGAGATGTGCTGAGATTCTTTTCATGGTGGTTTCATCACCAAAATAACATTTCCATGCTCTTCCCAGTGTTGAATGGATATTGAGACTGAAAATGTGAAGAAATCAAATTTCAATTCTGGGCTTGCATTCAAATCAATTTACTTTAAGCCAAACACACGCTGAATCTGATGTTCATTTTCACAAGTAATTGTTGAAAATCAAAATTTGGGCAGATTGCCTTAGAAATTGTATTTATTTAAATAGAGGGAGTAACAGCTTCAGGCTCCCATCATGTGATTCACCCCACCCCCGAATTTAAAAGAGAAACTAAGCACAGATATAATATCTCCTCTTGCACATAAAAGCAGTGATCTACACGGAGACAGCATTAAAGCTTTTGGTTTATGCAGTTTTTAGGAAACTATCTACAAAACTTTTTAAGTTGGGACATGAGCTATCTCTGAAAGGCACATCCAGTTCTTAGCACAGATATAGCAAAGGCATTACATAGTCTTAAATATCCATCCCTCTGTGACCCACTTGCTGTGCCTAATAATAATATGGAAATTTAGATTTTTAAAAGAAGGACGTTTTGTGAAGCAAGCTGCCGAAATGGTGACCATTTCGCAGACTAGCCTCTGAATGGGTGTGTGGCTATCCCCATCTAGTGGTCTTGTATGGAGACAAGCGAGAGGAGCCAAACAAAAGTTTCCGTTATCCAGTTAGGAGTAGCTCTCTTTCATTGTGATTTCCTAAGATGAATTGTTAGCTCGGACGAAATACTGCAAATGTAGTTTCTTTCTCTTTTTCTAAATTAAAGTGTAAAAGGTACACTCTTTCCAGAAGTAAATGAGACTTTAAGTAATCCAAGATGGATTTAATAAAATTTCTCTCTAATAGTACTACCTTTTATTATTTGTTATTTTCTTGAGTCACTTCCTGTGTGAGATCTTCCTGATTTCTTCCAGCACAGTTAGCTGTTTCTTGCTCTTGACTGTCACTGTATGTGATTTCTCTGGGGGTAACATGCTGGGGAGAATACCCTGAGCTTAGGAGCGCCTGGGTCTGGGTTCTAATGCCTGTTCTCAGCTGTGTGACCATAGGCAAGGCACATGACTTCTCTGAACTTCAGCTACTTTGTTACATTGATGAAGACATGACCTTATCCACTGGGATAGGTTGTTGTGAATATGGCAAGGGGTTGTGTGACTTTGGGAGGGGCTCCGTGAAAATTGCCATTTGTGGTAAACCTATTTTTGCAGTGACTTTTGCATTAACTCTCACTAAAGGACTAAGACATCAGTATTTGTAGGGATTTCACCCCAAATCAGCTGTGAATTCCTTGAGGGAAGAAGCTACTTTAGTTGTCTTTCTATCCTAGGTGAACCGTAACAGGCTTGGCACAGGGTAGATGCTTGTCGAATGAATGCATCTGGGTCCATCTTGCAAAGTAAGGGGTGGTTTCCAGTGGTTGGTGCTGGGTTGAGCCTGCTTTATATTCCTCACAGTTCCTAGCACAGAGCTTTGAGTAGTTAACTAGCACATGAATGGTATGTCTTTGATTGGCAGAGTAAAGATTGTGCACCATCCACACTGTCATTCAGTTAATTAACTGATTCCCACTTCAGCCTGTATTCAACAGCACTCTGGGTTTTTTTTTTTTTAAATTCTCCATTTCAAATAAAATTTCATCTCCTTGTTTATATAGCCAATTGCTTAATCATCACTAATAGCAATACTCTTTTTTTTTTAAGATTTTATTTATTTATTTGACAGAGATCACAAGTAGGCAGAGAGGAAGGCAGAGAGAGAGGAGGAAGCAGGCTCCCCGCGGGGCAGAGAGCCTGATGCGGGGCTCGATTCCAGGACCCTGGGATCATGACCTGAGCCAAAGGCAGAGGCTTTAACCCACTGAGCCACTCAGGCGCCCCCACTAATAGCAATACTCTTAAATGGATTCGAAATTCATCAGTGAAAACTAATGCAGGGTTGTTGTTGTTATTGGGTTTTGTATTTTTTGTTTTTGTTTTATTTTGTTTCGTATGCTTTAGTTCCCAAGTTTTGAATTGTCCAGTGTGGTTTCGTTGCAAAAGGGTGAAATTAGACTGACAAGACCTGCCGTTGAGTTCTGGGGCTTGAGTCTAAATGTCTTTTGGGAAATGTATTGATGGCCTGCTTCAAACCCATAGATTTGTTTTCTCCTTTGTTCATTTGCTGTCTCACCTCGAGGACGAGCCAGGCGCTGAAGTTCATTCCCATGGCACAGTTGATGAAGGACTCCCTCCCCGTCTTTGAAGGTGGAATTGTAACATCCAGTATAAAAATGAGGAGGTGAGGGAATTGTGTAGAAGTCTGTTGCCCAGTTCAGGGGATTGTCAGCAGCAGAAACCCTACCTCCTGTCAGTCTGCATGTCGTACTGAACCTCTGTGATGCTGCTCCACAGAGACACCTCTTCATTACTCATTTCTTCTCTGTCACTTTAAAAGACGTACTTTTCAGACTTGCTTAGGGCTCCTCAGGCTTGGCTCTAGTTATTTACCGGGTCTGTGGGAAATGGGTACTATAAACTCAGGGTCGAGCCTTTAATATTTTGGACTTGGAATTCTTTTGGAAATAGTTTGGTGTATCAGGCCATAAAGACGCAGGACACAAGTTCCTTATGTGTTAGACACCTACGAATGAGTCGCCTCACCAAAGCACGGAGTCTTAGAAATGGATTTGCTGAGGCTTCGAAGTTGTAATGAGAATGTGCTCTGTTAAAAAGAAATTGGGAAGCTAAAAGCTTGTAGTGCAGAACGTAATGTTAATCTTTAACCTTCATTTCTGGGATCAGGCTTTTTAAATTCCAACACTGCTACTTCTCAACATGGACAGTTGCTTAACATCCCACATCTCATCTCTCGGAAATGATTGGAGTACCTGCATTCTAAAGCCATTGTTCCCTGAGAGTAGAACTTGGCATGAATGGGCATTCAGTATCATCCATATTGTAGTAATAGTTCCTATTTGCACTGATAGCCATATTATTAGAGACCCTCAGAGGTTTCCTTGCTTTCCTTAGTTTTATGGACATGATTGGTTTGACCACACTGAATGTCCAGTAAGATGACTTCTTGTCTCCGCACCCTTCCATGAAGAGTCTTTCACTGAATTCCTGTATTGCCCAAGATGGTTGCCACTGGAGAGGAGGAAAGACTGAGGCAGAGGCCATGGGGTTGATGAGACAACCTGCCATATTCATCAGCCCTTGGGATTTTCAAGGAATCCTCCTAGAGGGCTGACATTTTCATGAGATCAGAGGCCCTGTCACTACAGGTGAGAGTTCCAGCTATAGAAATGTTGTTAGGTGTTAGGTGTTAGTTACTATGTGTTAGGCGAGGATAACTCCCATTAATAGTGGCATATACCACACCAAGCACATACTAAATGATTTAGAACATTACCTTGTTTAATAGAGCTAACACTTGTATGAAGAGATGATTATGCATTGATGAGATGGTGGGTTTGGGGAGCTTATGTAAATTGCCCAAATTTACATGATGATACATATCAAAGACAAAACTCCAGACTTATTTATTATCTCAAATCTGTAAAATGTTTGAAAATAAATCCTCTTGCTCATGAGACACTATGATGTATGGAGAAGGGTTCTGAATGAGTAGAATAAGAGAGTACTCTGCACTTACCATGTCCGAATGCTCATTTAACGCTCACAGGAAGTTATTATTATCCTCATTACACGGATGGGGAAACCCAAGCATAGAGGGTGAAATGGCTTCACTCAGGTCATGTGGATAGCGAGAAGTGCACCAAGATCCAAGCCCAGTCTGGCTCAATAGTCTCCATCATGATGGTGACCACATCAAAGACCTGGGTTCCAGTCTTAACGGGGGCACTTAACGAGGCAGTTGCTGGCCAACCCACTTAATAAAGCCAAGTCTTAGTTTCCTCCTTTGGAAATTAGTCATCATATTTGTTCTACACTCTTTAGAAGCTGTCTATAAGAAAGAAGACACATTTGTTCCAGTGTTTTCTAAATTTACAAGGCATTATGAAATATAACCATTTATTACTATTATTCTTAGTTCTGTGCAGTGTACAAATTGATGTAATATACATAAAAATACATGTTTACAGAGCTAACCTATTATTTTTTCTATGATACCTCACTAAATAAGTAAAAAAAAATACAAATAAATATTGAAAATAGAGGCCTCTTCTTTGTTTTAAGCATCGAGGTGGGCAAAAAGTATACAATGAATTTGGTCTTCTTAAAATGTATGGAGAATAATTTTAGTAATAGATGAGGAGCTTCAAAATGAAGGCAAAGTTTCATATACACACTTATAAGACCGTCAGAGCTACAATCTGTTTTTGTCGAGGAAATAATTACGTTTTTAGTGCTTTTTAGTTTTAGTCTTCATGCTGACCAAATGTTTTGTTGTTCTTTGTCACTTTTCCCTGGAATAGGGTTGTCTCAGGGCACCTAAAGATGGATTTGATACTGGCTGTGCATTTTCTGCTCTGAATTGCATAATATATGTGGCAATTAATTTATTGCAAAGTTAGAAGCAAAAAGAGAGTAAAAGGCAGGGACACATTGAAGTCGGTGCTAGATTCCCCTGTCCCATGCTTTGTTCTGCTTTTGGACTGAGTGATGTAATGACCCTGGACAAACCAGAGAAGTATTTGCAGAGATACAGAGAATTTTTCAGTATTTATTATTATGATCTACTGAGGTGTGCAGCTAATGCCCAGAGCAGGAATGCCTTATCCCCAGTTTAGTGAAAGGATCTTATGTGTGAGGTACCCTCACTGTTTGTGGTCCTGAACACAGGGGTCAAAGCCAAGCCTTCAGTTCATTTGGATTTTCCTTATGCTTATGATATTTCCGCTCTCAACTCACTCTGTTCTAGTCACCCCTTCTTCATTTCAGAGGGTTTTCTTAAACCTCATAAACTCTATTGGGTGACAGCGACATGAAGATGAAATATTTTGTGGTTTTTAGCCTGAGGAAGGCAGGAGGAAGGAATAAGGCAAAGAAGGAAGGAATGGAGACTAAGATTTTAAGGAACACCTGCTAGGCAGCAGATGGGGACTGGGATTGCTTAATGCATGAATCCTTTTATCCTTATAAGAACCTGCAAAGTAGATGTCATAATCCATTTTGTGCAGATGTGGAAATTCAAATGATTAAGTTTGTCACTCTTAGAGTTGCTTGATTATCCTATATCATCTTTGATGTCTCAGTTTGCAGTTATGTCATGTCCTGACCATCCAGACAAGCTTAATCTGAGCACTGTTGGTTACAACTAATAGAAACCCATTTAAAATTTTTTTTTAGATTTTTATATATTTATTTGAGAGAGAGACCATGTGTGTGTGAGAAAAAGAGAGAGAGCGAGCATGTGTTTGTGTGTGTGAAAGAGAGGGAGAGAAAATGCATATGAGCAGGGGGAGGGGCAGAGGGAGAACCAGACTCCCCTCCCTGCTGAGCAGGGAGTCCCATGCAGGGCTCCTTCCAAGGACCCCTGGACCATGACCTGAGCTGAAGGCAGACGTTTAACCCACTGAGCCACAGGTACCCCTAGAAACACATTTCTAACTGGCTTAAGAGAAAGAGATATTACTGATGCTACTGCCTCATATGTTAAGAAAGCCCAGGGTTGGGGCACCTGGGTGGCTCAGTGGGTTAAAGCCTCTGCCTTTGGCTCAGGTCATGATCCTAGGGTCCTGGGATTGAGCCCTGCATCAGGCTCTCTTGGAGCCTGCTTCCCCCTCTCTCTCTGCCTGCCTCTCTTCCTATTTGTGATCTCTCTCTGTCAAATAAATAAAGAGAAAAGAAAAGAAAAGAAAAGAAAAGAAAAGAAAAGAAAAGGAAAGGAAAGGAAAGGAAAGGAAAGGAAAGGAAAGGAAAGGAAAGGAAAGGAAAGGAAAGGAAAGGAAAGGAAAGGAAAGGAAAGAAAAGAAAAGAAAAGAAAAGAAAAGAAAAGAAAAGAAAAAAGAAAAGAAAAGAAAAGAAAAAGAAAAAAGGAAGCACAGGGCTCGAGCCGGCCCCTGGCCCCCATGGCTCTCCTGAACTCAGTCTCTCAAGCCTTGCTTTTTTGCTTTGGCCTCATTGTACAGATATGGTAATGGAAGAAGAACTTAACTATAGACAGTTCTAGGCTTAGGTCATCTCAATTTAACAAGTCAAAAAGAAAATGGGAACCCCAGAAATATTTTGTGTCTTTCCCCACAAGCAGAATTTACGTAGCTTCCTTTTGAACTCAGCCTCAGCAGATGAGTTGCTTTGACTGAAGTAAGGTGTTTCTCCTGTGTATGGTTCATGATTTTTTTTTTAACTCTTCTCTGGGATCAGGGAAGCATAAGCCAGCTGGAACGTCTGCCATGAGGGCTCCTAAGGGACTGCAGTGAGCAGAGTCTCCATGTTGACTTGTGATGGAGGTGTCATGTGAGGGAAAACTAGACTTGGCTGCTTTAAGCTGCTGTGATTCTCTGGTTGGTTGTTACCAGAACATAACTGAGCCTTCCCTGACTGTTAGAAGACTAGGGAAGGGTGCTGGTCAATGCAGCTCAGGTCTTATGCCTGTACTTTATGTGTTGACTGTGAGCAGGTATGTGTTATACTGTGAGTAACCAAGCCGAGTCAGGATACAAATACTTTGGCCAGATTCGGGATACTGTAATTGGCCCAGCACATTACTGGGTGGGGAGGGACGGTTCCCAGTGGAGATGATGGTATATAGGTAAATGTCTACCAAAAATAGAAACCCTAGATATTCTAACTGGCACCAGATTTTTTTTTATTGGAGTTTGTATAGTTGAGTTTATATTTGAGATTATTGCATTAATATCTTCTTCCTCTACCAGAATATCAGCTCTAGGAAGACAGGTCTGCAATTATACACCCAATGCTTAGCATGATGCCTGGTGCAGAATCAACATTCAATATTGAATGAATAAATAAGAAAAAAATACACAATTAGTGGTTGATGGAAAAAATGCAAATTTCCTTTCAGATTTGAAACTATAGTACCTAATACAGTTTCAGCTCAGTTTAACTCTTTAGATCCTCAGCTTCTCCTTTGTAAAACTGGGTTAGTAACAGCTTCTTCATAGAGTTGTGAGAAATAAATGACATAGAGCTCTTAGTATAGTGCATGGAAAATACTTAGTTTTCCCACAGGAACATAAATGAGGAAGCATCTAACTCTAAATAGTGAGGCCAGGCTTCCTCACTATTTAGAGTTAGATGCTTAAAGTGAAGAGGTTTTAGTTGGTGGTTGACAAACTAGAGTGAAGTGGTAGAGGAGGGTACGGTGCAGAAAGAAGAACTAACTAATTTGTGTGTGTATGTATGTATACGTATACACATGTATACATGTATAGGTATATGTAATAGCATCGATAAACTTTTCCTGATTGGGGGGATTAGTCGTTTGGTAACTAATTAGTCATTTGGAGGTGAGTAGGGAGTGGCGAAAGATGAGGCTGAATTCTTCTGCAGCCAGAAAAGGAATGTAGAAGTCATCTCTCTCTCTCTCTCTCCCTTTCTCTCTCTGTGTATGTGTGTGTATATATATATATGTATATATATATACATATACATATATATATATGTATATGTACGCATGTTATATATCTAGGAAGAGTGGTCATTAACTTGTTTCATTTACTTCCACTTGACAATGTGACTTTCCAAATTCTGAGGCTAGAGGCATAACCCCTGTTCCCCTGGCCATTGTTGGCCACATGTGGTACTCTTTGTTAGAGGCTGGCATGGTGACTCTCAATCCTGGTTTTAAATATCTCAAGCTGGAAGGGCTCCTGTATGGCTCAGTTGGTTAAGCGACTGCCTTCTGCTCAGGTCATCATCCCAGCATCCTGGGATCGAGCCTCACATCGGGTTCCCTGCCCAGGAGGGAGTCTGCTTCTCTCTCTGCCCACTCATGCTCTCTCTCTCTCCCAAATAAATGAAACAAATTTTTAAGATTTATTTATTTATTTGACAGAGAGAGATCACAAGTAGACAGAGAAGCAGGCAGAGAGAGAGGGAAGCAGGCTCCCCGCCGAGCAGAGAGTCCGATGCGGGACTCGATCCCAGGACCGTGAGATCATGACCTGAGCCGAAGGCAGCAGCTTAACCCACTGAGCCACCCAGGTGCCCCTAAATGAAACAAAATTTAAAAAAATATCTCAGGCTGGAGATAAAAAATAATAACACAGTGCCTGGACACACCAGCTATAGCAATTGAATGAAACTGTTTGCAGGAACCCACTAGTGTGGTTCTACTAGATAGATCAGGTGATAAGTGTTGGTGAAGATGAGGGGAAACTGGAACCTCGCCCTTACACTGCTGCAGGTGATATAGTCACTTTGGAAAACAGTCTTGCTGTTCCTAGAAAGGCTAAATGTGGAATTACCATATAACTCAGAGACTTCAATCCTAGGCATGTATTTGAGAGAAATGAAGCCATATATTCACACAAAAACTCATGCATGAATAGTGATGGCAATATTACTCATCATAGCCCCAAAGTGGAAATAACCCAATGTCTATCAACTGATGAATGGATAAATAAAATGTGGTGTATCCATATAATTGAATATTCTTTGGCAATAAAAAAGGAATGCAGTTATGATTTATTCTACAACTTGGATGAGCCTTGTGCTAAGTAAAGGAATCTAGACACAAAAGGCTACATATTGTTTGATTCTATGTGTTTGATGTATCCAAAACAAACAAATCCATAGAGATAGAAAGTAGATTAGTGCTTACTTGCTTATGTAGGGCTTGAAAATGGGAGGGTTGGGGATAATACCTAATTGTTATGGGGGATTGTTTTTTTTGAGTGATAAAAATATTCCAAAATTGATTGTGGTGAGGGTCACACAGTCCTGTGAATATACTAAAATCCAATGAATTGGACACATTAAAATGGTTGAATTTCAGTATAGGAACTATATTTCAGTAAAACTGTTACCAATAGCAATGCTCTTTGAATAAGTGCTCTGAGCATTAGTAGTTTTTTCTTTTTTCTTTTTTTTCCATTTTATTTTACTTCTTTTCAGTGTTCCCCAGCATTCATTGTTTATGCACCACACCCAGTGCTCCATGCAATACATGCCCTCCTTAATACCCACCACCAGGCTCACCCAACCCCCCACCCCCTTCCCCTCCAAAACCCTCAGTTTGTATCTCAGAGTCCACAGTCTCTCATGGTTCGTCTCCCCCTCTGATTTTCCCCAACCCACTTCACCTCTCCATCTCCCAATGTCCTCTGTGTTATTTCTTATGCTCCACAAGTAAGTGAAACCACATGATAATTGACTCTCTCTGCTTGACTTATTTCACTCATCATAAGCTCCTCCAGTCCTGTACCTGTTGACATAAAAGTTGGGTATTCATCCTTTCTGATGGAGGCATAATACTCCATTGTATATAGGGACCATATCTTCTTTATCCATTCATCTGTTGAAGGGCATCTCGGTTCTTTTCAGTTTGGTGACTGTGGTCAAAAGTGCTCCAACTGATTCTGATTCACAGTAAGAATTGAACACAGCGAATTTATGTGGACCAAATTAATCCATCTCCATTGTTGTATATACATATAGTTTAAATAACCTGTTGTTTGGGAGGGGTGGAATGGGAGGGGGGCAGTCTGTAATAGATATTTATAGTACCAGGACAATTTTATTTGTGCTTTACATTCAGCTGATTTAGCTTAAAAGACGATTTGGATGCAAGAAATGACACTTGCTCACAAAGGGTTTGGAAATATTAAATTAACATCAATTCAACATTGACTCTAAGAGAGTTGATCAGATTTACTCTGGTAAAGAGTAAAAAAGACACTAAATTTAGGACACAATCATGATAAGATAAATGAAAATGCTGCTGTGGGAAGGAGCCAGCCGTTGTCCTCTTTGATGATAAATTCTCAATTTCTATCTGATGTAGTTGGATTTCCATCGGATTGTTCCAAATGAAAATGTATCTTTGGGGATAAAGTGTTTGGCTTAATGGTTACATTCTTGAGGTTTTTGACATCTACTTCTAATTTGTGTTTCACTTTCAAAATGCATCATTTTGTGTGATTTTAAGAAGACATCCTGTGCGGATATAGCTGTGTTGGGCAGGTTGACCCCTTAGAATATGGGTTAGTCAGAGACACCACTGACCTTCACAGCATTTTTAAAAATAATTCTTAGTTTTTATTTAAAATATAAACATTTGTTTTTCAAAATCAGCAAATTTTCTGTTTAGTGTAGGAATAATTTCTGTGGGCACAGAAGTTTTTGTTTGGTTATTTGAAAGGTTTTGAAGTTGCTGTTACACATATAATGGTAGGGCACAGAATTTGTTGCAGTCATGGTATGTTAATTTTTTATAAGATTTTGTTCATTTGAAAGAAAGAGAGAGAGAAAGCAAAAGCAGGGGCCGGGGCAGAGGGATAAGCAGATTCCCCGTTGAGCAGGCCAAGATGGGGCTCGATCCCAGGACCCTAAGATCCCTACCTGAGCTGAAGTCAGACACTTAACTACCTGAGACATCCAGGCGCCCTCAGTTTTTTTTTTTTTTTTTTTTTATGCATGTAGAGGTTTGGCTAAATAAATTTCTCTACAAAGTTTGTTATGAAAAGCAGCAGCCCCTTCTCCCAGTGCTTTCAACATACTGTTTCTTTGGTCACATGATGTGATTATGCTGTGACTTCTTGATCTTTTGGTCTTGAGCGTTATCTCTTGATTTACCCTCATGGAAGATGGGGATTTAGCTCTTTACCTACTCCTCCAATATGAACATTTCATATGCATATTTTCATCTTTTTATTGTTTTGGATTAATAAATCTTCAGTGTTTGTTTATATTATTATGGCTGTAAACACTAATGTCTGAAGACCTATACAATTATGCTTATGTTTCCTGCCTTTTATATCCTTTCCTTTTATTTTGAGATGATGGCTCCTCCTTTTTTTGCTTGGTTTATTCTTAAATTTATTATTAATTTATCTTTAAACTCTCTGCCAGTTTTCTAACAACCCTTTCAATGTGATTGAACACTTTTTTTTTTTTATCAATTTCACCTTTTTGGAGATACTTCCCAAAGAACTTTTCATCCACATTTATTCATATTCTGTCCTGTTGTGAAGATTGGTCCTGAATTTTCCTTTGCCTTGCTCTTGTGTTGGATTCCCTATTTCTTGGCTCTTTCTTCCTCTTTTTTAAAGTTCTTATTGTAGTTGTTTTACTCTTTTAATTTGAATCAATTATAATTTAACAGGAAGTTGCAAAGAGAGGGCTTAGAGGACCTTGTGTACCCTTCACTACTTCCCCAAGTTACATCTTCTGTAACTTCAGGGAAATATGAAAACCAGGAGACTGACACTGTTATAATGTGTACTTGTAATTATGCATCATCTTATCATGGGTGTGATTGATGTAATGGCCACCACAATGAAGATGCCTAATGATCGTATCCCAACAAAAGTCTTCACTTCTATACTCCTGGACAGCTCCCTCTCTTCTGCTATCCTTCATTCTTGGCAACCCCTGATCTGTTGTCCATTTTGGTAGTTTTGCCATTTTGAAAATGTGATATAAATGGAATTGTACCCTATGTAAGATTGGCTTTTTTCAATCTGCAACGTTTCCCTGAGATGCATACAAGCTGCTGTTTTTGTCAGTCGTTTGTCCTTTTTTATCCCGGAATTGTGTTCTGTGGTAGGGATGTACCACAGTTCACTCATTTATCATAGGACACTTTCTTTTTTTCCAAGTTTTTGACTGTTACAAATAAGGGTGCTATGAGCATCAGTATAGAGATTTTAATGTAAATATAACTTTCCATTTATTTGGTATAAATGCAGGCCCTTGGGTGGCTTGGTCACTTAGGTGTCTACCTTCAGCTAGGGTCATGATCCTGGGGTCCTGAGATCGAGTCCTATGTCAGGCTCCCTGCTCATTGGAGAGTCAGCTTCTTCCTCTTCCCCTCCCCCCACTTGCATGTGCTTTCTCTCTCTTAAATAAATAAATAATAAAATTTTAAATATAAATATTTGGTTGCTGGGTATTTCATAAGTATATGCTTAATTTCTTTTTCTTTTCTTTTTTTTTTGTTTTTGTGAGTGGGAGAGAGAGGGAGAGAGTGAGCATGTGAGGGGGGAGGGGGAGGAGAGAGAAAGAGAGAATTTTAAGCAGGCTCCACATCTAGAGTGACAGAGAAAGTAGGGTAAGATGTGTTTTCTCCTGTTTCAAGATTGGGGGTGGGGATTATTTTTCAAAAGTTGTATTGTGATATGTCTTCATAGGTATGTCTTTGGGTTTCTCCTTTTGTGACCCTCACATGGCTTCTTGAATCCATAGAGTTTATGTCTTGCCAAATTTGCGAAGTTCAGCCATTACTTCTTCAAATACTTTTTAATCCTGTCCTCTTTCTCCTCTCCTGCTGTGATTGTTATCACATAAATATTAGATCTTCTGTTAGACTCCATGTAAGTCTGAGCTCTGTTCATTTGTTAGCCCATTTTCATTTTGTTTGGACTGTTCATTTCTGTTGCTCTGTCTTCAAGTTCTCTGATGATTTGTTTTGTCATATTAGTTCTGCTGTTGATCCCATTCATTTATTTCTAAATTACAGTATACATTCTTTTTTAATATGTGTTCTAAATCAGTATGTATTCTAATTTTTTAATATCTTGTTTCTTTGCTGATATGTTGTTTCTTTGCTGAGATTATCTATCTTCAGTTTGTTTCAAGCATGTGTATAATTGTTCATCAGAGATTCTTGCATATCTGACATCTCAGTGTTGAACTCTGCTGACAGTTTCATTCAAGATTACATATTGATTGAAATCTGGATTTTAGGGGCATGATGTTATGAGACCCTGGATCTTCCTTAAATGTTGTGTCTTAGCAGACCTTTTTGGACACTACATCTGTGGATGAAGGGGGAAATTTTTTTTTTTTTTTTCCTCTGAGATGTTCAGCAGAAGTGTCTAAAAGTTCTTGTCCTCTTAGCCTTCCCCTTCTCTGCTCATTTAGCTATAGAGAGCAAGATTTTCTTGGGACTTGTATTTGTGTCTTTAGTCATTTCTGGGTTTGATTCTCTATCACTCAGTCTGGGATATTCAAGGCAGAAAGAAAACCCAAGGAATTCCCCACGATATCATTTTTTGGATCCTTAGTTTCCTAGTTAGTCTGTCTTTTTCTTTCCACATTTCAGAATCTCCTTATGTTTGTTATACTAAAGTCCAGAGTTCTTAGTTATGCCTAGCAGAAAGAAGAACGAAATGGGTATCTAATTTGTCTTTCTGAGAGTGGAAGTCTTCTTTTGAGGACATTAATGAAGGAGTTTCACCAGTTCATGTCTGTGAAAGGGTGCATGGGACTTAGTATTGCCAATTTTTAGACTTTCTACCTTCTCACTTCCTGATATTCTGAATGTTTATAGGATTTAAAAACAAATACACTGAAAAATTAAGCTTTGCTTTAGGACTTTTCATTTGCATGGGTCACTTTTAAGACCCTTATGTCTAATTTTGCATTTATAATTTTGAATTATTTTTCTTAAAGAGAACATTTCCAAATTATGTAAGCCTCTGAGTCTCATAAAACCTTGATTTTCCCCCCTGGCTTATATAGAAATCCTGTTCCTTAGAAATGTAAAGGGATTTCAAATTCTCTATTTTCTACCTTTAGTGAAGTTCATTTGCGTTCTGATGCTTGGTTGTTTGTGTTCAACAGTATTTTCCCCCATGTCTCAGGATTTTCTTTCATTTCCTGTGTTTTGATATTTCATGACCATATTTCTCAGTGGAGGTCTAATTTCATCATTTTGTAGTACTTTGCTGTGCTTTCAGTCTAGGACTTTATATGCTTTATTATATCTTGGGAAGTCCTGTTGAATTATTTCTTATTTATTTTCCTCTTTTACTCCCTATTTTCTGGAATTCCTAATCATATATCATATCTCTTGGCCCTGTCCTTTAATTTTCTTATCTTTCTTTGTATCCTATTCATCATGTAGTTGTACTCTGTTCACTTCCAATGAAATTTCTTCAGTTCTGTCTTCTAAAACTTCTACTGAGTTTTTCTTCTATTTTCATAGTAATAATTTTATTGAATTTTCTCTTATGATTGTCCCTTTTTTATAGTATCATGTTGTTTCAAAAATTCTCTTATTTCATGAGGATTTTTGTAGATTTCATCTCTGCATGATTTCTATTTGAGAGTGGGCCACTAAATAACAAATCAGAAGCTCTGGGCCTGTGAGGAGGGAGGAAAGGAGATTAAAGACTCTGAGTTTCACTGTAGAGGGAATGTGGCTGAGTTATTTAATTGGGAAACCCCAAGAAGAGCCCCATTTTTGCCCTTTTCTCTTGGGATTATGCCATGGGTTTGATAACATCTCCTCAAACTTCAGCATACCTGAAAATTCCGAATATTAACCTTATTTGAGAGGAGTGTCCTGGCAGATGTATTTAAGGTGAGGGTAGAGATGAAGTCCTTATGGATTAGGGTGGGTCCTAAATTCAATGAGATCATCTTTATGAGACAGAAAAGGAGAAGACATAGAGACATAAACAGAAGAAAAGAACATGTGAAGATAGAGGCAAGGGTGAGAGCAACCGCTAGCTAAAGAACATTAAGGATTGTGAATGACCAGCTCTAAAAGCGTGGGATGGATTCTTCCTTCAGAGTCTTCTGAAGGAACCAACCCTGCCCACTTCTTTTTTTTTTTTTTCCCAAGATTTTATTTATTTATTTGACAGAGAGAGATCACAAGTAGACAGAGAGGCAGGCAGAGAGAGGGAGAAGCAGACTTCCCGCAGAGTGGGGAGCCTGACGTGGGACTTGAGCCCAGGACCCTGAGATCATGACCTGAGCCGAAGGCAGAGTCTTAACCCACTGAGCCCCCTCTGCTGCCCACTTCTTAATTTTGGACTTCTGGTCTCCCAAACTGTGAGAGAATACATTTATGTTATTTTAACCCACCAGTATGTGGTGAGGTGTTACAGTGGTCCTAGGAAACTCATATTGGGTGGTATGTCTCTGAGTGAGGCATCTTCCTGTCCTATGACCTCATGTTATCAAGTTGACTGTCAGCTCCTGTGGGTGGCTGGTGGGGATGCTGAGGAGTCTCAGTCTGAATGACAAACTCTTCCTCCGAATCTCTCTTCTGTTTAATATGGTACCCTCATCTCAACTACATGTGGTTTCATCTAGTGCCAAAGTCTTCAGTTTCAAACACCCTCAGTCTTTGGCAGATGAGGTTGGTAGAGAAGATAGATTGCCCAGCTGTCAAGAGTATGAGGAAGGCCTACAGGGGAGGTCTCATTGATTGATTGATTGATTGTAGTCCCTTCTTACTGCTGTTTCTAGGTAGGGAGAGGAATTATTGAACCCTTGGGGAGTTGGGCAGGCAAATCATGTTGCACTGCTTGGTAAAGATTCCATTTCCTCAAGTGACAAAATTCAAATTCCACACATCCTCACATTTCCAGCTTGAAAAATTGCATTCTCTCCTGTTCTATGTTCGCTGTCTGTACATCCTATTTAAAAACTACCATGTTTTCACTTTCATGGTTATTTGTGGAGGAAATGCCTGTATTTGGCCCACTATCTTTAACGAGAACCTCAGATTTGTTTTCATAATATTTGCTAAGTGTGCGTTTCTGCTGAAATTATTATGTCTTTCAGCAATTGTGACACGCACTTTCCGGCAGACTTCACTTTTCAGTAATATATCCCATTTTTTATATTTATATTCTTCAGGCTTTATAGTTAATGTGGCAGCAAAACTTAGGCTCAAAGTCTTTATACTTTTGGAATGCTAATAGAGTTACCATCCTTGTTTGTTGTGTTTTGTGACCCTAGATAGATCTATTACATTTCAGCATTACCACTGGAGGTTTATAATAGCCTTAAAATGACCATAAATATAAAGAGGAAAGCAGAATGCTTATCAACATCTAAATATCTTTCTGGGGGAATTGCCGTCTTTTGTTTTTCATCATGGGATGAATTCATGGGACAGGAAATGTGGAAGAGGCAAGCGTCAGTTTTAAAGTGGCACAGGTTCTAGTATCTGACACAGGCATACACAAGATAAACACACAAAACGTAATCCTCACAACTATCCTATGAAGTGGCTGTTGTTCACAACTTCTGGATTTTACGGATGAGAAAACCAAGTCGAAGACAGCTGAAGAATTGGCTCCAGGTCGTACAGCCTGTAAGTGATTGAGCTGGGGTTTGCACATGGGTAGCCTGACGATGGGGCAGCTGACACAGAGAGAGAAGTCAAGCAGGTTGATTGCTGTTACTACTACTACTGCTAGTACTACCATATTTGAGTATATTTGGATCATATTTGCTCAGCTCCTTAAAATTTATTATTTTTACATTATGCATTTTTTGTTTGTTTGTTTTTAAAGAAAGAGTACATACATGCACACAAGCAGGTGGGAGAGAGACAGAGGGAGAGAGAGGGAGAGAGAGAGAATCTTATGCAGGGTTCATGCCCAGCATGGAGCCCAATGCTGGGCTCAATCTCAACACCCTGAGGTCATGAGCTGAGACAAAATCAAGAGTCTTTGCTTAACCAACTGAGCCACCCAGGCGCCCCTTTATTAAATTTTAGCAAAGGAAACTTTAGGAGCCATGTGCAATGTGCTTCAATATTTGCTCCAAAAATGCTGTTTTTAATATTTTTTTATGGAATCTATCTGCAGAATCTCTTCTGTAAAGCAATACGTGAGAGTAACTTTGAGACTTTAGTTTTGAGAAAGACAAACAGATAAAACCATATAAACATATATCACCTTGAGGAGTTGCTGTGTGGCCTCTTTTTGGATCATAAGAGTTATAAAAATTGTGCATTTCTTGTCTGCCCTTCAACCTGGTCTCAGAGGGAGCACAGAGAACTCAGCTTGGTAAGACCAGGAGAGTTGTCCTATTCTTATCTTTGAAGGGTTATGCATAATCATCATAATCAAATTACCATTTATGTTTCCCAAATGAGGGATTTTTGTCTAACCAAGATTATAGTATAAAATTACAATTTTTTTTTAGCAAATCTACCCCCTGGTTTGGACATTTAAGGAAAAACTTCAACTTTTATTAACGGATCCATTCAAATTGCTGTAACAAAATACTGTAGAGTGGGATGTCATAAACAACATATATTTATTTCTTACAATTCTGGGGATTGGGGAAGTCCAAGATCAAAGGCACTGCCAGATTTGATGTCTGGTGAGGATTCACTTCCTGGTTCATCGATGGCCGTCTTCTTACTGTGTCTTCATGTGGTGGAGTGGGGATGAACCTCTCTGGAGTCTATATTTATGGGGACACTAAACCCATTCATGAAAACATCATCCTCACAACTTGATCACCATCCCAAAGTCCTGCCTCCTACCACCATCACATTGGGGGCTGGGATTTAACATGAATTTGGGGGAAGGGGCACTAACATTTAGTCTATAGTGCTGAATGAAAGAGGAAGACCATAAAAAAGTATTTATTTGTGATAAAATTATTCAAGAACAAAGAAGAAAAATGTTGAACAAATAACAACAACAAAAAAGGCCAGGAGAGTTCTGAGTTGGTAATGGATTCATTAAGATACCGGAGTGACAGAATATATATATTTCCTTGCCTGTAAATTATCAGTCATTTGCTAGTGGCAGAGTTTATAATATGAATCTTGACATATAGAAGATTTTATCTGTTCATATGTGAATGCGATCAGAGGTAATGGGCATTTTAGTCCTATTCATTGGTGTGTTTCGTGATGTCTTTTATCCAACATTGTTTCCTAGTGTGCTGATTGTACAGTATAGTCATATTACATGTATACAAAAAATTTCCATTTTAATTCTGTTTCTTCAAAATGGTATGCTTTGTGGAGTAGGAGGGCACTTAAATGATTGTTGTGTATTACTACAGTGATAATTGATTACCGATTGCTCTTATGAGGCTGGATGAAATATTATCCAAGTGTGTCTGAGAAATATAAATTCATAGTGACTTAGAGAGTGGAGACAAATTTGAAATCATTAAGGTGAATTACTCCATCTTACATAAAAAGGAAAGGAGACTCAGGGAGGGATAAATCAGATGATTTTTTTTTTGCAGGTCACAGTGTCTCTAGGGCCTCAGTTTGTGATAGTTTTTGTTCTTGTTCACTATGCTTTCTACTTCACCATGTGATCAATGCAGGAACATCCCATCATGCAAGATGCTTGTTAAAGCAAATTCTTGAAGTATGAAGTGATTGGCAACTGGCTAGTCTGTTCTCTGCCTGGTGCCCCTTCTCATTTTACTAGCCTTATAGTAATAGAACCCTGCATTTGCTTGTGGTTGAATTTTAGGGTGGGTTTTTATTTGATATTAAATATGATTTTTATTTTATGTTGATAATTGAACATAGCTTATGAGCATGAATATGGACATCTATGGAACAGAACTAGCCCATTAACAATAAGAGGTTCCTTGTAATATCCTCAAAATATTTTGCACATCAGTGTCCTAATTCATGAAGGAACAGAAAAGACAGGTGCCATGATGTGATAATGATTTATAGGTTCCCCTTCCTTCTCACACCAGGCAACTTTATGAACTTTCATAGGGAAACCATCTATATAACATTTTGTTCCACAGAAAAGGAGATGTGAACAATTTTCTTCAGGGCAAAATAATGACAAATTTCAAGAGCAGAAACAGAATTTCTAAATGTAATACCACAGGGATGAAACATGAAGAAGACTGATATATTTGACTAAATCAGAATTTAAAATCACTACATATTAAAAATAACCATGGATGAAATCAAGTGATATGTGACAGGAGAAAATATTTGGAACAAACACAAAGCAGTGTTAGTTTTGCTAATTTTCTTCTATTATGATACGGACACTTAAACAGAAGACCTGGAATGGAAGCCTAAGGTATTTTAGAAATGAGGAAATAGTAGACATGTGAAAAGAAAATGTTCACTAATTGAATAAATACAAGTAATAATAGCATTCCAGTTTCCTTCTTGATACTACTAGAGTACCTTTTTAAAGTACATAAAATGATATAAATATATATAAAATGATGAAGTATATAAAATAATGAATATATGGAGAGGGGTGCCTGGGTGGCTCAGTCAGTTAAGTGTATGCCTTTGGCTCTGGTCATGATCCCAGGGTCCTGGGATTAAGCCCCGCTTTTGGCTCCCTCCTCAGCAGAGAGCTTGCTTCCCTCTTTCACTCTGCTTTTCCCCCTGCTTGTGTGTACTCTCTCTCTCTCTCTCTGTCAAATAAATAAATACAATCTTAAAAAAATATGGAGAGAGCAGAGTTTTCTTAGGAGTGTGAATTGGTATAGACTTCTGGAGATAAGCTTGGTCATATATATTGAAAGACTTCATATTTTGATATTCTTTGGCTAAGGAACTATATTTCTAGCAATCTTTTATTTAAAAAAATGGAGCACAGTCCAAATTCTTAAGCCAAGATATTGCTCTACAAAAAACATATATATATATATATATATATATTTACATATCTATAGATACCTATATATCCATAACTGGATATCTGTATATCAGTATGTACACACATGTACACACACACATGCATATACATATGAATATAAACAAAGTTAAGAAACCAAATGTTCAAAAACAAAATTACATATTATATGGTTAAATATATCATAGCCACAATAGGAGAATTAAATGACACAAATTTTTAAATTCTTTTTTTTTTTTTAAAGTAATCTTTACACCCAATGTGGAGCTTGAACTCACAACTCAAGACCAGAAGTTGTATGCTTTACTGACTGAACCACCCAAGTGCTCCAAATGACATAAATTTTGACAACATGTTTTAGGTGAAAAATACAAGATTAAAAGATTGTATGTTTTTGAAAGCTGTATACCAGATATTATATCTGGGAGGTGGGAATGCAGGAATTTTTTCCTTGTTTGTGTTCTTCTATATTTTAATGAACATTCATACATTTTATAATGAGAAGTATGTTACTTAATAATTTCAAATGTTCAATAGTTTCCTAAAACCTAATGGATGGGTGGAGTGCTCACTTACACATTTTAGGGCTCTACCGGCAGGTGGCAGTAGCAAACAAGAAATGTGTCATAAATGAAGGCAAGACTTGAGATTGAAATATTTTCTAATTTTTCCTAGATATGCGGGATTGTAATAATAAAGCCAGGGTGATACTCTGTTTTTTAAGCATTCCTGTACTTAAATCAGAATTTATATTTAAAGATAAATGTACTTAGGGATCTAAAGAGATAAGATATTTGTAGAGGAATTTCTACTATTTAGAGGGAGAGCAGAATCTGTATTTTACATGATTATTTTATTATGATTACTTGTCAACATAGAATAAATTATTTTTGTATTTAAAAAATGAAAACCAAATTAAATATCCCAGGTTTTAGAGGCTGTCTAAATATGCCTTAAAATCAAATTATTTTACTTAAGTATTTCTATTTACTTAAATACTTAAGTAAAATACTTAAGTATTTTAAGTATTATCTTTTTAATCTCAAATTATAAATCTAGAAACTCATAACATTTTTTCTTAAATCTGAGGCTTTTAGAGAATCTAAAAAATACACACTTCTGTGTAGAATTACTATTATTTTATATTCCATTTCTAATTCAGTCAATGATTATGATGAGGGCTCCCAAAGGTTTCTTGCTTGGAGGTGTGTAGGCAGTGAATTGTGTAACTAGGATTGATTTCCTGTATGATGCCATGTCTTTCAATTTCCCTGTAGGGAACCTTGTGTGTATATATATAACAAGAGCAAATTCTTGGAAGTTTTGTCTTTTTCAGTGATCACTTTTGATTTTTTTGACCTGAGCCAAGAGCTCTATAAAGACTAAAACAGATAAGTCCATGATAAATTTGCTTGCTTTGGTGCCTACAGTAAACTGGTGTTTGCTTTTATTAAATTATGAGTGTATTTCAGATCAATTTTTGAATCAAATCTCTGTTTATTTAGCTCCCTCTGTATACATTTTTTTTCAATGGCAGGTGAAAAACCATGATGAATGTTTCATATATTTGGGGATATATCATTTTGTTTTGCAAAGGATAGCCAAAGGGCTATCCTTTAAACTGTAGGTCAGCTCTGCCACCCCAGTTCCAAACGTTCTGTGGCTTTTCACCATTCTTAGAAGACAAATCCAGCCTTCTCCCCAGGGCATGTTAAGCCCGGTGTGATCTGGCTCCTTCCCCTGCCCTAGGGTCATCCCTCAGCTTGCTGCCTCAGTTGTGGCCACACTGGTCTCCTCTCTTTGTCATAAAGCATACTTCTGTTGGGACGTTGGCACTTGGAGTCTTCTCCCTCATTCCCCTCCTACCTTTCCTCAGGCATCTCTCTGAGGACAGAGATTCCCTGCCTCACCCCCCTTACCCCCCCCCAATTTGTCCATTTACTTGGCTTTATTTTTCTTTATCACAGTAGTCACCACCTGACACTTGATCCCCAAGTTTGTGTCATTGTATATTTTCACTCTTTTTCACTAGAATGCAATCCCCAGGAGGGCAGGCTCTTTCTTTGGATCACTGCTATATCTCAGCACCCAGAATACTGCACAGTAGATGGTAGACGCTCCATGACTTTTATTTACGTAAGTGAAATGAATGAATCAGTAAAACTTGCCCTTTCTGACTGTAGGCCTCTATCCCTCAGTGGTTTACCATGGGGTGAAACAAGATTTTCCTTAAAGGATACAGGACTTGCGAGTTCTTTGTATTAGCGCCACTCAGGGAAAACTTACCCTCTGTCTCTGTTCCTCACTTTTATTTTTTTATTTTTTAAAAACCTTTCTTTCTTTTTTTTTTTGAGATATTTATTCATTCATTTATTTATTTATTTATTTATTTATTTGACAGACAGAGATCACAAGTAGGCAGAGAGGCAGGCAGTGAGAGAGAGAGAGGGAAAACAGGCTCCCCTCCGAGCACAGAACCTGATGTGGGGCTCGATTCCAGGACCCTGAGATCATGACCTGAGCCGAAGGCAGAGGCTTTAACCCACCGAGCCACCCACTTTTAAAATGAGGAACTTTTAAACTTTTAAAACTCACTTTTAAAATGAGATCAGAAGAGTCTTCACTTTCTCCAACTTACTAAGCTGCTGGAGGATCAACAAGGAAAATTTCTTTCTGTATAATCTTATTGAACTGTGAGAAATTAAGCAAAGTCATATGTTACTTGGGATTTTAATTTACCAGTTGAGCACATAGCTTTAGACTAGCAGCAATGGCAGTAGAGAAAAACCTGGAACGTTTGCTTTTAGACCATGGGGAGGGCAGGAAGAACAAGGATTGGAGTCCCAGGATTTTGAAGACAAATGACCTTGCATGTGAGTCCCTCTGGGTGCCTTGCAACCTTAGGCGACTTTGGGGTAGATTCTTCAAACTCTCTGGGCCTCAGTTTTGCTTCTGTAAAATAGTGTAACTGAAACTGCCCTGAGGGTAATAATGGGGATAATCAATGGGACAGATGCCTGCCAAGCACAGTGCTTTAATTTTATTGCAAAAAGGATAGCACGTGTGGTGATGAGCACTGGGTGTTATGGGCAACTAATGAATCATTGAACACTACATCAAAAACTAATGATGTACTATATGTTGGCTAACTGAACATAATAAAAAAAATAATAAATAATGAAAAAAGAAAAAAGGATGGCCTCTCACAAACCTGGCAACACATGATGATTACGTCTCTCAGTTTTTACAATATGTATTGCTCGGATCACCTCCTGCCCCATTAACAGAAAGGCACTGGGGTTTCCTGTCCTTCCTTTCCCTCCTCTCATCCCTACACAGTCCAGGAACCCTGGCCCACAGGTTAGACCCCATGCAAAACCAGCTGGAGACAATCTTAGTCCACTGCTGTGCTTATGCATTGTGGCCACATGGAGGTGCTGGTGCAAACGGCTCGTTGGAGGATGGACAGCACTGGTTTACTTTGTGCTTTTTCTTTACCAGCTTGCTCCTTGAAATAGCACCAGAGCGCTTGGGTGCTGGGAAACCAGCTCTGTGTCTGCACCCACACAGCGCAAAGGTCTCTGAGTCAACAAGCTGCTGTGCTGCTGTGTGAGCCCTTCCCTGAAGCCATGTCTGAACCATCCTGATGCCACCTCCCTGGGGGAGTAATTCCTCTGGCAAGGAGCCCCTTACTCAGGAATGGCCCACCTTCTTCCCAGGGATCAACTGTGTAATGATGGGATGAAATAGCTATTGTTGAGTAACGCAAGCATGCTCCTGCGAGCTCACACACACACACATACACACACACACATACACACATAGACAAACACACACAACCTATGTCTTACATTAGACACACGGAGTCATGTATTGCCTTTTCCTAGAGCAGAGAGCATTCATTTGCATAATTAACAAGGCCATTCAAGTGAATGTACAAGATGAAAGAGATTAGATTCCCCTGATGGTAAAACAACAGAAACAATAACATGCCCCATCTTAAAATCCTATTAATATTGTTATTATGTTGACTGTCCTGATCATAGCCTATATTCTCTCTTAGTAGTTCAACTTAACTTGGAGGAGAAGCACTAGGCTGTGTCATGAGTAGGCACAACTGTGAAATGGGCCTCCCAGAGTTACTGTTTCAATGCAAAACTTCCAATGATAGCAGCAAAGAGGTTATGAATTGGACTGCCAGAGCCACCTCTTCTTCTCAGACTTTTGCAAGTGTCTCCGCAGTGCCCGTGTTGAACACTTGTCTCCTTGCAGGGAGGCTTGGCTGGCTAGAAGAGGCCTGGATGGTCTCCAGTCCCAAGAAGCACGCAAGGTCCAATAGGTCTTTCCATCTCCTCATCATCTGGGCTTTGGGTGGAAAGGGCAGCTCTGCTTTTTTTGGTCTGGTCACGTAAGGGGTGTTGCATGAAAGCCTTTGCTAGTTTTAAAGAGCAAATTCAGCTACCTTCTACGTCTTCTGGGAGTCGGGGAAAGAGTTGGCAGTAGTTGATGTATTCACTGTTCTAATCCTGGCCAGATAGAATTAATTACCACCAACGATGGGTGCACATATAACATACCTTATTTCATTTTTATATAAATAAATCACTGAAAACAGAAGCCTTAGTGTCATGATATAGCCTGAGGCTCTTCTATCTTCTCTCCAAATCAGACTAGCTTGCTTACCTACTTTCTCACTGGACTTGTCTTATTCCTCTTCTGAGTTGCAAACTTAGGCCATTAATTGGCCCTCATTCAGTATTGCTGCCTTTAGCATCTTTGCCTTTGCTCTTCTCCTGAACTTCAAGGTTTGTCTTCCAGGCTGGTATGATAGCCGTGTTCCTAAAATTGCTGGTCTGCACCCTCTTTGTACTCCACACAGTTGTCTGAAATAATTTGTTATCTGCAGCCATTATGGAAAATGCCTGCTTATCATACATGTAGGATTTCCATTTCTGCACGGCTGTGAAGTTTCTGTAATAAATCGAATCTCTTCTTACTGTTCCCTCCCCACCCCCCACTCTCCTGGCTTTACCTTAGAATCATACTCTTCATTACTAAAATGTATAATCTCATTTAGACCAAATGATCTAATTGCATAAATTTTCCTCTGATCCAGAGTTCCTGGCACTCGAGCCATTTCCTAGCAAACCTATTATAACTCACAGGCTGCTTCCAAATTCTGCGAGTTGGCTCAAGGTTCTTTTTTCAAACCATAAAAAGCAAACTTGGGGATTTTTTACAATTTGAGATAAATCAGATTGTTTTTCTTCCTTTTTGCCACCTTCATTTTTCAACAAAAAGAAGGGTGCATGCATCAAACCCAAGATGAAAAATTTAGCATCCACTGGAGAAAAAGCACTTGACTAATGTTATTTAACCCTCAAAATAACCAAGTGTGCAAGTTTAATTGCCATTAGTTCCTTTTGCTGAGAAAACTGAGATTCAGAGCAGAGAAATAACTGGGGGAGGTTAGTCAGCTCAGGCGACAGAACCAAGCCTTTCTGTACCTACCACTTCCAACTAATACTCTGGCTCGACGAAGATACTTTTTAAAAATGGTAAATTTAGTTTTGGAGGCTGCCTTGGGCTTTCACTCCATATTTATGAATGAACTGTTGCTTTTAGCCAATAGAATATGTTCAGTAGCTGACGTTCAAAATTTAAACCAGCTCTTTTTAAAATTATTATTAACATATAATGTATTATTTGTTTAAGGGGTATAGATCTGTGATTTATCAGTCTTACACAATTCACAGTGCTCACCATAACACATACCCTCCCCACTGTCCATCACCCAGCCATCCTATCCCTACCCCTCAGCCCCAGCAACCCTCAGTTAGTTTTCAGAGATTAAGAGTCTCTTATGTAAACCAGCTCTTTTTATTCAGTAAAAGAAAAAATATATATATAAGCCTTTATTGTAGTAAGAGAGCAAAGCCCCATTTACTTTTTAGTTACACCTAGGCTGATCAAGCATTCCATTTTGGCTCTATGTGGGACCATAATCACCAGCACCTTGTGTATATCATAACACTGGATGGTGTGTGCTATTGTGTTAGAGAACCACACAGCCATGGGCCTTGTTTATCATGACACACAGTCAAAAACAATAGTTGCAATGGTAATGGAAATAGATAATTTGGGCAATGTTCTTCTCATTTCACTTGGGTGAACTCAACCATAATTCAGGAATTGTTATCAGGGGTGGACCTAACTGTTTTGTTAGGGATGCGTTCCTGAGTGCCCTGACAAGTAAGGGGATTAGATCAATGGTGCATCCATCCATCCATTCATTCTAGAAGCAATTATTAGGTGTTCATTGTGTACCAAGTGCTGTCCTAAACAGGAAGACTTCTCTCCAATCGATCATCTGGGAATAATAGACTTTGACCATCAGAGTACATTTCAAATCACCATTTGAATCCTCCCCTTCCAATTCCAGCTCTCTCTATACCCTTCCCCAACCTTCTGTGGTCCTCTCCCCCGTGTCACTATTGTAGACTTTGTGAACATTCATTCTAAGAAAGAAGAATCAGTACTGGGAAGAAGTTTTGATTACTGGTGGAAGAATCTCACTGCCCAGCCCACTAGTAACTCTAACCACATGTCTAAATGTTGGCCAGTGGATGCCATCTTGATTTATAAGAAAGTGTTTATTATGGTAGGCTTTACGACTTTGGAATACAATTAAATGGTGTTGCCCTTGCTTGTTTGTTTTCTGTTTGTGGTTGAAGAACCATATGCTTGGCTCTGCCCTGAGACTCCTCACAAAGCACAGCTGGTTTTGCTCAAAATTATTTTTCATTAGTATTTTCTAAGTTGATTCTAGCCAGGATTTACTGAATCTATTACTGTTGTTCTAGCCACTGGGGGCATAAGACAAGGAAAACTTATGTTCATTAAACATGGGCAATGGATTATAAAGGTTGTATGGTAATATACATATATCTATATATAAATATAAATAATATAAATATAAATATTTCATTCCTTTGCGCATATGGATAGGTAGGTAGGTTGATTAAATACTGCTTAGTGAGCACGTGGATAAGAGTTTGGGGAAACACAGAGCACATGCCCATAGATTAAACTTAATAAGAAAAGCCAACAATTTCTAACCTTCTCTGCTTCACTCTGCTGTGATGCTGTGTAGTAGGGTCCATGTGGATAATGAGCACTTGAAATGTAGTTGATCTGAACTGAGATGTGTTATGAATATAAAGTACACATGCTAGTTTCAAAGACTGTAGAAAAAAAAAATGTGATGTATCTCACTAATAATTTTTTCTTACCCATTACATGTTGAAAAAATACTCTGGGTATACTGGACTAAATAAAATGTTATTAAAATTAGTGTCTCCTGTTTCTGGGCCAGGGTGGCTCAATCAGTTAAGTGTCTGCCTTTGGCTCAGGTCATGATCCCGGGGTCCTGGGATCAAGCCCCACATCGGGCCTCCCTGCTCAGGTGGGAGCCTGCTTTTCCTTCTCCTTAACACTCCCCCTGTTTCTGAGCAATCTCTTTCTCTGACAAATAAATAAATAGATAAATAAATAAATAAATAAATAAAGACTTAAAAAAATTAATGTCACCTGTTTCTTTTCACTTTATTTTTTATCTTATTTAAATTCAGTTGCTTAACATACAGTATATTATTAATTTCAGAGGTATAGTTCAGTGATTCATCAGTTGTATATAACGCTCATTAAATCATGTGCCCTTCTTAATGGCCATCCTCCAGTTACCCCATCCCCTGGCCCACCTCCCCTCCAGCAACCCTCAGTTTGTTTCCTATAGTTAAAAGAGTCTCTTATGGTTTGTCTCGCTCTCTGATTTCATCCCATTTTACTTTTCTTTCTCTTCCCCTATGATCCTCTGTTTTGTTTCTTAAATTCCACATATACATGCAACCATATGGTAATTGTCTTTCTCTGACTGGGTTATTTTGCTTAGCATAATACCCTCCAGTTCCATTTACATCATTGCAAATGGCAAGATTCCATCCTTTTTGATGGCTGAGTCATATTCCACTGTGTATATAAACCACATCTTTTTTTAAAATTTAATTTTATTTTTTCAGTGTTCCAAGATTCACTTTTTATACACCACACCCAGTGCTCCATACAATACGTGCCCTCCTTAATACCCACCACTAGGCCCTCCCAACCCCCCACTTCCCTCACCTCCAAAACCCTCAGTTTGTTTCTCTGAGTCCGGTCTCTCATGGTTCGTCTCCCCTTCCAATTTCCCCCAATTCACTTCTCCTCTCCTTCACCCAATGTCCTCTGTGTTATTCTTTATGCTCCATAAGTAAGTGAAACCATGTGATAATTGACTCTTTCTGCTTGACTTATTTCACTCAGCATAATCTCCTCGAGGCCCGTCCATGTTTATACAAAAGTTGGGTATTCATTCTTTCTGATGGAGGCATAATGCTCCATTGTATATATGGACCATATCTTCTTTATTCATTCATCTGTTGAAGGGCATCTTGGCTCTTTCCACAGTTTAGCGACTGTGGCCATTGCTGCTATGTTTCATTGCTATGAACATTGGGGTACAGATGGCCCTTCTTTTCACTACATCTCTATCTTTGGGGTAAATACCCATTAGTGCAATTGCAGGGTCATAGGGAAGCTCTATTTTTAATTTCTTGAGGAATCTCCACACTGTTCTCCAAAGTGGCTGCACCCACTTGCTTTCCCACCAACAGTGTAAGAGGGTTCCCCTTTCTCCACATCCTCTCCAACACATGTTGTTTACTGCCTTGTTAATTTTGGCCATTCTAACTGGTGTAAGCTGGTATCTCAGTGTAAACCACATCTTCTTTATCCAATCATCTGTCAATGGACATCTGAACTCTTTCCATAGTTTAGCTATTGTGGATATTGGTGCTATAAACACTGGGGTGCAGGTGTCCCTTCAGATCACAATGTTTGTATCCTTTGGGTAAATACCTAGTAGTGCAATTACTGGGCGATAGGCCTTTCTCAAGAAAAAAGAAAAGTCTCAAATACACAAACTAACCTTATACTTCAAGGAGGCAGAAAAAGGACAGCAAATAAAGCCTAAACCCAGCAGGAGGAGAGAAATAATAAATGTTTCTTATTGCTTTAAAAATGTGGCTAGTGGAAGCATTAAAATTACCTATGTAGTCCATATTATATTTCTGGTAGTGTGGTTTCAGTGTATTTCCACCAGTCATTTTGAGACTTATTGTATAAAAGATTTATAATCTATTTTTACATTTAAAATTATATCATTAAACATTTTTCTCAAACCGTGATTGTTAAATAGCTTTGTAACTATCCATCATATGGATAGCCACTTGTATGTATAACCACAATATCCTGTGTCCCGTTTAGCCTTTGGGTGACTTCCAATTTAGAAAGTAAGGTATTAAAAAAATGAATTTATTTTTGACTAGCACTGTTTTCTTACCCATTTCCTCCATAGGAGCAAACTTGGAAAAAAATAAATCTGGAAGAAATAGTTAAAAATTAGATAGTCTCATTATAGGAGACATTCAATTTTAATGTTGTGATGTATTTCTCTGTATGTGTGTGTTTTTTTTGTTTTTGTTATATAAATTTACTTTAATATATATATTGAATTTTCATTTTTATTTGAACATAAGAATTTTATGTTTTCCATTTTCTTATAAGCTTACTGCAAAGAAAGAGAAAGATCATTTAATGGCTGTACAGTTTCCTACTGAGTGAATTTATCATTTTCTTTGGCTTTATAGGTTGAATCCAATTTTCAGCAATTACAATTAATGCATATCTTTTTCTCCAAAATTTGGATTATTTTCATTTGTTCACTGAACAAACCTCAGTTGGGCATTTAAGAAAAGTACACAAAGAAAGGTTATGGATCCCATCCTAACAACTGCCCTGCTTCCATGTGGAAGTTATATTGTTGAAAGCTTATAAGCACTCTTAACAACTAAAATAGTTGTTATAGTTCATGCCTCCTACTTCTTTACTTCACTTTACTATGCTGCTGGCAGAACTTATATATATATCAATTATACACACACACACGTATACATATATAAATAAAGTCAATCTCAAAAGCCCATCATTTTCCTATTTGTGTAACGAATTTAGAATAGTCCTTTAAAAAAGATGTGTAATTACTTGAAGATTGAATTTAAGCCAGTTTTCCCCATTGTTAATAACTTGTACCATTAGTATTTGGGTGTGGTATGTTTTCACCCATTTTAATAGAAGAGTTGCTACTAGAATTTTCCTTGTGCTGCCATATTTTATTATGAGCACCAGAAAAACATTAAAGATCTTCACACTCATTTATTGAGCCACTAAATTCTAGTCATTGACATTGGTGAAGTTTGGGCTATGTGTGTGAAACATTAGGAAAGGAAGCATGTGGGCAAGGGAGGAAGTGAGCTACATTTTCAGCCAAGACAACCATGAGTAATGGAGACGAGGAGCAAGGCGGTGGGTAAGGGCATCTTCATGTTGTTGCTATTCAACACTGCAGTTGGTAGGAGGCTGTTCTTGAGTAGATTTGTTTAAGGCCTGTATGTAATCCTCCCTTTTTCAGGTTAGATGTGACAGGGTATTTATGTTGCTGAACGTTGTTAGAAAGGAGAATGAAGAACGAAGAGCAGGGATCTTAAGGGAGAGCATGTGAAAGTCAAGCCAAAGTGAAGGATGAGGATGTCAGCCTCTCTTGCAAATCCACTGTTGCCAGGTCCACAGCCCTGTCTATGCAGGCATTTTAGTGGCAGGTTATAAGGAGTGGTGGCAAGAACATGGGTGTGAGGATTCTGGAAACTTAGGTTGCTGTTCCAGGTCTTGGAAAGTAGTTCACCCCTGAGGACTTCAGACTTCTCAGAAGTCAACTCTAACATGAGAGGCTGAGCCTAGATGAGGGCTGGTCATAGGTCCCCTGATTGACAGGATGTTTGCTTGGGAATGACCTCGTAGAACTCAGTGTGGAAGCCACACTCTGGATCAGCTCAGGGGTCAAGAATCTTGATCAATTACTGATATCCGTGAAAAGTAGTGTGATACCTCTCCTTGGGCAAAACCATGTCAATGGATCTTTTAAATTAAATATCCTATGATTCTTTAAAAAAGATTTGTGTGCCTCAATAGTGTAAAACTAAGAAGATTGTGTTGGATGCTTTCATTTTTAAAGATAATCACTACTGAGTAAAATCACATAGGTGATTTGTAAACACATAAATACAGCCAGTGTTGACTGAAGACCTGTTTGTGGGTATTAAGACTCAATCTTAGGCCAATGTGTAAGTCCACCAAAAAGGGAAGAATTATCCAAAGCTAAGGTTCTTACTCACTGACCACATCATCATGCTGAGAAATTTAATATTTTAAAATCTCTAGAAGATGCAAGAATGGTGCAAGTTATTGTTCTTAGTATTTGGTAAGATTTGCACATGGACAACTTAGCCCATCATATTTTTTAAGTCAACAGCACTGATTTTTCTTTCACAGTGGTTTGTAAGCCAGTGATTATAATCTGTTATGCTGGATGTCAAAGTCATGGGTGGCAGTGATAAAGAATGTTTACTGAGTTTTACACTGTGCTGGGGCCTACTCACAGTGCTGTACACAACTCTGTTCATTTCTCACACAAGTCTAGTAAGTGGGGATTATTATTATTATCATCAGCCCCATCTAAGATTAAGAAACTGAGGTTCAGTGAATTGACACAACTTCCCCAAGATCACATTGCTAGGAGGCCATAGTTCTTCACTAGAAAGTGATGGTAATTACCATTTTGAGGGTCTCTTCTGCACCAGGCATTTTGCCAGAACCATTCCATAACTGATTTTGTTTCAGGACTATTTTATAGACGAAGTAACTGAGGTTTTGGTCACTTCAGGAATGAGTCCACGGTCACCTGGCCGATCAGTCTAGTAGCTGAGAACCCTCAATTCCCAAGAACATGATGGGTTCATGGGGTTAAAGTCCTCCTTTTTAGATGGTTATGTATCAGTGTATAGTAAAGCAAAGTAAATAAAATATACATGTTGAAATCCAGATCCTATTTTGTACTGGGTTTACAGAATCGAAAGATTATAGAAGGTCCAAAAAGGCATCTTGAATAATCACATGCTGGAGTCCTACAGACATCAGCATGGTGAACAGCTGGCTACTTATCCTTTAGGTCAGAGCTCAGATCTTATTTGCCTTAGACATTCTGTAATTATCCTATTTTTAAACTACCTCCTAAACATACACCCTCCAATATGACCCTGCACACACACCTTCACAGCTAATTTCTCTTTGCATTGCTTTTTTTTATAGTCTTCAGAGCACTGTTGACATTGTCAACATTGTCCTATCGTTCTTTGCTAGGAAATAGGTTCCTAAGATCAGAGAACTTGTTGTCTTACTGACCACGGTATCTCCTCTTCCTAGCACAGTATCTGGGACCCAGAGTGTCTCCTAAAATTTTTATTGAATGCATGTTGCATATTCTTCTTATTTAAAATATCAGTAACAGTAAATTTTTATTAGCCAGTTTCCTATATGCCTTGCTTTGTGTGAAGTACACACTTTTTGAATTTATTTCTAATGGTAAAATTAGGGAGTCGGTCCTATTAGCCTAATTTTGCAGAGGAGGAAAATAAAGCACTTGATGTCAAATGACTTGTATAAGGACATACACTTAGTAGTTAAGAGTCTCAAACCAATGCAAAGAGACCATTCCAATACTGACCTCACCTGTGACTACAAATAGTCCCCAAACAGTCTCAAACTGTTGGAAGTTTGATCTACTCCTTGGTTGGTTTCCCTAAGAAGTCATTTATTTGTAGACTAGTAGACTAGACACTTATAGACTAGACTAGACTTCAACATTTATTGAACATAGTGACAGATTATATGACAAAGATCATTAGTTTCACTTTATAGGTCAAAAGAGAAAGTTCAGATAAGAGATATGGGTATCACTGGCAGTTGTTGAAGCCAGAATAAAAACCCTTGACTATTGGTTCCAAGTCTTCTGCCTAGTCTGTTAGGAAGTAGCTGAGTCTCCTCCACAAAAGGGAAATGGCAATTAACCATTGTATTCAGACAGTATGTTGAGAGGGCAATTTATGTCTGGTAAAGACTGTGATTCCATTGTAAAGTGCTCTCTTAAGGAAGATAATATTTGCATATAGGTTCTTGATTGTTATTAGCTTCCCATCCATGCATGAACTGATTTTCCTTTTTGGCAGTGATCTAACCTACACAAAGAGGTGTCCTGGATGATTTTCTTCTAATTTCTTTCCTTGCAAGTTGAATTTACATTTGCGTTTCAGTATCCCTAACAACAGTTGACAGATTTCTGAAGCTCTCATTGATTTGCTTTTAAGGGTAAAGAATAATTTCAGGATGGATAAGGAAGATGTGGTCCATATACACTATGGAGTATTATGCCTCCATCAGAAGGGATGAATACCCAACTTTTGTAGCAACATGGACGGGACTGGAAGAGATTATGCTAAGTGGAATAAGTCAAGCAGAGAGAGTCAATTATCATATGGCTTCACTTATTTGTGGAGCATAACAAATAACATGGAGGACAAGGGGAGTTAGAGAGGAGAAGGGAGTTGGGGGAAATTGGAAGGGGAGGTGAACCATGAGAGACTATGGACTCTGAAAAACAATCTGAGGGGTTTGAAGCGGCGGGGTTTGGGAGGTTGGGGGAACCAGGTTGTGGGTATTAGAGAGGGCATGGATTGCATGGAGCAGTGGGTGTGGTGCAAAAACAAGGAATACTGTTATGCTGAAAATAAAAAAATAAAATATATAAAAAAAGAATAATTTCAGGAGTAATTCAGAAATATCAAAGCAAATTGTGTCTCTCCTAAAGTGGTCAGATAGTTATAAAACTAATAAACACAATTTTCAAATGAGAGAGAGAATGCAAAGTTGAAAGATATTCCTTATAATACTTAGCTCAACTATTTTAAATGCTATCCACTTGGAGGCATTAAAAAAATAACATATAACAAAAACTGAAACCAACAATCTGGAGATTCCAAACTGACTGAATAGAAGGAGAAATATTTTTTCATTTCTCTGAGAATTGAGAAAGAAATAGAGAAAAACCCATGTTTTTAAGCTACAGTATGTCAGTGGATATCCCTTAAGGTATACAGAGTTTTTTGGTTGTCAAGCAGATAATCTGACTCTAACAAGAGAGGCCCATAAAGTTAAAAATGTGTTGCATTCCCAAGGCTGTTTTAGAGGTGATGGAGCCATTTATAGCTTCTAATACAATCTAAGGTAGAAATACAATTTATTGTATCAATTCAACCATAACATAAGATCATTACTCTGCTATCAACAACTATAGAAATTGTGAGATAATGAATGTATAAGACCACATCAGAGCTAGAACATTAGCAGTTTTTTTCCTGAGAATTGTATTAATGCAAATTAAAATGAAGAGCTTTTGGTGGATATGCACTGAATGTTACCAGTACATATATACATACATACATACATTTGCTTACTTACTTACTTACTAACTTGAGGGGCAGAGAGAGTCTTAGGTAGATTCCAAGCTAAGCACAGAGCTTGATTCGGGGCTCTATCTCCTGACCCTGAGATCATGACTTGAGCTGAAATCAGATGTTTCACTGACTGAGCTAAGCAGGCACTCCAACCAGTGCTTTCATTAAAGATCTTTCATTAACTCTAGATAGTTCAACCAGATATTTGACTAGTGAGTGATTAGATGATTTCCTTAAGACTGTTTGGGAAGTTTGTTAGTTATATCCAGATCAATACTTGGATGCTACTACACCAGTCTGATCAATTGATTTCAGCAAGTAAATTTGGAGCATCTTCTGTGAGGTTAGAGACCAGTGGTTGTGATTGCCACCTATCCCTTTTTCTCCAGTTGCAGGGGCTCTGGAGAAAGGCTTTATGTTCCTTTGAGGTGCTCAGCACGGTTCCCTTTGCTGTTTTTTGGTTTTTGTTGTTGTTTTGTTCGGTTTTGTGAATCATTCCTAGATGAATAACAAAGACAGAATTTTGTTTATTGTATTTGTATAATTTGTATATTGTCTATTTACTGAGGACTTATTTAACTAATGTGGCTAAATGAGTCCCTTATTCTTCTTGAATTTGTGTTAGAAAGTTTACATTCATTATCTCACTTTCTTCTGCCAGTAGCCTTGGGTTGGAGAGGGGTAGACATTATTCTCACTTTATAGATATGAAAACTGAGGTTGAGAGAGAGAGCAGATTAACACTTGTTCTTGACTCTTGGAAAGTTTTCATTCTTCCCATTTTTCCTCAATAGTACTTACTTTTATGTTGACTCTGTACAAGATGATACTGTCTTCTGTTTTATTCAAAAGTTTCTCCGGATGACATTTGCACTTTCGTCGTTGCCTTCTCCTATAAATTGCTTAGGAGACAATTTATAGTGTCTTCTCTTTAGTGTCTTCATCCCATCCAGGGAAGGTGAGGCTTAAGGAAGCTTCAGGTATTCAGCATGTGGAGGAAATGGTTCTGTAAAACAGGATGATTTGGAGCAGTGATCAAGAGGACAGGTTTTCTATTCTCCAAGACCTGGTCTGAGCCGAGGCTTCAATATTTATCAGTACAATGATGCTGAGCAAATGTCTTATCCTCAGTAAGTCTTGGCTTCTCCATCTATAAATGGAATAAAGGTCACACCAATGCTCATGGTTATTCATACATTCATTCTTTCAATAAATGTTTATTGAGCCTTATTGTGCTACAGACTTGGGAGTGAATTGACTAAGTTTCCTGCCCTGAGAGTTTATGTTCTAGCAAAGGAAGACATAATCAACTAATAAATAAGTAAACTTGTGTTAGGTAGAGGGAGGGGCTGAGTAGAAAAAATAAAGCACGGTTAGAGTCATAGAGACAGTGTAGGAGTGGACAAATGATGAAGTGGGGAGGGACATTTTTTTAAAAAGTGACTAGGGGAAGCTTCCCTTAGTAGATCTCAGTTGAGCAGACACTGGAAAGAAACATTTTTGCGAGAGTTAGGGGCACAAAACACAGTGTCTAGAGTACTTTGCAAAATGACTGTTAGGGGCAGATGCAAGCTTTATTGCACACCCATTTACTGTGTGTATGTGTGCATGTATTTTATTGTGATAAATACACTTAACAGATCTGCATTTAATAGATGTTTGGGTATATGATGCAGTATTGTTAACTACAGTTTAATGTTGTATAGCAGATATCTGTGACTTGTTAATCTTGCATAATTGAAATTGTATGTCCATTGATGCTCATTTGAAGTCACCAAAATAGAGGTTCCCTTGGAAGAGGGGACCTTTGTGCTTTGTTCCCTGCAGGATCACCAGCACACACAAGGCTGGATAGGTATTTGGTGCAACTAAGCAGTAGGTCATGGGGTCTCTATTTTCCTGATAACCATGGCAGAATGAGAGAGTCAGAAGATGTAGGGAATAGAGAATAGATTAGGAAGGCCTGCATGGGGCTGTCCCCAGTGCATCTGTCCCACCTCATCAGAATGTCATCAGAGGGATAGACTCAAAGGCTCTTGGCATGAACTTGACTCTGGTTTCAGAAGAGAAACAATACTCCAGTGAGAAGTTTCCTGCAAAGCAGCTGTGTAATCTACTGAAAAAACAAACAAACAAACAAAAAAAACATGGGTAGACCCAGAGACCTAAAGACGAGTTCTGGTCTCTCCCACTAACCTGGTTGGGGACACAGGGAGGGATATATACAAAGAGAGATATAAAGGTCATAGGTTTCAGTTCTGTCCTAGCTCAGGCATTCCATTCTGATTTGCCATTAGCTTGCAAGAACAGTCTGGCCATATTCCCTGAAGACCAGAAAGAATTCTTCCTTTTATGCATTCAATGAATATTTATTGGTGAACACATGGGTCCAGCCCTTCAACTTGCAGAATATAGTTTTTTGTGTGTCTTCAGTTCCTAGTTCCAAAGCCTGTGTTTAAGTATGAGATCTGAAAGTTCATGCTATTTAAACCTGGTTTCTGCCATGACGTCTATGCTCTTTTTCCCTGGTGATGCCAAAAAGAAATGCTCACTTCGAAAATAACTTGAGGATTAACTAGCATCTTTTGTACCCAGGGACTGCTTGACATAGCTGAATGATTTATAAGGCAGTCTCTTAAGTAGATTTTCTTCTGATTTACATAATGTACATTTTGTAGGATCTTAGTGTCTTAGCTAGTGTGAAAGACCTTTCTTGATGATGAAAGTATTAGGAACTCCACCATACTTTACCTTGCACTGTTTAATTGTAGATTCTGGAAACACTCCCTCAAAGATGCTAGATATTTAACTAAATTTCCAACTCCATGTTGCTAAATTGCAAACATCCTAGAAAAACTGATGAATGGGAATGAGCTCCAAATGCCTCCAGAAAGGCAAAATGCTTAGAAAAAATAACCTCTAATTGCAGCAGCACATTTTATGGTCAATAAGGTATTCAACATGCTGTGCACCAGGGGTGTTTCAACAAAGTCAAATAAAAATAACTATGCACGTGATAGCTCAATGTAAAGTTTCTTTTCTCAGGGAGAGAGAGAAAAAATCTCAGCTGTTTCTAGCCTGGCATATTTGATGAATTACTTGCACAAAGAGAATGTGTGGACTTAGTCTAGCTAAAACAAAACAGAGCAAACAAATTCCTGGTAGAAGGCTACTAAGGAAAGCCATGTATCTGATTCTGATTGGTTTGGGATTTTTTCACTGAAGTCTTCTCTTAAACATGGGTCCCCATACTCTGACGCCAGTTGTTTTTCTCCTTAGGAGGGAATAACACTTGTTTCTTTTTTCCCCTCCCTCCCTTTCTTATTTCTTCTCCAGTGCCCATTCATCTATCATCCATCCATTTATATCTTCTACTATTGGTGCCTTTTTTTTTTTTTTTGGAAGAACAGAAATAAAAGTTTATTTGCAAAAGGATGATCTTATTTGTCAAAAATCATAAGGAACACATACACATATATGCTTATATTTCTTAAGCAAGTCCATGCACTACATTCAAAGGCTTGAGCTAATCAATATCTCTTCCATTGTAAAGTGTAAAAGAAAAACAGAAGAGTATGAATAAAGCTTTGTGAAATCTCAGACAAGTAGCAGTTTACGGCTTTGGGGAATTAGCAAAAGCCACACAGATCTGTAACTTTAGAGATGGGTCTTGAAGGAAGAAGGGGGCTATGCCACCAGAGTGTTATTTTCTTTTTCTTTTTCTTTTAAGATTTTATTTATTTATTTGACAGACAGAGATCACAAGTAGGCAGAGAGATAGGCAGAGAGAGAGAGGAGGAAGCAGGCTCCCTGCTAAGCAGATAGCCCGATGTGGGGCTCGATTCCAGGACCCTGGGATCATGACCTGAGCCGAAGGCAGAGGCTTTAACCCACTGAGCCGCCCACGTGCCCCAGACTGTTATTTTCTATTAGTAGTTTTGTCACCTTTTCCCTGAGCTTCTCGTACTTGGAGTTCATTAACATCTTTCGTATTGTGCCTATGTATATAATTATTTATTGTTCCATCTGATGTTCTGTTAATACCCTCTCTCCCTCAGGCTCCTTATTCTCATGGCTCCACTTGCTTTTTCCTTCCCTGTGTTCACCCCAATCATGATTTCATATGAATCTAAATGGATCTAGAGATTTATAAAACTTGGACACATTACCTGGCAGGTGCAAATGTCCATTTTTGAGATAAAAAAAGAATCAATTCATTTACTTTTCTTAAAGCTTTTTGTTATGAAAATTTCAAACATAAACCAGTGAAAGTGAGGAGTATAATAAACCTCATGTATCCTAGCTGTGACAGTTATCAACAATTTGCCAAACTTGTTTCATCTATTAATTTACGGGGGTGGGGGTGGAACACAGATCATATTTTAAAATAAATGTTAGACATAAGCCTTATCTCCTACAAATTCCTACATATGTGTCTCCAGTTGATAAGAACAGGTTTATACATAAAGATTATGCCATGGTCACCCTTATCACAATTAATAATAATTCCTTTAAAAAGTTTATTACTCAATCTATATTTTCCTATTTATATTTCCCCAAGTCATCTCAAGAATTCTTTTAATAGTATGTTTATTTACATCAGAGTCCAAAGAAAGCGTTTTTATTGCATTTGGCTGCTATTTTCCCAGTCTTTTAAGGTATCATGCTTGCTCCTTTCTCTTTTTTATTAAAGCCATTGATTTTTTTTGTTTGAGAAACAGGACGTTTGTTCTGTATGGTGTCCTGTATCCTGGATTTGGCTGAAGGCTTTCTTATTATGGTGTCTGTGCTCACATCCCCTCTGCCCGGCCTGCCCCTGTAGAGGCTCAATTCGATCAGGTTCTGTTCACTCTGCTTGGGTAATCAACCAGACAGCAATACAGCATGAAGAAAATGAAATCCAGTGTATTGCCCAGAACTGTCATCCAGGAGAGTGCTTTCTGCCTGCAAAGGGGTGGATTTAAGTAACAAAAGAAGCCCAAAGTCTTGTGTAACTAGGAGGTGTGGGTACCCCACCTAACCGAGTCCATTAGCCCTTTGTGGGGATTGTAAATTTGAGGTATTAACATCAGCAGTCTGTCTTCTCCATTTTTCTGCTCTTCAGTCCATAGTTTCAACTATAAATCAGTACTGGACATTTGGAAACCATAGTTTGTTTTCAATGACTGTCTTTCTCAGGGCAACCACAAGTTTCTGACTCAGTCTTGCACCTCCCGGGCACACAAGATTAGACAAGAACAATGTATATGAAATATTGTAGCATACTTCATGCTGAGTGAATGCTGAGTAAATGGTAATATTTATTTTGAAAACACGTTTATAATTAGCAACTTTTCTCAAAGGATGCCAATGCCTTACTTCGTGGGTAGTAAAATGATTATCAGGCTCAAGCCCTGTGTCCTGATTCCCAGCAGTCTCAGACCTAGAGGTTGAGGAGGGACATCTGAGGGAACTACAGAGCTGGTGGTGACTCTTAGTGTGGTGATGGGAATCTTTGTGTTCTGAAATCAATATGGACATTTTCCTTCACATGAGCATCATACCTCTTTATTTTGGCTTCTTTCCCTCCTCATTTTCTTGGTCAGATTGGGTCAGCAGCCCTGGAAAATGTATGAGGCCTTAAAAGTTTGTTCTTTCTTTCTTTCTTTCTTTCTTTCTTTCTTTCTCTTTCTTTCTTTCTTTCTTTCTTTCAAGATTTTATTTATTTATTTGAGAGAGAGAGAGTAAGAGAGAGAACACAAGCAGGGGGAGTGGGAGAAGGAGAAGGAGGCTTCCCACTGAGCAGAGAACCCCATGCAGGGCTCGATCCCAGGACGCTGGAATCATGACCTGAGCCAAAGGAAAACGTTTGATCACTGAGCCACCCAGGTGCCTCAAGGCCTTAAAATTCTATGGAACACACCCTGTAAGGTGATTGCTGTGTCTACTCCCATCAAGGATCAATAAATTGGGTGTACTTTGGTGAGTCAATAGAATATCTTTAAATAAAAAAGATCATAGTTGTTTCATTTATAAGATCCTTTAAAGTGTATGAAACATATTCATATACTTCATACCATTTGATCCTTAATGCTGCTTTGAACGGTTTTGTACCCCGTAAACAATGAAGCATGGAGAATTTAAACAATATATGTTATGCTATGGATTGGCAAATTAGCTCAGGTTTTGGTTCCATTAGCTTATATGTAAAGCTGTTTCAGAGGCATCTGGCTCAGTAGGTTAAGCATCCAACTCTTCATTTCAGCTCAGATCAGTATATCAGGGTTGTGAGATCAAGCGTTGTGTTGGGCTCCACAGTGGGCATGGAGCCTGCTTAAGATTCTCTCTCTTCCTCTGCCCCTCCTCCCCTCTGCCCCCCACCCTGCTTGTGCACACATATACTCTCTCTCATAAAAAAACAAAAAAAAAAAAAATAGGGTACCTGGGTGGCTCAGTTAGTTAAACACCTGACTCTTGATTTTGGCTCAGGTCATGATCTCAGGGTACTGGAATCATGCCCCGTGTTGAGCTACCTGCTCTGTGGGAAGTCTACTTGTCTCCCCCTTTGCCCATCCCCCACCTTGAGCACACTCTTGCTCTCTCATTAAAATAAATAAATTTTTAAAAATAAACAAATTTGTTACAGGTACATTCTATGTGCTGTTTTAATGTGTATGTAGGGGTATTGAGGTGGACTATAGTATCCCAGCCTTAGGAAACTTAGCCTCTAAATAGGAAATATGAAGTGTTAAGAAGTGTAATCTAAGGGCATGTAGAAAAGAGCTATTCTTTCTACTCATAAGTCCCAGAGCGGGAGATGGCACAAGGCCTCACTGTGACGGCAGCATAGCACGTGTGGAGGGCAGTGTGGGAGATGTGGATCCAGACATAAACAGAAGTTGGGTGAGGAAGGAAGGCCCTCATCAGGTGAATATGGCAGTGACTACCCAAGAGTGGGTGATGGTCTGAAATAATGGGGGAAGATGGAGAGAAGTTCTGCAGGGCTTCAAGTTCTTTTCCATCATAATCACTTTCACTTGCATGTTGGGTGGGTGGTATTGAGTGGGAGAGGGCAATAAGGTCAGAGTCAAGAGGAAACGGCACTTGAAACATTGATTCTCTATTTGAATATCAAAGAGAACTGGGGAGGAACAGTGACAGCCATCAAGATAGTGTGATTCCACTGAAAGTCAGTAGTGATCACAGAGCAGATGACCCAATCTTGATAAAATGGTCTTTGAGGAGGTGGGCTGTGGAGAAGTAATTTGCTGTCTGATTTTTTTTGATAGGAACACCATTGATTCCCCATCATCAATTAAGTTCACTATAGATTGCCTTTTGGGAATGAGTACAGAGGAATGAGTCTTGCTTTCTGCTCTCCTGAGGTAGAAAACAAGAATGCCAGGAGCTGTGATCATACCTTCCATTTAATTTTGAAAACATGTTTGTATGAGATTAATTTCATGAGACAGGGTTTGAAATCATTATCAAATATAGGTAATATTTTTACTGCATTAGAAGATTCACAATTGAGTCATAAATTCAATGATACAACAAACCTACTTAAGAATTGAATAATTGGGGGCGCCTGGGTGGCTCAGTGGTTAAAGCCTCTGCCTTCGGCTCAGGTCATGATTTCAGGGTCCTGGGATCGAGCCTCACATCCCTGCTCAGCAGGGAGCCTGCCTCCTCCTCTCTCTCTCCCTGCCTCTCTGCCTACTTGTGATCTGTCTGTCAAATAAATAACAATCTTAAAAAAAATAAAAAAAGAATTGAATAATTGTAGTAGTTATGACAATCTTGAATTCTTTTTAATTTTTTAAAGATTTATTTATTTATTTTAGAGAGAGCGAGAGAGAGAGAGAGAGCATGAACAGCAGGGGAGAGGGAAAGAGAATCTGAAGCAGGTGCCACGCTAAGCATGGAGCCTTATGTGGGTCTTGATCTCACAACCCCGAGATCATGACCTGAGCCAAAACCAAGATTCAGATGCTCAGTGGACTTCACCACCCAGGCGTCCCTTGAATTTTCTAAGAGCATACTGAGCTGTGTTTATCACTGAAATAACTACAATTGGTTTTCTTGTCTTTGATACCTTCTATCTGCTGCTCTCCTCAGATATGAAGAATGCCATAAAAACCCAGGATCTGGATATTAACAGCTGGATTCTTTGTCCCCGACTTTTTATTTTTTCAGTCAGCAACACTAAAACTGTCTAACCATCTGCCGATTTTCTTATCCCAGTTTGGATCACTAAAAGGAGAACAAATGATTATTAATGACAACAAAACAATGCTAAAAATAACTTAGGCCTGGGTCACTCCCCTGCTGCAACATCCCAAATAATTCACCTGTCTATGTGATAAATGATTCATATCAAGATTCAAAGTCAGTCTTCAGGATATAAACCCAACCTTTAGGCCAAAAGATTCTGTAATAGAGAAAGAACTGAGAGGCAAACAAAACATGTGTTTGTATAAATTTCTTTTGTATTTTCAGTTTTCATGTCATAAAACAGACATCTAGTGCACAATTGGCATTTACTCTGAATGATTGACAACAACAACAAAAAACTCATTTCTGTCCACTATACAACTTTTCAATGCTTATTACATACATCATGTCATTTAATCTTGACAACAGTCCTGTGCAATTGATATTCTCATCAGGTATATCTTCTAGAGTTGGTTAAATGGGTATTTGGAGGCTAACTGGCTTGCCCAATGAAGGGTTACAGAATGGAGCCAGCACCTTTTGTCTCCAGCTCTTTCTACAGAACCATTCTGCTTCCAATATTTAAAGGGATGGTTTTCAAACACAAAATAGACTCAAAATGGATGAAATACCTAAATGTGAGATAGGCATCCATCAGAATCCTAGAAGAGAACACAGGCGGCAACCTCTATGACCTTGGCTGAAGCTACTTCTTGCTAGACATGTCTCTAAATGCAAAAATGAATTATTGGGACATCATCAAGATTAAAAGCTTTTGCTCAGGAAGGAAACAGTCCACAAAACCAAAGACAACCTACAGAATGGGAGAATATCTTCACAAATATCTTATCAGGTAAAGGACTAGTATCCAAAATCTATAAAGAACATATCAAACTCAACACCTGAAAGATAAGTAATCCAATCAAGAGATGGGCAGAAGACATGAACAGACATTTCTCCAAAGAAGACATAAAAATGCCCTACAGACACATGAAAAAGTGCTCAACATCACTTGGTATCAGGGAAATACAATCAAAACCACAATGAGATACCCCCTCACACTGGTTAGAATGGCTTAAATTAGTAAGTCAGGAAATGACAGATGTTGGCAAGGATATGGAGAAAGGGGGACCCTCTTATGCTGTTGGTAGGAATACAATCTGTTGCAGCCACTCTGGAAAACAGCATGGAGGTCCCTCCAAAAGTTGAAAATAGAGCAACACTACCACCTGGCAATTGCATTACTGGGTATTTACCCTAAAGATAAAAACATAGTGATCCAAAGGGACACCTGTGCCCCAGTGTTTATAGCAGCAATGTCCACAATAGCCAAACTATGGAAAGAGCCTAGATGTCCATCAACAGATGAATGGATAAAGAAGGCATGGTGTATATATATATAATGGAATACTGCTTGGCTATCAAAAAAATGAAATCTTTGCATTTGCAATGAAGTGGATGGAATTGGAAGGTATTATGCTAAGTGAAGTAAGTCAATCAGAGAAAGACAAGTATCTTATGACCTCACTTGTATGTGGAATTTAAGAACCAAAGCAAAGGATCATGGGGGAAGGCAAGGAAAAATAAAATGAGATGAAATCAGAGAAGGAAACCAACTATTAGAGACTCTTAATCATAGGAAACAAACTGAGGGTTGAGGGAGGGGAAGGGGGTAGGGGGATGGGGTAACTGGGTGATGGACATTGAGGAGGGCATGTGATGTAATGAGCACTGGGTTTTATGTAATACTGATGAATCACCCAACCAACTCTACCTCTGAAGGTAATAATACACTAAATGTTAATTAATTGAATTCAAATTATAAAAAAATAAAGGGATGGTTTTGGTGAAATGTGGTGGGAATTCTCTCTGTAAACCACTGTTTTATGTTCTTTAATTTCTTAGGGCTTCTGTAACAAATTACCACAAACTAGGTGATATAAAACAATAGAAACTTAATCTCTTTCAGTTCTGCAAGCTGGAAGTTCAAAGTCAAAGTGTCAGTAGGCTCATGGTCCCTCCGAAGGCTCTAGGGGAGAATTCTTTGTCACCTCTTCCAGCTTCTAGTAATTTCCAGTATTCTTCGATTTGGGGTTGCGTAACTGTAACTCACTTCTGTCTTGGCTTCTTTCCGAGTATCTGTATGTCCTTCTCTGTCTCTTCTAAAGACACACTGGATTTAGGGCCCTTCCTAATCCAGTATGATGTCACCTTTATCTTTACCTTAATCACATCTTCTTCCATATAAGGTCATGTTCTAAGATCCCAAGTGGATGTGAATTTTGGGAAACACTATTCAAAACACTACAGCTACATTTCTTATTTCTGTTCTAGTAGGGAAATTAGAGTGCCGATTAAGGTTAATATCAAGTAAATGAACATGGTTTGAGTCCTGATTTTTTGTTCGTTTGCTTGTTTGTTTGTATTTGTTACAACCTTTTAATGTAGAATGTGACTTGAGCTCTACATTTCCACTCACAGAACTTGTGGAGTTACTTCTCCAACAGCTTTACAACACACCTAAGTATGCTGAGAATGTTGCTACTCTAAACAACGCTCCTCTTTGGAAAACAAGCCCTATACACAGTTACTCACAACCTCAATATCAAGATCTGAGCTGAGATCAAAAGTCAGATGCTTAACCTACTGAGCATCCAGGTGCCCCTAGATGTGTGTACTTTGAATCTCTGTATTTTACTAAAGAGGAAAATATACCGTTTTGCCAATTCTGATGATGAAATATTCTGCAGCCTGCACTTACTAAGAGTTGGTACTCATTTAGCAGAACTCACCATAACTTCTGTATATTTCCCTTGGAGTCAGAGAAGAAGACAGCAGACATAAAGTGTCTCCTGCTCTTGAGATGTCTACAGAACTTGTGAAGCATGGCTCTGATTTTCAGATCCACACAATGGATGGTCTTAGTTTGACAGACTGGGTAGGGAGTGATCTCATCAGGGCTCCCTAGAAGGTGAACTTGATTCATTATTGATTGTCAAATATTTATGAATCTCATAGGAATTCCATAGAATGATCTACTTTTATTTTTTATTATGTCTACAGTGACTGGGATGGAATGAAGGTGAGGTTGGCCATGGGTGTTGTATGAAGTTATCACTCAACAAAATATTTGGTTCTGGCAGGATGAAAACAAAGCTTCTAAACTAGCAGCTAACATCATAACCTAAGCTTATTGAATTCAAACTAGACTTTGCAGATTCAATCCAATCCTACCTAAGTTGAAATGATTATTTTAAATTATAAAAACCAATGCATGTTGCTTTTTGGAAATTGAAAGCATGTAATACCAGAAAGAACAAATAAACCCACAGTTCTGTTATCTTCAAGAAAAACCTATAGGTTTGTTCTCTGCATCCCTTTATTCTATGTACCTTTTTAACATATAGCTTTGCATCCTACTTTAATTTTTAAAAACAAAATTCTAGGTATTTTAGGTTTTTCATAGTCTTTATAAATACCATTTCTGTGCCTGCATAACAGCTCATCAAGTATAGAATAAGTTTCTCCATTGTGGGCATTTAAGTTGTTCCAAATATTTTTGGCATTATAAGTAATACCTGGATGCATAATATTTCAGTAAAGATCTCTCCCCAGAAACAAATACCTTGATCTCTAGATAAATTTTTATTATAATTTTCTTGATTATGTTGATCTATATTGAGAGTTTAATATTTTTTATAATCCTGAATGTATTGCAAGTTTACCTACCAAAATGTTTGCCAGTTTACACTGCTGTCAGTAGAATTCATTTCACACATGGAACTGAATCCTTGCCAGCATTAAAATGATTTTTGATCATCAATAGTTTGATAAATTTAAAAAATGCAATCATATTTTACTTTTAATTAACATTCCTTTAATTATTAGCACAGATAACCTTTTAATGTACTTTTTAAGATCATGTTCTTTTTTTTTTTTTTTTTTTTGGTTATCTCTGCTATGAGCTGGATTGTGTCCCCCCAAAATTCCTGTGTTGATGTCCTAAACACCAATATCTCAGGATGTGACTATATTTGAAGACAGGGTCCTTAATATTAGGGTAAAATGAGGTCATATGGATGGATCTAATTCAATATGACTGGTGTCCCTAAGAGGAGATTAGGACACCAACAACACAAAGAAACAACAATATGAGGACATAGTGAGAGAGTGGCCATCTGCAAACAGAGATGAGAGGAACCAAACTTGCCAGCACTTTCTATCTTCCCTGTGAGAAAATAAAGTTATCTTGGTTAAAACATTCCAGTTGGTAATTTGTTACGGTAGTTCTAGCAAAATAATACCATGTTCCTAGACAATTTATTTATTAGGTCTTAGAGCTTTTCTTAGTAACTTGTATAAGTTTTTTTTCTTCTTAATGTTGAATACTTATTTCCTTTTTGCATTTGTTGCAAAATTATTATTTGCTTGTTTCATATTTATGTTTCTAGCTGGCAACATATGTTTATTTATTATTTTTCTAATATTATTCATCTTTTCCTTTGTACTTTTTTCCCCAGTACTTCAAAGCTTAGAAAGTCCTTCTCCCTTAAGAGATCGGACACACTGTCAGTTCTATTTTTTGTTAGTTTTTCTGTGGTTTGATGTTGACCTGTACAATATAACTATTCTCCATGGTTTGAGAATGAGGGCTCGTGAAAGTAAGTGAATTCAAATTTACAGAGCAAAGTTTCCTTTAAGGTTTTTAAGCCCTGACCAATACCATATCATATTCATTTGCAATGACTCAAATAAGTTATTTTCTGTGGTTATTCATTTTTAAAACCTGCATTTTTAAAATGGACAATAACCTCATTCTTAAATCTTTAATTTTATTAATATAACAGTTATAAAGGCCAAGACTCTAAAGGAGAGAGTAGCTTGAGCTTTCTGAAACTTGTTAAATGTCTTTGAAATTCTACTGGAATCTTATTTCAGTTGAAGGACATGTTGTCTTACAAGATGAAAGAAACATTCTCTGTTTTTGCTTGTTTTCACTTGTGATTCTTTTGCTAAGAAAAAAATTCAAGTCTTTTTGTATGGATCATTTTATCCAGAGTTTTTACCTTTTTTTATTTGAAGATTGTTTTAGAATTTATTCAGAAATGTCTCTCTTTTATAGCTCTATGTTTATTTCATTTAGTTCTCCACTCAGGTCCATCAAAAAGCCATCTCTAAAAGACATCCTTCTTCATTTCTTTGTTGTTGATGTTCATTTCAAAATATAAAGCTGGGGGGATAGCTCAGTGGTAGAGCATTTGACTGCAAAAATAAAGCTGTCTCCACTTGTGGGTTAAAATTATCTGACCGTTGTGGAAATTCTCCGGAGCTGAACCATCTCTTATTAGTACTAAATAGTTGAAAGTATCATCTGTAAAATTATCTTTTTAAAGATTTTATTTATTATTTATTTGACAGAAAGAGAGATAGATCACAAGTAGGCAGAGCAGCGGGCAGAGAGAGAGGGGAAGCAGGCTCCCTGCCGAGCAGAGAGACTGGTGCGAGCCTCCATCCTCGGATCCTGAAATCATGACCCAAGCTGAAGGCAGAGGCTTAACCCACTGAGCCACCTGGGTGCTCTTGTAAAATTATCTTAAATAAAGATTTGAATGACCTTCTCTGAATAACTGACAAATAAATGTCCTTTCCTTTTTTTTTTTTAAATTGAGGTATATTTGACTTGTAACATTACATAAGTTTAAAGTGTATAATGTATTATAGCCTTAGCTAATACCTGGGTCTAGTCATGTAATCATCACTTCTTCTCATGTTGGAAGCAGTTAAGATCTAATCTTTTAGCAAGATTAATGCTTATAAAACAGATTTGTTGTGTGCAATCACCATTCTAAGTATTAGGTTCCCAGCACTTATTTATTAGCTAGTTGTGACTATGTACCCTTAAAGAAAATCTCAACTATTCTTCTATTCCTGCAGCTCCTGATAACTACCATTCTAGTCTTGATTTCTATGAGTTTGAGTTTTTAAGGTTTCACATGTAAGAGATATCACATAGTATTTGTCTTTCTGAGTTATCTCACTTGGCATAATGTTTTTAAGGTCCATTCCTGTTGTCGTAAATGGCCGAGTTCCTTTTTTCTAATGGTTAATTATCTGTTCATCTGTTCATCTGTTGGTAGACACTTATGTCATTTCCCTATCTTGGCTATTGTGGGAATAATGCTACATTACACATGGGAATATGTATATCTCTTTGATAAACTGTTTGCATTTCATTTGGATATATACCCGGAAGTGGGATTGCCAGATCAAAGGGTAGTTCTATTTTTAATTTTTTGAAGACCCTCCATACTCTTTTTACTTAGTGTGTGTACCAGTTTAAGATCTTACCAGTAGGACACAAGGGGTCCCTTTTCTCCATATCCTTCCCAATACTTATCTTTCTTTTCCTTTCAAAAAGAATTTTAGTAAGGTTTACTAATGTACAAGTATATTGATAAGATTTATTCATTCAACAAATACTTACTGAGCACCCATTACATATCAGGCACTATCCTGAAGTTTGGAAATTGCTGTCAGGATTTGTAGAGCATGGGGTGCTTGGGTGGCTCAGTTGGATAAGCATCTGACTCTTGGTTTCAGCTCACGTCATGACCTGGGGATTGTGAGATTAAACCCTATGTCGGGCACTGTGCTCATCTCAGAGTCTTCTGGGGTTTTTCTCCCTCTTCCCTTCCTACTTGTACTCTGTCTCTCTCAAATAAATAAGAAATCTTAAAAAAAATGAAGAAGAATTTGTAGAGCATGGATAATGACCGATCAGAAAAGGCTCTGGCTGTGTTGTAGCAAAGTCCCAGAAGCTCTTGCCTAGAGCTTTAGTTGCTGGGTTGAGAGTCCCAGTGGAAGACTTAAGGGAAGCAGCTGTGTTTCAATATTTTAGCAAGTAGTATAGCCATATCAGACTATAAAATTATCCCTGGTTTCATTGTTATCTTTTTTTTTTTTTAGTTTTTATCTTAATTCCAGTTAGTTCCTGTATAATATTAGTTTCAGGTATACTGTGTAGCGAATTCAGTACTTTCATAGAACACTCAATGTTCACCCCAACAAGTGCACTCCTTAATTCCCATCACCTATTTAGCCCATCCACCCACCCACCTCCCTTTTGATTTCTATCATTGTTACCTTTAAGATTAGTGAAAAGGAATCAAACATATCCTTACCTCTGAATTTAATGGGTAATTATGGGAAGCCAGACAGTTATAGAAGGAAGTCACAAATGTCATAATAGAAGTACTTCTAACAGAATCCCAGAGAAAGCAAAAGTCACAGCTATTTGAGAATGAAAGTTGGATCCAGTGAGAAAAAACTTTCTGGTGGAGGTGACCTTGCTAAGTTTTGGAAGATAAACAGCTGTCAAGGGGCTGTAGGTAGAGGGTAAATCAAGAGCAAAGATTAAGTCTTAATTTTGTAGATTGTAATCATCATAAGACTTATCACCAACTTTAATGTGGTCAGGTCTGCAAAATGTTTATTAGAAATCCAGCCCCTAAACCTACATTGTTCAAGGTTACAGTAGTACTTTATTAACAGCAGGTGAGGTTGATTGTTTACTAAAAGAAGTCTTCTTCAAAATTTGGTTTTCAAGAGTCTTGTCATCTAGATTTTCTGCTCCCCAGGATTTATTTCCCCTACAGCTTCAGTCAAATCTAACTCCTGGGGTAATCAAGCAAAGCATAAGCAAGCATAAGCTTGTAACATCAATTCCCATGGCTGCGTCCCCTCATATTTTCAGCATTTCATTAACTATGAATGAAGGGCATAATTTTTCATCATGGGTGTTGCTATAGCCAAGAAGGCTACATTTTTTTTGCACAGAATAACCTCTGTCTCTTCTCTCTAGTCATTTTGGTGATAAAGTACAAATTTGACATTGCTGATTTTCTTAGAACACTCAGTTTGGTTGTATTTTTTAAAAGAAGAGAGATGGGAGGAAAAGAAAGTGTGCATCCCTCCCCCCACCCAAATGGAGTTGTGTCAAGAAAAGTGGTTATTCTGAATATTACCATGGTAGGCAAAATAATTGCCCCCAACAAAGATGTTCACATCCTAATACCCAGAACCTATAAATATGTTACCTTAAATGGCAAAAAGAAGTTTGAAAATGTGATTAAGAATCCTGATTTAGGAATGTTTTCTGAGATTATCTGTATGGGCCTAATGTGATAACAATATTCCTTTAAATGAAAGAGGGACACAGAAGTATCAATGTCAAAGTAATGTAGTATGAAAAAGATTTTACCAACCATTGTTGGTTCTGAAGATAAAAAAGGACCAAGAACCAAGGAATGAAGGGGACCTCTAAAATCTGAAAAAGACAAAGAAATGAAATCTTTCCAAGAGCCTCCAGGCAGAATGCAGCTCTCAAACATTTTTTTTTTTTAAGTTTTAAGAATGTGAGGCTCAAATGTGAGGCTCAAAGTCACAAAGCCCAATGCGTTGTTCAACCCCATGATCAAGAGTCACATGCTCTACTGACAGAGCCAGCTAGGCATCCCTCAAATACTTTTATTTTATCCCAATGAGACCCTTTGTGGACTTCTGACCTCCAAGCTGTGATATAATAAATTGGGTTTTTTTAAGCCATTAAATCTCTGGTAATATTTTATAGTACCAATAGGAAACTTTTATTAAGTACTTTTCATGTTAATTGGTAACTCCTGATTATGTCCTTATAGGCAAAAAGTAAGTCCTAATATAGATTTTACCTCCGACTGCAGCCCATGGTAATCTCTTATACTGTACAGAAAACACAAAGAAGGGCCATCTGTACCCCAATGTTTATAGCAGCAATGGCCACGGTTGCCAAACTGTGGAAAGAACCAAGATGCCCTTCAATGGATGAATGGATAAGGAAGATGTGGTCCATATACACTATGGAGTATTATGCCTCCATCAGAAAGGATGAATACCCAACTTTTGTAGCAACATGGACGGGACTGGAAGAGATTATGCTGAGTGAAATAAGTCAAGCAGAGTGAGTCAATTATCATATGGTTTCACTTATTTGTGGAACATAACAAATAGCATGGAGGACACCGGGATTTAGGAGAAGGCAGTTGGGGGAAATTGGAAGGGGAGGTAAACAATGAGAGACTATGGACTCTGAAAAACAATCTGAAGGGTTTGAAGAGGTGGGGGGGTGGGAAGTTGGGGGAACCAGGTGGTGGGTATTAGGGAGGACACGGACTGCATGGAGCAGTGGGTGTGGTGCAAAAACAATGAATACTGTTATGCTGAAAATAAATTAAATGATTAAAAAAAAAAGAAAACACACTTAGTGTTTTTATTATAAAAGAAAATACAAGAAACAAGAAAAGTCTCAAATAAACAACCTAAGTTTACCACTTCAAGGAACTGAGAAAAAGGGGAAAAAAAATAAAAGAAAGCCTAAAGCTAATAAAAGGAAGGAAATAACAAAGATTAGAACAGAAATAAATGAAATAGAGACTAAAAAGACAATAGATAAGATCAGTGAAACTAGGAGCTGTTTCTCTGAAAAGATAAAATTGCCAAACCTCTAACTATATTCACCAAGAGAAAGAGGGAAAGGACTCAAACAAAATCAGACACAAAAGAGATGTTCCAGCTAGTACCACGGAAATACAAAGGGCCATAAGAGACTAATATGAGCAATTATATGCCAAGAAATTGGATACCCTAAAAAATGAATAGATTCTTAGAAACATAGCTTACCAAGACTGAATCAAGATGAAATGGAAAGTCTGAATAGATAAATTACTAAATAAGAAGTTTAATCAGTAATCAAACACCTCCCCCCTACAAACAAAAGTGTAGGACCAGACAGCTTTAGTTGTAATGTCTACCAAACATTCAAAGAAGAATTAATACAAGTTCTTCTCAAATACTTTCACAAAATAGAAGAGGAGGGAATTCTTCCAAACTCATTTTATAAGACTGGTACTATTCTGATTCTGAAACCAGGCAAGGACACCAAAGGAAAATTATAGGCCAACATCCTTGATGAACATAGAGGCAAAAATCCTTAACAAAATATTAGCAAACCAATTTCAACAATACATTAAAAGGATTATACACCATGATCAAGTGGGATTTATTCCATGAATATAAGGATGGTTTAATATCTGCAAATCAGTCAAGATTATATACCACATTAACAAAATGGTGTATAAAAATCATATGATCATCTCAAAAATGCAAAAAAAAATCATTTGACAAAATCCAACATCCATTTATGATAAAAATGTTCAACAAAGTGGCTATAGAGGGAACCTATAGAGGGAACGATACTTCAACATTATAGGGACCATATGTGAGAAGCCCACATCTAATATCATACTCAATGGTGAAAAGCTCAAGGGTTTTCCTCTTAAGATTAGGAACATAAAAAGAATGTCTAGTCTCACCATTTTTATTCAATATAATGTTGGAGGCCCTAGACAGAGCAATTAGGTAAGAAAAATAAATGAAAGTCCTCTAAATTGAATGGAAGAAGTAAAACTGTCACTATTTGCAGATGACATTATATTATATATAGATAACCTAAAAGAATACATCCAAAAAGTTAGAAATAATAAATTCAGTAAAGCTGCAAGATACAAAATCAGTACACAAAAATTTGTCTATATAATAGTAACTGTCAGAGAAAATAATTCATTTACAATTGCATCAAAAAATTACCTAATTTAATTACCTAATTAATAAATTATCTAATTTAAATTACCTAAATTTAATCATGGTGAAAGACCTGTATTTTGAAAACTATAATACATTAGTGAAATAAATTGATGAAGACACAAACGGAAATTAATTCCATTCTTGTAGATTGAAAGAATCAATGTTGTTAAAATGCCCATACTGCCCAAAGCAATCCCAAGATTCAGTACAATTCCTATTAAAATTTCAGTGGTCTCTTTCAAGGAAATTAAAAAAAAAGCCTTAAAATCTGTTTGGAACCACAAAACAAACAAACAAACAAACAAACAAAAACACTGAATAGCAAAAGCAATCTCGAGGAAGAACAACAGAGCTGGAGGCATCATGTACCTTTATCTCAAACTCTATTACAAAGCTATAGTAATTGAAAAGGTATGGTGTTGGCTTAACACAGAATAGGGAGCCCAGAAATAAATTCACACATGGATGGTCAATTAATTTATGACAGAGAAGCCAAGAATATACATTGGGGAAAAGACAGTCTCCAATAAATGGTGTTGGGAAAACTGGACACCCACATGCAAAAGAATGAAACTCCACCATTGTCTTACACCATGCACAAAGGGTAACTCAAAATATATTAAAGACTTGAATGTAAGACCTAAAACATAAAACTCCTACAAGAAAACATATTACAAAATCTCTTTACAGCAGAAGAAACCATGTCAAAATTAAAGACAACCTACTGAAAGGGAGAAAAAAATTGCACATCATATGTCTAATAAGGAGCTAATATCTAAAATGTATAAAGAACTCTTAGAACTCAATTGCAAAGAAATTCTGATTTAAAAATGGTCAGAAGATCTAAATAGACATATGTCCAAAGAACTCATACCAATGGCAAATAGACACATGAAAAATGCTCAACACCGGTACTCAGCAGGGGAATTCAAATCAAAACCATACCAGTCAAATGGCTACATTCAAAAACACAAGAAACAAGTGTTGAGGAGATGTGGAGAAAAGGAACAATTGCCCACTATTGGTGAGAATGTAAAGTGGTGCAGCCATTTTGGAAAACAGGATGGAGGTTCCTCAAAAAATTTAAAGAAGAATTACCGTATGATCCAGCAATTTTATTTTCTAAGTATTTAAAGAAAACAAAACACTAACTTGAATAGATATATGCACCCCCTTGTTCATTATAGCATTATTTGCAATAACTGAGAAATAGAAACAGCCTAACGGTTTGTTCCTTAAAAAAATAAAAATAAAAATAAAAATAAACGCAGTGGTATTTTGAGAGTTTGAGAAGAGGGATGTGTGTGTGTGTGTGTGTGTGTGTGTGTGTGTGTGTGTGTGTTTTATAAAAGATTGCTAAATTAAAGATATAGGAAAACTGGGCTATTTGAAGAATCATTCGTGGCTTTTCTTGCTGGTTATTTCTGATTCTAATTATTTTCCCGGGGCTATTCTTTATTTTCTAGGTATACTATTTCTCCTATTTGCCTTAGGTTGAGTAGTGTAGACAGAAATGACAATATGTTTCTGGCTGTATTTCCTGGAAAAAAAGAAAAGAAAAAAGCAAATACATGTTTATTACACAAAATACAAATATGTTATCCCAATACCCAGAGATATCTTAATCTTTTTACTATAAGTGTGTCTTTATGTTCTTAGTATGTTTATACAACTTACAAGTCTTGCTTTTCTGTTGGATTTCAGACTACCTTCAAATTTTTTTCTATCTACCCATATATCTGTAGCTTCCCTCTTCATCTGGCTTGAAAAAAAAATTGAGGGGAGGGACTAATTTTGGTTTTCCTTCTTTGTGTTCCCCTCAAAGCTTTGAAGGCTGATTTATATATACATACCATTAACTAGGCAGATGTATTAGTATGTAGTTCTGCCCCCTAGTTCCTACATGCATCAGTAATTCTTTCTTTTGAGTGTTGTGTTAATTGGACTTGGAGATACTGATTAATATTTAGAAAACTCCTAAGAAACTGAGGAAGATGAAATAGAATACCAACTTCCTACTTTTTTATTTTTTTTTTTTTTAAGATTATTTATTTATTTACTTATTTGACAGAGATCACAAGTAGGCAGAGAGAGAGGAAGGGAAGCAGGATCCCCGCCAAGCAGAGAGCCCGATGCGGGGCTCGATCCCAGGACCCTGGGATCATGACCTGAGCCAAAGGCAGAGGCTTTAACCCACTGAGCCACCCAGGTGCCCCCCAACTTCCTACTTTAAAATGAGAAATGTAATTGTCATGTTTCCTTTAGTAGAAAAGCCATCTAGGGAACCAAATCTTAATCAAGACAGTTGCTTGGCAAACACAGAATTAGTCTAGATGGATTTAAGTGCTAGTTTTTAATGTTCAGGGGCTGACCTTAGTGGTTGGAACATCCATCTGTAACAGAGGATGCTTCTAGATTCCTAAGTGGCTCCTTAATATTGGCACCCTTTTCTGTGAAGTGCTTGATCAGACAACAAAAACATGTTCAAGCTTTCAATGTTGCACAGCCTGCAAATAAATTTTTCTTTAATTTTTTTTCATTAGGTGCAATAATGTCATTTTAATATTGCACTTCAATTTCTTTATGGAGAAGAGTTTTCTCTAAGATGCCTTTAAATTAGGAGTTGATTTTACATTTTCACCTTTACAGTTTTGAAAGTGCTTTCCTTCTAACTGTTAATCTGCACCTATCTTTCTTTTGTTTTCATGAAATTGTATTTAAAAATAAGACTACTGGATGGCAGTCTGGGGTCAAAGTTTTTGGAATTGTGTAGAAAGCAGTGATGAGGCTCAGGGTCCAAAGAATGCTGGATTCCACTGGACCCCAGTGTTTTCAGATCTCATTTAGAATCATCCCACCCATCCCAGAGATGAAGGATTCTGAAGTAGGATAGAAGCAGGACATGCCTTGAATTTCTGAAATACTCAGTGTGTTCCCAGATATTAGGTAATTTCCTGGTGAGAACATTCATTTTATTAGTTATTTCCACCACTCTATTTGTGTATCCAGTAGTTCTACTTCTCTCTCTAGCTCATCTGTTTTTTTTTTTTTTTCATGCAGCAACTTATTTCATGGAAGCATGGAATATTGATCACCATGGCTGGAGTCCTACTTACCCGAGCTGCCCTGCCAGTGAATTAAAGCACCTATGTAAAAGCCGAGAAATAGAAGTGGGATGGGAAATGTTAACTCAGTATTACAAAATGATGCTACTGTGCCAACAAGAAAGGATGTGCTATTTATTTTTTAAATTATTGTACTGTTATCTACCATGGGCTTATTTCTTTTTCCATTCTTTCTCTCTGTGTCAGTGCCTCTCAAATTTTCTCTTTCTCTTTGGCAGTAACCAACATATTTTCCAACTAAGCACCTCTTCTTTATTTTGTAACTATGAAAACCTTGGGCATATTTTTCTTTCCATGACTATCTATAAACCTGCAACAGTGAAACTTGGTTTACCAGCAAATTGCTCTTTAAATGTATGTAGGGAGTGTAGATATGTAGCATTTACTAAGCATCTGTTTTATGTCAGATTCTCCACTCATCTTTTTTTTTTCATTCATAATTTAATCCATAAGATATATCAGGTGACTAAAATTGTTGCCATTTTCCTTTTGAGAAAATGGAAGCTTAGCAAATGTAAGTGATTTTGCAAAGGTATATAAGTGATATCATCATGATTTGAATGAAGATCTATGTGATTTAAAATCATTTGAATTCCATCTTTCAACAGGTTTATACATAGTACAGTTAAAGTTTCATGAAAGTAGGGTCCTTTTTTAATATTCCACCATTGGAACTTCCATACTAGCCACATTCTAGCATATATGATACAGTTAATAATTATTTGTGGGGAGAAAGGAGAAACTGACGAAAAATAGAGTGAGGGGAGATGGGAAGGAAGAGAGATACTTCTGTGAAAATACCGCTTTGTTTCAAGTAGCTCAAGCATCTATTCTACACAATATAATGAATTTACATACTTGCTTAGTGTATGTAAATATTTAATTACTGAAAAGCATCATTGTGTGTGTATTTATATATATGAATGTGTGTATATAAGTATAAATGTATGTATGTACATATGTGTGTGTATATATACAATTGAATGACATAAAAATATGCATGATTTGCATGCACTTGAATAACCACCATCAAGCAAATTTTCAAATACTTAAGGCTACGTATATACAGATTTATGTATATGTAGATTTATGTACATAGAACTTTATGCTTGATGGTGGTTGCTTGAGTGTATGCAATGTCATCCACATTTTTAAAAAATACTTTTGGGCTAGGTCCATATGCAGAGATTAGAACCACTTGCTTTAATGACTAAATGGATATGAAAGCAAATTAAGTCAGAAAACCCTGCTTCCTTGTAGATACCATTTTTTGGTTTTGCTATGAATCAACCATTGGAAACTTTTGTTTGAGCATTTGTTTATTCATTTTTTTTCCTTTTTTGTCATAATGCTAGTTAGATTTTAATGAGAGAAACAGAAAATTGGCTTTGATATAAAGGATTTACTTCAAAGGAGCTATTCAAGACAACCAGGAAAATATTTTTGGACACAACTATATTTTAACAAGTATAATTTTCCCCCATATCATAATGATATGAATAGCATTGAGAGTTTTCTATGCAGATGTAATTTGTTTATTTCATGAAAACAATAGTTCTTTTATAACATAGAAATTCATTTGAAACAATTATAAGCAGTCATATATGTCTTTGGAAAAGCAAATTTTTTTCCATATAAATTTTTCTGATACTTCATCAAAAACAGTCAGTTAATGACTATTCTGTAAATAATTCTGCCTAAATTATTTTGAGATAAATAGAGATGAAGCAGTTAAGAGGGATAAGCTTGGTAATTGTCCTTTCTAAAGCATTGATTTAAGTTTCAAACCTTGAAGATAGCTTCTAGAGTTTATATTTTACTTTAAAGGCAGTTACACACATTTTCTTATTATATATTTAAAATGAATTTTAGGGCATATTAAAATGTTGTGGAATCAAGAGAAAGTGAAAAAATATATTGCAAACTCAGGGGAGAAGTAGTATATTAAGAACACAATTTTTTTTTTTTGAGATAGAGTGAAAATGGAGGAAGAGATAGAGAAGAGGGGCATGGAGTGAGAGAATCTTAAGCAGTCTCCATGCCCCGTGAAGAGCCCAATGTGGGACTCGATCTCACAACCCTGAGATCATGATCTGAGCCAATATCAAGAGTTGGACCCTTAAATGACTGAGCCACCTAAGGGCCTTAGACACAATGTTTTTTAAAAAATTCAGTATAATTGACACACAGTGTTACCTTGGTTTCAGGTGTACAGCATATTGATTCAACAATTCTATACATTATGGTCTGGTCACCACAAGCGTGGTTACCATCTATCCCCATACAGCGCTGTTACAGTACCATAGACTGCATTCCTATACTGTACCTTTTATCCCTGGACTCAGCCTGTATCTCCCACTTTTCTTCACCAGGTTTTCCCATATCCCCCACCCCCTTTGCCTTTGGCAACCATAGGTCTGATTCTGTTTTTTGTTTTTTTTATTTGTTATTTAGATTCTACATGTAAGTGAAATTATATGGTATTTGTCTTTCTTTTTCTGACTTATTTCACTTAGTGTGATATGCTTTATGTCCATCCATGTTGTCCCAAATGGCAAGATCTTATCTTTTTTATGACTGAGTATTTCCTCATGAGCACATCTGCAAGTGGGTGAGCACACACATGTGTGTGTAAAAAACACAATTTTTGATCCAGACTACCATGGGTTCAAATCCTCAATCTTCCATTCATGAGTGGTGTTTTCTTTGACAAATTACTTAAATACTTTTATTTCCTAATTTTATTAAGTCTCTAAAATACTAAGAGAATAAACATTTAAATAAATGAACCTCTCCATTGGTAATTACATTTCTACACAATTTTAATTCACAATAACCAAGATGTGGAAATAACTTAAATGTCCAATAATGGATAAATGGATAAATAAAATGTGGTATGTACATATAGTGATATATTATGCAGCCTTATAAAAAAGCAAGTAATCATGTATTATGTGACAACATGAATGAACTTGGATGACTTTGACTCTGATTTTGGTTAAGGTCATATCTTAATTAATTCTCTTCCAGGAAGCTCTCCCTGGCTGTGACTAGGTGGGGACCTAGGTTAGATATTCTCAGTAGTGTGCTGATACATGCTTGACAATTAGTTGTCTATGGATCCTCACCCCCACCTCGCCCCACCCAGAGAAGGAACTCTGTTTAAAGAGTTTGTTGGTAACGTTTGTTGAATTCCCTTGTTTAAATACTTTCATCATGACCAATTTCAAGTTATCAACGTGATGCCACTGAGTAGGGTTGGTAGTAGATGCCCAGTAGTACACCATCATATGGCATTTCTACCATACATGTACAATAGAACTAAATGACCACCTCAAGGGCATAGATAATAGTGAAATGTAATAAAATAATTAGGAAGTGATGGAGCTTCAAATATTTTTAACCTTAGTATTAAATCTAATTTATTTAATTGAAACTTTGTCTAACTTAATTTTTAAGAATGGCTATATTCTGTGACTATCTTACAGAATTCCTTGGTTTAGCATTTGGCTCTAGAGGCTGGCTCCAGAGATGCCCCAGTACCTTCTTCTTCTCTGCACTCCCATAGCACTCTGTGCTTGTTCCTATTGTAGCTCTTATCAGACTTTATTTTAATTATTGCCCTTTTGTCTTCTCCACTGGACAATGAGCTCCTCAAGGAAAAGGATATTTGTCTCACTGTTGAATTCTTCAGTGCTTAACATGGTGCAAGGAGTACAGAAGCAACTCAGCAAATGTCAGTTGAGATGATGAATGAATGAAAATGTATTTTTTCATGAAATAAGCAAAGAAGTGGTTTTTCTTCCCTCTGATCCTTATTTGCAGGGGCAAAGTTATCCCATTTCATTATGAAGGAGCCACTCCACGCAATTGCTCTTATGTTAAGCTCTCCCTCCCTGCAAATACGCAGCTTTCTTTTTTTTTTTTTTTTAGTATTTTGTAAAGCCTAGCTTTGTTCCTTGGGTCAATGCCTATTTCTCTAGAAAACATCTCAGCAGAAGTGTGTATTCAAAACCTAGACTGTAGCATTAAAAAATACTGTTGTTCATTTGGAGTTTTATTATTAGATATTCTTTGGTGAATATTCTAAATGTAACCATTTCTAAAATTTTTTGTCTCCCAAATGAGACAAGTTATTAAAGACAGGAGTGGCACTTTATACTTTATTCATATACATTTTACCTCACACCCTACGGGCCATATCACAGTGACTCAAAACATTTAAGATTTCACTGTTTTACTTTTCCCCCAAACACCAGGTATATTAAATCCAAGATTATTTTCCAAATCTTCCTATGTATTTTTATAGTTTTTATTTTAATGAATTAGCTGTATCTTTTTATTGGAATGTCACTGCATTCTTCTTTGAAATTAGGTGAAAATTTCATTGTATTGTGGATTTTTTTTAAGCTTGATTAAAACTCTATCTTGACACTGACCTGAAGTTGTCTTCCTAATGTACATTTAGCTAAAGTAGCACTTCAAGGACAGCAGACTGGTCCAAGTAAGAATAAGTGTGTACTGTGTGATAAATTGCAGGTACTTGGTATAGAGAGCTTATTAGAATCCTTATCTAAATTGTTTACATGTCAGGTTTCTTTGGTAGCCCAGAATAATTTGGATAAATGAGCCTCCCCATTGGTAATTACATTTCCTTAACAACATTTTGGTGAATGTACATAAAAGGTAATGATAGCTTCCCCCAGTGCTCTGTCCTGCAGCATGTCATAGTTCCAGATTCTGATAGGGTCTGACACTTATTACTTAAGTCATATATTTCTAAAAGCAGAGGCCTCTGTAAGGTCTTTTCCCAAATGATACTGTCTCAAGCTGTAGTCGAAAATCTGATTATGTCTGCAACTTCCCATGGATGTCATACACATTTATGGGAAAGCCCAAATATCTTGAATCAGGAATTATCACGTGGTGAATATGAAGTAAAATCTCTAGAGGTGTGGAGGGGACTTTTTCCACCTTTGTGTTCCTCTCAAGATACTGTTACTGCCCCTGTGAGACTTAGCTTTCTTCTGTCCCGACTGAGAATTTGTGCTCTCCTTGCTATTGAAATCCATGCTTATTCATGAGCAAGTGTTGTCTTAGGTTCAAGGACAAGGGAATGCTGAAAACATTGTTCCATTGCTTCTTTTATCAAAAGAACAAAAGTAAAAATCATTGACTTGTCGTTTGTACTAGTCATTCCCCATGAAATATCTGGGTTTCAGATTCCTACCAGGGAGGATTCAGCCATATGGGCGATTAAAACATCTCTGTCTCCATCGATGCCCCACAGAACGGCAGTTTTGTGTCATGGTATGTGTGTGCAGTGGGAGGGGGTGTCTCTAGGAACACAAGCCTATGAAATTCTGCATGTAATTTACTTTTCTTTCAAATTTCACATATTAATATACTTTAGAGCCTCTGAGAAATCCTCTAGTAAAAAGCCTGTGTGTTTGTATGTGTACTCAGTCCATTGTTTCCCAAATTAAGCTCACTGTGCATATCAGTCAAGGTACACTCAGGAGACAGAAACCACACAGTAACTTGAACTAGAGAATTCCAATATAAAGAATTATTTATTGGGGCAGTTGGGTGGCTCAGTCAGTTAAGCGTCTGACCCTTGATCTCAGCTCAGGTCTTGATCTCAGGGTTGTGAGATCAAGTCACATTTTGGGCTCTATGCTGGGCATGGAACCTACTTTAAAAAAAAAAAAAGAAAGAAAATAATTATTTGTTATAATAAGACTAATGTAAAAATTAGATTGGGTTCTAAAAAAATAGAGAACTACCAAGATATAGACATTGCAGATGTAAGAAGCTGCCATTGTCTCAGGGATGAGAGTCCCCAAGAAATGCATCACCCTCCCTCCCAACACTGAGATCAAACTCTCACTAGAAAGGGCATACCTGTTGAAAGTTAACCATTTATGATTAAAACATGTTATCTTTTTTTTTTTTAAGATTTTATTTATTTGAGAGAGGGGGAGAGCGCACAAGTGGGGGAAGAGGGAGAAGCAGCCACCCCACTCCACAGGGAGCCTGATGCAGCACTGGATCCTAGGACCCTGAGACCAATTACCTGAGCCAAAAACAGACCCTTAACTCACTGAGCCACCAGATGCCTCATAAACATGTTGTTATTTTTTTTTAATTTAAATTTTCTTAAAGATTTTATTTATTTTTGAGAGAGAGAGGGAGAGAGAGAAAGGGAAGGGACACGCATGAGTTGGGATGAGGGGCAGAGGGAGAAGCAGACTCCCACCGAGTGGGGAGCCCGATGTGGGACTCAGTCCCAGGACACTGGGATCATGACCTGAGCTGAAGGCAAAGGCTTAACTGATGGAGCCACCCACACACCCAAACATGCTATCTTTAATATCGGTTTACTTTTTACTATTTTTGGATAAGTAGAAATGTATAGGAATAGAACAGAAATAGAAAAGCAGTATTTTGATATAGGAGTAGGTTGAAACCTTTTTTTGTTCTCATTTCTTTTCTCCCTTGTGGGGTTGTATGATTTAGAGCTTGAGTCTGTGCAGACACCAGGGGATAGGCTAACACTTTCAACCCTGGTGCCCCCTCTCCCCTGACTCTACCTTGAGAGGTGAGTCTGTTGGAGACATCATTGCTGAGGTAGGACCACAAGGGCCCAGGTGAGTGCTGGTGGGAGAGGAGCAGAGTAGGGGCAGGGGCATTTCTGGAGGCTCCACTGATGGTTGGACACAGCTGAGTCTGTTCTCAGGGCAGCCCTGGGATAGACTCCTGCCAGCTATTCCACAACTAAGTTGCCTTGAGCAAGGTTAGGGATTTTAGAGTTATTGTGACTGTTAAACTAAAATATACAGACCTGGGGCGCCTGGGTGGCTCAGTGGGTTAAACCTCTGCCTTCGGCTCAGGTCATGATCTCAGGGTCCTGGGATCGCGCCCCACATCGGGCTCTCTGCTCAGCAGTGAGCCTGCTTCCCCTTCTCTCTGCCTACCTCTCTGCCTACTTGTGATCTCTCTCTCTCTCTGTCAAATAAATAAATAAAATCTTAAAAAAAAATAAAATATACAGACCTTCAGAGTATCCAGAAAGAACACAAGAGGTGACAGTCAGTATTATTTCTTCTCTTTCTTACTTGTCTGGAACTAAGTTTCATGATTAAAGAGAGACAGACCAATCGCATCATATACTTTGAAATATATTTTCAGGTCCGGGGCTTTTGTTTTGATAAGATTTTGTTTTTGTTTTAACTTACCTACTGTATATCATTTTATCCAAGAATGCGGTAGAAAAGTCTTCAATCATAATAATGTAATTTTTGAAAGGAAATGAGTTAAGGTAAAATATCTTTGCTAGTCATTTTTCAGAGAAATCTCATTTTCTGGTAGATTACACCCATTTCACATATTTTACAAAATGGTAAACCAAAGAAATAAGTGGCCAACTTATGTTTGTAACTAAGAACTAAGTCAAGGTTTTATAATTAAGGTTATTTAGTTATTTAGTTAAATGTATGTTTATAAGGAATATTGGAATAATTGTAATATATTTATAAGAAATAAGGAATACTGTCAGCTCCTAATTCTGGAGTTTCTTAATGCATACCAGGGTCTGTGCCACCTCTGAGGTGCACTCGCTCAAGTCTGTTCTAATTTTTATGGAGATTCATATCTATCCAGAAAGATTATCTGGTTCTTTGAACACTTTTAGATCCTTTAAAAAAAGAGCAAGTTCATTTTTTTGACTGAATAAGATGATACTACTGTAATAGTATTGTGTAGATAATTACATTAATCTTAAGTTTAGTTATGACCTAGTATCAGAAGACCATGCAAAGTGTTGCTAGTTGGAGACTTGTTCCCATAAAGGCCTCAGAGCACACATTTTTGGACTCTGAATATCAGTAGAATTTTCAGTGTTTTTAGCCTTTAGGATGTCGAGGTGGGGGCCTAGAGTGTTGATAAAAAAATGTCTTGATTCAAGAAGAGCAAGGAGATGAAACTGAGAGTGGAATTTGTGGCATGGTATTTTTGTGATGTAGTTTTTGAACTTTCTAACTTGTCTAAAATACAGTGTGGTTAGTAATAAATTATTCCTCAAATAAACATTTTACATTCAGCACCTCACTTTCCCTCCCCCACCTCTACCCACATCAGCATGTTAAAAGTGTTTCTGTAGGTCTACACACACTGACCAAGTTCTGCTGTATCACTACTATACAGCTCTGTGTGTGTGTTGCATGTGTACAAGTGCACACATTCGTGCTTTCTCTTCATGCAAAGAAGCTGGATTGCACTAGAAAGAGGATTTTTTGTAATGGTGTTGTCTCACAGGGGGGCAGCTTCTATCACAAATAATGGACTTCTGTCATTGGGAAGACTCAATCCTGAGTTTGATGCCCATCATCAGGATAGATCACTAAACTATGTAGGAGCAGAAGTCATGACCTCTGCCATCCTTCTACCTTATGAATTTGTGATTTTGAACAGATGCTCATTTCAGAGCATATCAGAGCACAGCTGCAATAATTTCAGCTGAAAAGGTAATTAGACAAAAATTCTTGGCTGTTCTCTCTTATGCCATCTTTGCCCAGAGGGTCATCCCTATGTTTTATTTAGTATATTGTTTTTTTTTTATGTAACTTATTTTTCTTAAGTTTTCTTATGTTACCATTTCTTTTTTTTTTTTCTTTAAAGATTTTATTTATTTATTTGACAGATGGAGATCACAAGTAGGCAGAAGGGCAGGCAGAGAGAGAGGGGGAAGCAGGCTCCCCGTTGAGCAGAGAGCCCGATGCGGGGCTCAATCCCAGGACCCTGGGATCATGACCCGAGCCGAAGGCAGAGGCTTAACCCACTGAGCCACCCAGGAGCCCCTTATGTTTCCATTTCTAAGTTTCATAACCTTCCTTAAAAAGCCCCCAAGCTCTGATAAATATCTTGTTTTGCTGTCACCCATGTGGCATTTACTGTATCTGTCTCTAAATAATCTTATGCTCATATTATAAAATTGAAGTTTTGACATCTGCTTCCAAGAAAAATGGAGTAACAGAGTCTAGATTTACCTCCTACTCAAAACAAATGAGACACAAGAAAACACAAAAAATGACTGCTTTCAAAACATTGGGTATCAGGTAGTGAAGGGCAGAGATTCTGTAAGATGGGGAACAAGTTAACACTGCTTCAGGCAGTATTCTGAATCAATAATATTAATGAGATTTACATTATATCTGATTTATGATTTATTAAACTGTATACATTAAATACTTCCAAGCAATACTTTTATAGTGTGCCACATAGTATCCATATACATTCATGTATTAACAACATTTTGTAGAAGACTCAAATGAAAGTAGAAAAGTATTAGTATGTGAAATAGAGATTTCATTTATTAATACAATCCCTGTCATTTAAAATATAGTTTTTTAGTTAAGATCAAAGTTTGCTAAGCCTTCTGATTTCCCTGTGCACTTCCAGGCAAATTTCAGTGGCATGAGCCATAGCTATACCTTTGCTTTAAAATTTGTTTCATTAATTATCTTCATTTCCAGCAGTATTAATATTTATTTAATTCATTTGTTAATATTATTAAATTGATTTTCTTATTAAAGGGAACTTGTGGCTTCATAGAACATAACAAAAATCTTTACTCTTCATTAGTGCGAAGGGGGCATGGTGATATTCTTATCAAGAAAGTCTTATTTTTTGCCTATAAGAATTGCTTGTGGAATAATACACTTCCAACAAATTATATTCCCTAGATTAGCACAGGGATCAAAAGATTTATGGCAGCATTTCTTCTAAGTAGTCACTGGCATATTTCTGGTTACTTTTTAATTTAGGTTAAGCCTGGCAAATTAAATGCAAAATTATCTCTAATAACGAAATTAAAAAAAAAAAGATTGTGTGTCTAATAGGATGCCATTAGTTGAAAGTATGTGACTAGGCAAAAGGCAGCCAGGATTGCAAATGATTCCTATCCAGACATAATTCTACAGTTATTTATTTATTTTTTAAAAGTATTTTTTGAGGCCCTGGCACTGTACAAAGTGCTCAGCTGGTAACTCTCAGCATAAAGATCAAAGTGTGCACACTCATGGATTGTAGGTTCTAGAGGGGAGAGACAAACAGCAAACCAGTATAAGAAAGAAGCGTGCGTGCGTGCCTGCGTGCGTGTGTGCATGTGTGTGTGTGTGTATGTGTGTGGTGTCATATTGCAATAAGCCATAGAGTTAAATAAAGCAACAGAAGGAATAGGGAGTATTCTGTGTGAGGAATTTGTTTTCAGTAGGATGGTCTGGGAAAACATCATTGAATAGTTAACTCTTTTTTTTTTTTTTTAAGATTTTATTTATTATTCATTTGCCAGAGAAAGAGAGAGACAGTGAGAGAGGGAACACAAGCAGGGGGAGTGGGGGAGGGAGAAGCAGGCTTCCTGCTGAGCAGGGAGCCCTATACTGAACTCCATCCCAAGACCCTGGGATCATGACCTGAGCCAAAGGCTCAGGCAAGGCTTAACCACTGAACGACCGAGGTACCCCCAAAAGTTAACTCTTGAGCAGAGATCTGAGGGAGGTAAGACTGAGACCTAGACATGTCTTTAAAAAGGGATTCCAGGCAGAGGGAACAGAAAGGGCAAAATCTTTATGAAAAACCTGTCTGTTCCTTTCAAGGAGCATCAGATCTGTGTGAACCAGTGTGAGCAGGGGTCAGTAGGGGGATGAGGTCAGATAGAATTATCTATCCTGGAGACAGATAATATGCGTGGTTTCAGGATTTTACCCTGATGGGATGGGTAGTCATGGGAGAGACTTGAACAAAGGTGTGACATGATCTGGATTTTAAAATGATCTCTTTGACAGTTGGGTTAAGAGTCCAGTGTGGGCATCAAGAGCACAGATGCAGATATGCTTGTTAAGAAGTTATTGTAATAAATAGGCAATAAATTTAATAAGCTTGGACCAAGGATGTGTGGGAGAGAGTAGTAGGAAGCTCTTTGATTTTGAACATTGAGTCAGCATGATTTACTGAAGGAATGGATGTAGGGTGGGAGGGGCAAGGTTTGTTTTTTTTTAACCTGAGCACCTAGAAACATGATGTTGCTGTTTACAGAGACAGGAAAAACTTTGTGTGGAAAAGCTTTGAGGCAAGGGGAGACTTGGAGTTTGGTTTTAGTTACTCTTAAGATGCCAGTTATAGGGGTGCCTGGGTGGCTCAGATGGATGAGCATCTGCTTTTGGCTCAGATCATGATCTCCAGGTCCTGGGATAAAGCCCCATGTCCGACTCACAGCTCAGTAGGGAGTCTGCTTCTCCCTCTCCCTCTGCCTCTCGCCCAACTTGTGCTCTCTCTCTCTTAATGAATAAATAAAAAAAAAATAATTTAAAAAAAACCACCATGCCAATTATAGCCAATTATCTGTGTTGATGTCTGAGCCTAAGTTCAGGGAAAGGACTCAGGTTGTAGATTTATATTTGAAAACTGTTGACATAAACTGGGATAAGATTACCTGGGAAGTGAGTGTAGGATAGAGAAGAGGAGGTCTAGACTGAGACGTGAAAGACAAGAAGCCAGAAAACTTAGAAGGTGTGACCATTACATGGGAGCAAAATGAGAAAAGTGTGGTCTCTTCCACACCAAACAGAGCAGATGAGGAGACTGCCCAGCCTCTATACTGGTTATGCTCCTGCGCTGGTGGCTTTCTGTAGTTTGCCATTCTACCAAGCATGCTGAACAAAGGCAAATTATCATTTTTAATATAGCCCATGACCCATTTTATGCGCTCTGATAGTACAGGGTATTGGCTAACAACAAATTCGAGAAATAAGTTGTCAGTTTACCATCTTCCTTGCACTTTGTGTGGCACCACATGTTTATATATATGTTTATATATATATAAATATAATATATATTTTTATATATAGTTTATATATATAACATATATATATATATAAACTCTCAATTCTCTTCTATAAGGTTGGGGGAAAATCCATTCTTTCATTAGCTACAAGTAGAATCTAATTCCCTCAAGCCACAGTCTGAATCTGTCTGTCTAGAAGAGAACTGTCTTATAGAAGAGAATTGAGAACTTAAGATCAGTGTTCTAATGGGTGATTGACACAAATCAGGACTGAGTTTCTCATTGATTGAATATATATTGATTATCTACTTTGTATCAGGACCATGTTAGCCACTGTATGCTAGCCACTATAAAGAGGATACTTTCTTAGCACACATTCAAGGAGGGAAAAAGACCATTTGAACAAGTAATCACAGTGTAGCCTCCTAAGTATCTTATTTGGGGAAGCACAGGGAACTGAGGGTGCTCATATCAGGGACATGGAATCTAATCTTCAGGTCTAAGCAAAACTTTCTAGAATCAGCACTCTGATATTGGCATTAAAGGTCAATATTCCTTAGGACCACTTGGACACACCCATTCCTGGTTTCTGAATTCCTAACTCATGATGATCTGTTTTCCTAACATATGCTTTAGGCTATTCCGTAGTTTGGCGAAAATATTACTCAACCTCTTGGACTATGTGAGACTCATCCTTATGCCTAGACAATTTTATGGTTGGTGTTTCATGTGCTGCTCTTTTTACTTCTTTAAAATATAGTTTTCTGCTTCTTTGAGAGAATGAAAAAGCTGTGGAGTCTCGCTATTGAGGAAACAGCTATTTCATTGCTTGCCCTGGAAGCAACTTATTCCAGCAGCGCTGTTGTTATTTATCCACAAGGAGTCTGAGAGAAGAAGTAAATATCTTCAGGCTAATGGTTTACTGATGTGCTAACTACTTTGGAACTAAGCACCAAAATTAATGAATTATGAGACATAACATTGTCATCCATAGATTTCCTGTTGTATAGTTGGCATATTTTATGTAAATGTACTTGATAGGAATCAGACAATTTTAATATTTATACTTTTAATCTATACAGCATTTTTTTCCCCTTCATATTAAGGAAACACACATTGCCAAAGCAGTACAGGTCAGTGACAGGTTTCCTTTCATTTTGTTCCTTCCAGAAATGTTCAGGTTAGAGTTTATTTTCCTCCCTTCTAAATACAATCTCCCTTTTAGTATGGAAGATGTCAGCTTAATTAGTAAATTAATTTCAGATAATTTATTATGTACCTGCTATGTGCCAGGTGCTTTGCTAGTAATGGGAAGTCAGCAAGTTGGGAACATCACAATCTTTGTCAGAATTTGATGATGAATATTGTACAGTTTTAGATCCTTATGAAGAAGAAAAAGATTGTAGAGGAAAGCTGTCTCAATATCCTCTACATTCAGTTAGAGATGGTGAGATGAATCAAAATGATAAGAGTATTTATTTGAGGTACACACTGAATTTACTCAATACTGATCATGCAATGACTACTGGGCCTTGTTCCAAAGTGGTAATCCTCCATATCTCTCAGCAAGTTGAAAGCTGTGTCTATCACTCTGCCAGAAGGAGGCATGTCAAGAGAGCAATTGTATCTTTGTCTCCCGTCTGCCAAGTGGTCCTCTGGTAGTGGCCTGATTTCATTTTTCTGGCTTTGTAGCTGATTCTTTTTTCCCCTTGCCTTTTTACATTGAGCATTTTATGGACAACTTCTAAGTATGAATTTGAGGTATCCAGTTTTTCAGCCATGCTCCCAAATACTAGTTCCAAATAATTACTCATAAGTGCTGTGAATATTGTGACAGGAAATCTAAGAGCAAAAGAGAACTAGGACTTTTTACTAGATATAGTTTTGAGAGATTTACTAAGAAGTCTGACTTTCTGAATTTGTGTTTTAATGAAGAATCATTGACTTAAAAGGAACCTGTGGTTCCTTAACAATAACATGGGGACTTGGAGGAGACTGAAGGCAGAGGTGTCAAACAAATGGCATCCAAGACTTACCATGTTTAGAGGTAGAGTCAGGCTGAGGAAGGACAGAGCTAGAATATTTTGACACCTCACAGGAACTTCCATGAAGGTAAAATGTTTATAAAGCAATACCAGAAAGGAAGGAGTGAGTACTGAAGAGAGGAAGCTTAAAAGATGATGTGGAAGACAAACAAATGGCTAACAGACACATGAAAAAGTGTTCAACATCACTAGTCATCAGGGAAATACAGATTAAAACCACAATGAGATACCACCTTACACCAGCTAGAATGGCCAAAATTAACAAGATGGGAAACAACAAGTATTGGCAAGGTTGTGGAGAAGAGGCGGGAACCGTCTTGTACTGTTGGTGGGAATGAAAACTGGTGCAGCCACTCTGGAAAATAGTATGGATGGTCCTCAGGATGTTGAAAATAGAGCTACCCTATGACTAAGAGATCGAAGATGATACAGATGTAGTAAAGATACAGACGTAGTAAAAAGAAGGGGTACTTGCACCCCAATGTTCATAGCAATGATGTCCACAATAGCCAAACTGTGGAAGGAGCCCTGCGATAGACGAGTGGATAAAGATGATATGGTTCATATATACAATGGAATATTACTCAGCCATCAGAAAGAATGAATACCCACCATTTACATCAACATGGATGGAACTGGAGGGGATTATGCTGAGTGAAATAAGCCAAGCAGAGAAAGACAATTACCATATGGTGTCACTCATATGTGGGACATAAGGAATAGATCAGAGGACCACCGGGGAAAGGAGGGAAAACTGAAAGGGAAGAAATTAGAAGGGAGACAATCCATGAAAGACTCTGGGTTCTGGGAAACAAACTGAAGGTTACAGAAGGGAGAGGGTTGGGGTGATGGGGTAACCAGGTGATAGGTATTAAGGAGAGCACATGTTGGGATGTGCATTTGGTATTACACACAACTAATGAATCATTGAACACTACAACAAAAACTTATGAGGTGTTGTATGTTGGTTAACTGAACATAATAAAAAATAAAAATAAAAAATAAATAAATGAAAGAAGTGACCTGTGCATAAAACAAAAACAAAACAAAACAAAACAAAAAGATAATGTGGAAAAAAGAACATCAGGCCAGATATCTAAGGACCTGGTTGTGATGGGGAAGACATTCAGTCTGCATGCTGAGGTCTCATGTGGAAGTGGGTTGTGTCCTCTGCTCCCTTTGGGTTTCTTAGACAAAGCTCACTTGCTCTAATTTATTCTTCATCGAATTACTCTGGAGTGAATATACTATGAAACGTTATGTGTGAAGTGCATAGATTTACAAAATGAACATGAACTCGTGTGCCAGATCTAAGAATTTGATAGTTTTTAGGCCAACAGAAGAAAATATGCTATAGTTTTCCACGAACTCTAAAGGTTTAAAGACAACAGCAGATGTGCAAAGACCCTTACAGAATTTATGCAGGGGAGACACGACAAAGTGCTGAGTTGTTCCACAAAATAACTCACAAAAGCAGCACATCATTTTGTAGATAAAATTCACCTAAATTCTTTGATGCTGTTTATGTAATGATAATTCATGCGTGTTGAATGTCAAGAATGTGCTGAATATCACACATACATTATTTATAACTCTTTTCACAATACTTTAGGGTTATATAGATGATCCTGAGACTGAGAAAAGCCAAGGAAATGTTCTACAGGTGAATAATTAGTAAATTGGGAAAATGGAATTCAAACTCTGGCTCACGTGACTCCATAACCCACTCATATACTTCTGTATCTCATTGGCTCTCAGGAACCACTTTTTGGATGTCTGTTGTTACCAGGGCTCTGTGTGTCCTTTCAGTTATATCTGATTAAAGAGATAGTGATTCCAGTTCTCCAACCCCTGACCATTTACCATCATGCTTGTGGGTTCTATCCCAATTCCAGACTTCCTTTGAGCCTTCTCTAACCCATTAGGCTAGAAAATCTGCCCTGGATCCTATGCAAATTGCATCATTGTTTTGGGTCTTTTGGTGTAATATGTATATATATAGGTCTTTTGGTGTAATATATACACAATCAAAGGATGTCCTTGGCTCTATGCTTCATGACCATGGTAGGATCATGGCCCATTGAGACATTAACACTCTCATAAAGGCCCTAAACAAAGGAAATTCAAAGAAAATTATAGTTTTCATAGTCCAGACTCATTTAAGTCAAAAGAACCACAACCAAATAATTTTTCTGGGAATCCATTATATCAAGGTTGGTGGTATAAGTGTAGGAAGGAAGGTTTGAAGTTAGTTTTATAGGATAGAATGTGGATTTGATCAGCTGTTTACATGCATACAGTTTCTTAATTATGTATGACTGGGCTCCTCTAGGACACCAAAATTCCCTTCTTGAGTGATGTGTTGTAAGCTCTTTGTGCTTGTTGTTGTTGTTGTTAGCCTTGTCTTCTCCATTTTCCATCACACCTCTTCTCCATTAGCTGTGTTAACTTCAACATTTCCTCTCTATAGCATTTTGGGTAGGTTATGCATTACTGGAAAGAAATAATGCAGACACATACCAGATAAAAGCCTGGCATCTGATTTAACTAGCCATGGACTTAGAAACTTGAGAGAAGTGGTGTCTTTTGCTACACAGAAAAGGAGAAACAGCAGCGATCATTAACACAATATTTTCTGGTGTCTCTTGTTCCCTATTGTGGATTCTATCAACTCAGATGAGGGTCTTCAGATTTGGGAAACACAAATTTAGCATCACAGTTTAAAAAAAAAATTGTTGTTGTTGTTTGTTTTTTAGTAAGTGGGCTTGAGTCAACATGTACCATCAATGTGAAATCATGTCCCAGGGAGAATAAATGGGATTGGGGGCTAAGGCAGCAAGTGACTCATTAGGCTTTTCTAGATTGTTTGCTTTATTTTTATGAAATATATGAATAATAAATATGTAGGTAAGTACATAGGAAGGTAGGTGGGTGGGTAGTCATGTAGATGTATAGATAGTCACAGTCTTTTCTGCCTGTTCTGTTATGTTTTTTTCCATCTGAAGATGCCACTTTCTTTACCTTCTTGCTAACACTGGGAATCCTTTGACAGCTTACTTTCTTGAACACTAGACATATTGGTACCAATGTATATCTAGTCACACTACTTAAATCATAGAGTGGCACAAAAATATTACCACGGTATGCAGAAATATAAAATGTAATGTGCAGGGTAAATTGACAACACTAACACATTAGCAAGATCTCTCAAACTTAACAGGCTGCATGAGGAGCAAGTGGCAAGGGAGCTAGAAGTCCGTCCGTTCTCTCTAGTCAGGGAAACAGCACGGCAGCAACCTTGTGGTCTTGCCAGATTTGCTTTTATGATTTGAATTGACTTGTGATTTCTCTCTTCTTCATTGAAATTTCTGGTGGTTGCCCAAATGGTGTGTGGAATGAGATCTGCATATACTAACTAAAAATAAGAACACTTGGGGCCTGGCAGGAGAACTTGTCATAGCTTCCTTCCTTCGCTAGGCCCATTCCTGATTTAGTGATCTCAGATATTGCTCTTCCTTTCCTTAGAATGTGATACTTCCTTGTTTTCTCTCCTAGCCATTTCCAAAAGACCTCATTTCCTAACACTCAGGGCAGACTCTTTTTAGTAATGCCTACCCCAAACACATTTTTCTCTTCTCTCCCTCCATCCCCACTCACATGCCCAAAGCTTGCTGTAACAGCCTGGGATTGTTTTCCTATCTCTCTTCCTAACTGGGCTATGGAAGCCAAAACTTCAAGGCTGGCCTAGATTCATTTTTACAGCTTTCATCAACACCTAGCAGTAGATCGAATAAATGAATGGTTTTTCATAAAATATCTCTTGTTTTTATTGGTGAAAGACTGAATAATGAGCTCTATCGAATACTAATTTGACTGAATATGACATTTATGATACTGAGAACTCCAAGTTTTTAGTCCAAATCAGAAAACGGATACCTTTGATATAAAATAATCTGTCTCTTTTTACACCAGTAATGTATTTGCATAAATAAAACACATAGGCTGCTCTTAGAGCAACTTAGGAGATAAGCACTGTCTAAATGCAGAGTCATGTCTTATAAATATGACATGCAATTTGGAGGAAATTAACTTTAATATGGTCATGAGGGTGATTTAATGTTGGTTTGTTATGATGGAAGGAGGAAAGAATTGCATAGGCCATGTGTGTGAATAGTTAAGTGCTTTATTGTGTGACAGCAAAAAGTGTTACTAGATGTGTTAGAGAATTACCTGTAGGCTAGGGCTTAACATTGTAGTGATGAAAACCAAGAAGTGTTTGATAATGAGAGGGTCACCAAATTTTTATGTGATAGTTTTTGTCAGTTGAATGAAAACTTCAGCTCAGATATGTACTTGCCTCCCCAGAAATTACTTATTTGCAAAACCTGAGTAGTTGGGGCAGGCTCTCTGTTAATCGATTAAAGGATGGAAATTATGTTGATCATAACCAACATTGAACTTTGTAGAGTATAACACCGCAGATGCTTACTTTTTAGTGGACAGCTTGTCACCACTTAGAGTTTCTATCTTTTCAAAAGTTTGTTGACTGTTAGAGTATTCGAAAACTGAGAAATGAAAACACAAATAAGGGAAATATAAATACTATGGATCACCCAAGTGCAGAACTATTTTTACATAATCATTTGATCCAGAGAAGTTAAGTGACTTGGCCAATGTCACACAGCTAATAAAGGGGGAGCTAGGATGCAAACTCAGGCATCCATGCTTCAAATCATGACACTAGATGGCCTTCATTGAAAAATTACTTCACACATAAACACTGGAGTTAGCTCACTGACTGAATGGCTTAACAAAACTTTAAATTAATACTCCAAAGTTGTATAACAGCTTTGAGTCATTTCCTTTTACTGTGAAGTATGGTCATTTAAGTCTGTGAGAACAGCTTGGTAATCATCGGTAGATTCTCCAAACTAAACAAACAAACAGAAACTTTCCAGAATTTGGATATGAAAATCGACAGTGGAGTCTAGCTTAAATTTTCTTGACATCCGTCAGCTAAAAGGCTTCATTTGGCTTTGGATATTTGAATAGTATCCACTTTTCTCTTAATCCTTTTTCTCTACTTATTTTCTCTGTGGAAAAAAAAAATATTTACTGTATTTACCATGGAAAATACTTTTGTGATGTTAAAGGCAACTGGTCTGATGCATATTTCTTGAGCATAAATGAGAAATGAAGTTCTGTTTAAATGGAATTCTGAATTAAAAGTGAATTATCATCACCAGCTGGTGGATAAACTGGTGTTAATAGATGTAGGAAAGGTATCAAGGAACTGGCCCTCCCACTATTGTTTCTTCCTTTATCTGACACAAAAGGTTCTTTTCTCCCCTGTTGATAAGAGGTCATGGTTTATTGTACCATGGATTTCTACGGGTCTCATAAATAAATTCAACAAATGTTCGTTGAACTTTTGCTCTGCCTAGATCCATTGAACTGGTAGCATAAAACTTGGCCCTGATAGCACCATTTTTTCACACTTAAGCTTATTCTCAACATCATCACCCAGAGTTCACATGAGGAGAACATACAAGAATGCTCTTTTCCCCATTGTTTCTCTATGGGGTGTCTGTTAGCAGCAGCTGAAGCAGCAGCAGGCAGATAATAAATTTAAATGGGCTCTCTTATATTTCTTTATGTTCCTCTGAGATGAATGGAGCTCATTTCAGAATTCCTGGGTATCTAATATAATTAGGTTTCTCTCTGTCTCTCTTCCTTCTCCTCTTTGACTTTCTGTCTTATGTTACATCTTATGTATTAAAGATGGGTATCTCTTACTCATTTCTGACCTTAGGTACCATCAATGAGTAGCAACCATGGGGTTTTCACTGAAGAAAAGATGACTTCTCTATTGATCACTTATCGGGGTAGCAGTAGTGTTGGAAAAGTCTTTGGATTGTTTTGTTTGTTTTTTGTTTGTTGCTGAGGGCTGTCATCCTAAAGATGACAAATGGGATGCATGTGACTTCTTACGCCGCAAGGGATTAGAATCTGAAAAGTGCAGATCTAAAATTAAAAGGCACTAACCTTGAGAAAACAGAAATCTGAGGAGCCAGGAGGGGTCCTTTGCAAGTAGGTTTGCTCATTAAAATAATCAGTTCTCTTACTTGTCCCCTATTGGTGCTATGGCCGTCTCTTGTAGAGTGATTCCTCACACTGTTTCAGTGCATCATTTAGAGTTAATGTTCTTGGATTTCTGTGATCATAAGGCTATACATGTAAGAAGAAGGAATTCATCAAAAACTGGCAAAGTAGAAATGAATTCTTTTTATGAAATTTTAAATATGCTTGCTTTTGAAGGAGACCCTGCTAGTTTGTTATAAGTGGTTTCTTGTGTTTAGGAACTTCTTAGGGTTGCTTGAGTTGAATACGTAATTGGCAGTGTTTGCCTATAAAAAACAGCAATTTCATATGATCCAACCTGGTACGTATAAATGCAAATAATTTAATAAATATTTAGGTAAGGTGATGTTTTAAATTAGTATATTTTTCAGGTAACAAAAGCTTATCCCTTCAAGTTTTGTTTTTTTTTTTAAGATTTATTTATTTAACAGACAGAGATCACAAGTAGGCAGAGAGGCAGGCAGAGAGAGAGGAAGGGAAGCAGGCTCCCTGCTGAGCACAGAGCCTGATGCAGGGCTCCATCCCAGGTCCTGGGATCATGACCTGAGCTGAAGGCAGAGGCTTTAATCCACTGAGCCACCCAGGTGCTCCAACCCCTCAAGTTTTATAAGTTCTCTATGAACCAGAGGAGATGGAATTCTTTCTAAGCAATTGTACCTATTTTCCTTCTCTTCTTAAGTAGACTATGCATTTTCCTTTATCGAAGGCTCAGTGTCATTACTACAAATATTCAAGTATGGTTATGTGATATTCTCAAAAGTTATGAGGTCTGCAGGGGTATTTCTGAAGATGTACGCTTGTTTTTTTGTGGGTTTTTTTTGTTTGTTTGTTTTTTGTTGTTGTTTGTTTTGTTTTGTTTTTTTCTGCCTGGTAATCTGCTATCTCTTCTTTATGTTTTGAGTGTCTCTATCATGCTGCAATATGAACACATTCAGGATGAAAGAAGATGCCAGGACCAGAAGACTTGTAAATTGAGCCCAAGAAATGCTGATGACATATTATAAAACAAGGAAATCAATTAATAAATTATCACAGATGCAGAATATGAAACAGAACTTGGAGTAGGAACTGTATTAAAGAATGAACTGTAAACAGGAATATGGGGCCAGTGTAACTGAACAGTGATTAAATGTCTTGAAATTAGAAATCAAGGGAAGTAAAGAATCAGGTTAATGAGTTAATGTGTGCAGATTATAATCAGTCCAACCCAGTTAAGAAAAATAAACTGGCTAGCAAGAGTAAACTTTGAGACTACTGGTTGTTGCCTCTTTATCCCAATATTAGGCTTCTGATTGAGTGTGGGTGGCCAAAAGCTTGCAAGGTGGTTATCCCATTGGGAAAAGAGAGTCCCATTAGTTCCTGCAGAGTCTGATTCTTACAAAGACAAAGGCTCTGCTTTTCTAGAGGGCCCTAGAATACTCAGTGCATTTGATTTACTGCTCATAATTCATTGGATTCTAGGGAGCTATGTAATATATGGTAAATTATGTAATTAATATTGTCAAAATCATATTAAAATCTGAGTCAGTAGGGCTGTAAGCAAGTATCTGCAGAGATCTCCTTCAATTTCATGGTCTTAAAATAGTGGTTCTCAATTAGGTGGGTGGAGGGAGAGTTCCTCTTGGAGACATTAGAAAAATATCTGGAGACATCTTTGGTTGTCACAACTTGGGGAGTACTTCCGCCATTTAGTAGGTAGAGACCAGAGATGTTGCCACACATCCTATATAGTGCAGGGCAGGGTCCAACAACAAAGACTCTATCTGGCCCAGAATGGTGTCTACGTTGAGAAACACTGGCTTAGGAAAACTGTGAGTATAAGAAAGGCAAGTGGATCTACAAGCATTCTTTGCATGAAGCCTGTAAGACTTAAAGATTTGGAAACATGGGGCCAATGAACCAAGTAACTGCAGTGTGGTGTTTTCACCTGTGGAAGGACAGTAGGCACAAGAACTTGCTTCACCATATTTACCTGTGTTCGGAGAGGAGTATCTTCCTAAAGATATTTCTAAATTTACTTACTTTGAGATCTTAGTTGTCAAGTCATCCCAGAAGGAAGGATGCCAGGTACCTTTACTCCTATCAACAAAGCCATATTAAGATTTCAGGAATGAGGGGCGCCTGGGTGGCTCAGTGGGTTAAGCCTCTGCCTTCGGCTCAGGTTATGATCCTAGGGTCCTGGGATCAAGCCCCGCATCGGGCTCTCTGCTCAGCAGGGAGCCTGCTTCCCTTCCTCTCTCTCTCTGCCTGCTTCTCTGCCTACTTGTGATCTCTGTCTGTCAAATAAATAAATAAAATCTTTAAAAAAAATAAAAGATTTCAGGAATGAGTCAGGACCAGTGTTGGAGGTGAGGACACTTGAATGGGTTAATCAGATGGGGGCGGGGAAGATGATGTGATCTTACCTGACTCACTTATTGGGGTAAACATGTCCATCAGACCATCTTATAATCAAGCTCCCTAACTTCATCTAATAATGACTCCTTATTATTGGATTTCAAAGAATCAGAACTTTCTGTCCCTTATCAGGAACTCAGGATTGATTTATATTGCTCTTGTATGGGGACTGAGCCATTTTGGCTAATGAGGTTGGGCCCCCTAGTCAACTTTAGGATCATCTGAGCTGACCAAGAATCATTTGGGTCTTTCTTAGCTTTAGCTGGTTGCTATAAAATTGAGATCATTATAGAAGAGGCTTTTCACATGGCTATATTCATAAATTTTGAACACTAATTCCCTCCAGTTAGATAGGTCCCAGGTATCTCCACTTTAATGCTGATCTCAAGAAATCAGAGAATTTATATCAAAGTAAGCTGATTTTACAGTTTCTTAATAAATGTTTGGATGAATGAGTGAATGAATAATGGAAGAGTCAAGTTAAATATTTTGCAATTATGCTACTGGAAGAAGCACAAAGAAAAAAAAGGAAAACCCCTTTATGGAAACTGCAGATCTTTTACAGAGGAAAGCAAATTAATTTTTATAAAATAATTTTTCCCCATGAGTACTTTTTTGACTGATGTGTCTCACCCCTGACATTTGTAGACCTATACAGTTTTAGAGCAGATGCAATTCTTCTACTTCCTGGGCTTGATATAGGAAAGTCATAAGACAAGACACCCAATCCACCTTTGTTAAACTGAATTGAAAATAATTTATCTTGTAGCAGAAATGGCAGAGAAACCATCTGATGTTGTGTCAAGACAAGAGAACAAAAACCGAATAAAAGGTGATATTGTTCACCAAGGAGAATGATGTTGTCTCATCCATTCTCCAAAAAATAATTTGGCAAAAAAGGAACTGTACGGAACAGTGTATAGTAATTTGTATAAGATATGGTATTTTAAAGAGACAGGTTATTAAAAATGCTATATTACTTATAGATAATTATTTTAAAATATCATTCATAAGTAATTTTAAAAGCTGTGGATCAGAATGCTCTCACTGTTTCTTTTTTCTCAGAGAAAATGTGCTGAAGGCACCTGGGTGGTTCAGTTGGTTAAGCGTCTGCCTTCAGTTCAGGTCATAATCCCAGGGTCCTAGGATTGAGCCCCATGTCAGGCTCCATGCTTAAAATGGAGTCTGCCTCTCCATCTGACCCTCCCCCTGCTTATGCTCTCCTTTGCACTTGAATTCTCTCTCTCTTTTGTGTAAACAAATAAAAAGTCTTTTTTAAGAAAAAAGAAAATGGGGTGATTGAGGAAGGAATTTGAGAGAGAATGTTGGGAGAAATGTCATTCAAATACCTACACATTAACATGCTAGAAGCTACCAAATTATAATCTCTCTTCCCCTTCTCTCTTTCTTTCCATCTCATCTCCCTTCCCCCCGTCCTCTTCCACCTTCCCGCTTCCCTTCTCTTCTCCTCTGTTCTCCATCCCTGTGCATGACTCTGTAATTTTTGTTTCTTCTTCCTTCCTTCTTTTCCTTGTTCTCTCTTTCTTTTTTTGTCCATGTCCTGGATTGCCAGTAGTAAAGAAGGACTCAATGTTATGACCTTCTCACAAAGAAGAAGGGAGATGTTGGACAGTGAAAGACTGCCCCTTCGAGTATTTTCAATAATTTTTATACACTCATCAAAGGGGGCAGTCCCCCCAAAAGGATGATAAAACATGGCTCTAGACCATATTTTTTAAAACATAAATTTGATATATTCCTCAGCTTTCTAGGTAAAGAAAAAAGGTGATGACTGAATTATTTAGCCCAACATACCTAGTATAGAATCAGGCATTATTTCCTATTAAGACCTGTTCAGATTTGAATGAAAACTCTGAACTCTTTTGTCAGAAAATGCATACATACTTATACTCATACCATTTTCATTCAGTTTTATCATCTTTTGAAGCCTACCCATTGTTCTATCCATGCTTTTGTACTGAGAAGAACAATTGTTCTACTAATTTGTTTTTCCCATTGACTATGTAGCCAGTGTTTACATGTTAAAAGAAAGAATGCACATGTCATCTTAAATTACCTATAAAACATTAATTAATTAAAATGGTACTACTATTATTCAAATAACAACCCCAACAATATTCAAGAAGATTGCCCTAGACACTTAGTGGGACATTAGAATTTTCCCTGACTCTGTTGGTTGCTTTAGAGAGAGTTCCTTTTCACTTTTGGATCTAGTAAGCAACATATTCCCTTGATGAAATATCTCCTATAAACCAGATATTTTTTAGTGTGTTTTATATATATGACCTTATTTGACTCTTGAAGAATTTTATTGGGTAGGTATATTCAGTGGGCATCAGTAGTTCCCTTCACACATGATTAAATTGAGGCTTAGATACTTTGAGGTGATCTGGCCAAAATCACAGACACTAAGTGAGAGAGCTAGCCTGGGAAGCTCAGACGGCCCATGGCTTTGATCTTTGTTCTTTCCAAGGTGTCCAGTGATTGAGGGAAGGCCCATACAACCTTATCTCCTGAATCGGGAATGCTATGAAATGAGGAGAATGGAGACTAAGTGGGCTAATTGCTGTTATGGCCTGTTTTTTAGGAAGAAGAAGGAAGGAAGGAAAGAAGGAAGAAAGAGGGGGGTAGGGAGGGGGGAAGGGAGGGTGGGAGAGAGAGAAAGAAAGAAATGCACTTAAATCCTACACAACAGCAGCTGTCCATGGTTATTTGTCTGTGCTGTGAGTCCCAGAGCAAGCATTTATGGAAATGAATCTGTGTTTCAGCAGCAAAATAAAATGGAGAATCTAGGCATACCTCAGGAGAAAGGTATGGGGAGAGTTTATCTGGGGAGTAGGCTACATGTGAGAGGTCTCAGGAGCTATAGTAGAAGAAAAATCCATCTCAGCTCATAGACCGTGGGTAAATCTTCAAAATGTGCCCCAATACTCATGAAATAATTAATGCTTTGCTAAAGGAAAAAAAATGATTTAAAAATATGGAAAATGTACTTCTCAGATGAATCATTGGGGCAAGAACCTTTTTCAGTTTCACTGACACACAAGGAGTTAACCTACAGCACCAACAGTAGACCTAACCCAGTAAAATAAATAAATGCTGCTCAGTTTGTTAAGTTCTGTCTTGTAAAATTCCTCAAATGATGTATGTAAGCTCATATATAAAATTACATTATCCATTAAAAATGTTTCAGCATGGTAAAGATGGCATTATTCAATAATATATGTTATTATTTTTCTAAACAATTATATTAACTTTTGCTTTGAATATTTTTAAACCTAGGGTTTATCTGTTATAGATTTAATGACTACCCTAAATAGAAAATGGGGAGATTCAGAGTTCTAACCCAAATGACTGACTCTTGTGGATCTTTCAGTCTTCACAGGAAGTAGAGAGGTGGGTTATCACATTCCACCATGCTTTGGAGCATGTGTTGTAGGGTCAGGCAAAGTAGAATAGATTTAAGATGGGATTAGTTCATACCACGCTGAATTTAGGAGAGTTAGTCTTTCTCAGTTTCAGTTTCCCCATCCTTTTTGGATGACAGAAAGGCCTACCTAAAATGTCTCTTTAAAAGATTAGATAACTCAACAAAATTTTTCACAATGATGCCCTGACCATAAAGCATATTCAGTAAATAGATATCATTGGCATTTTGCAGGAGTAGAACCTCTAAAGGAGGTTCACATTGTAGATTCATTATTTTTCCTTTTGTCTATGTGTTACTTTTTTCGAAAGCAGTATAAAAATACCACAAGTAATTCAAGTAAAAAATGGCCTAAATTACTCATCACTTAATGAGATTAATGTTTTTCTTTAATCTATGTATATTTCTAATAGAAATATAATTTTCATAAATTTCATAGTTTTATATATTAGAAGTCAGCATTATATCACAGGAGCTTATGTTTTGTTCAGTTTCCTTTTTCTTATACCATTTGTTCTCTCCCCTGATGAACTGGGTTATCATTCTTTGCTAAGGAGATATGCACAGGTAGAGAACATAGTTTTATTTCAAAAAATTAGGACTATATACATGTTTTAGTAACTTGTTTTCTCACTTACCAGTGTGTAGTAGGCATGCCTCTCATACACACACCTCTAGAAATAAAAGCTCCACATCCTAAGGGTGTGTGCATAGGGTTGTTCATGCAGTATTGTTTGTGGTTTCTGGACAACTGAAAACATCCCAAGTACTTATTGGTGGAAGGATGAGGAATGGACGAAAGCATGTCCATATTCCGGACCAGTATGTGGCTATTTAAAATAGATATAGAAAGAGCTCCTTTTGTAGATATTTATACTTTTTTTTTGAGTTGGAAAAGAAGGCGGGAGTTATTGAATCCAATGCCCTCATTTTACAGATGGGAAATGGACCCCTATAGCCATCTGACCAACGTTGATCCTTGAAAGATCCAGAATGCAAGCCTGACTTAGTCTGCTCATCCCATGGCCTCCCACTCCTGACATGTCGGCTCTGAAGTTCACAGTGGGTGGATGGTCAGCTATTGAGGGGTCTGAATATGCGTTTGCAAGCGTGCATTAGGGAGGCTTTTAGTATGACTTGGACAGTGGGAGTTTAATAGTGCATTTACCGTACTGGTGAGCATATAACATGAAAACTGCATTCGGTGGTTTTCAGTTATAGGACATAGTTAGTGTCACCCGTTGTCGAGCAATTATTCCCTGACTGATTTTCCTGGAGAAGGTCAGAGCCCCACATTACTTTGCTCTGCCCCACTGTGGCAGGATCCTGAATATTTAATCTCATTGCTCTGATGAGACGGGCTTATGGTGGCAGCTTCCAGGGGAGCCCGTACAGTGTGCTCCTCCTCAGACTGCTGTTTGGAAATGAGCCCTTCAGGCATGCTCAAGGACATGCAGAAGGCACAGAGGAGTCAAAGACCTTCTTTTCCTCCGGCTAGTCAAAACTGAAACTAGGATTGTGATGCAAAGTCTGAAAGAAGCATTTTCAGCGTGATCTCATATTTTGCTTAATGTTAAGTCAAGGCAAGAGTGTATAGTTCAGAGAGGATGGTGGCAGTTGTATTTCATGAGTGTTACATTGCTTTGTTTTCCATAGTGGCGTGCTCACTGAATCTGAAATTGGCCTGTCCCTGCAGCTCCAGTGGTTGTCATGCTCGGATGTAGGTGATTATTATCTCTAGGACTAGGATAAGCCTTGCTTTTTAGGCATTTGACCATGGCCATAGTTTGGTTATAAAAGCATCCATGGAAACTTAAGCAGGAACTTTGCAAAAGCAATTATTCACACTAAAAATAATCATAATCTGGTGTAAGTTAGTACTGAGTAATTATGTTTCTGTGGTCGCCGAATGCCATTGCATCTCATATTTCTAGCTGTTTATGTAAGGGAGGAACTCCTTTTTGTTGTCGTTGTTGAACAAATCAAAAATATTTCAGTAATCACCATTATTTCTTACAGTCTTTAGATTAGGTCTTTGTTTACTTGTGTTTGATTTTAAACTCTTCTTTGATTTTTTAAAATTTGCATCTTTTGAAAAACCTACCTGTTTTATGACAAGTAGTATAAGGCAGTTCAGTCTTGAATGAAAAGTAGGGCAAAGCCATTTATAACTGAGACCGTGTGACAAAAGCCTTGTAGGTCACCTCTCCATCAGGGGTTCCATCCATATTCAGCTATAACTGTCACTTCTACACAGATGGCTTCTAAGTGTGACCTTCAATCTTGACCTTTGTACTGAATGCTAGATCAGCATTTCTAAATGCCCAGTATGTACCCTAACATCATCTGAAACCTACTTCCTCACATCTGCCTGGTAAGTGATAGAAACTCAGGTAAGACTGTCCTAAATGAGCCCAGCATTTGTTTATGTTAGTTGGGGATTACGGGAAGGCTAACATATTTATTACTTCCTTCCATTTTTTTCAATTATATGTTGCCCTTCACTTAGTTACTCCAGACCCCAAACTATCTTTTCTGACATCTCACTTTGCAAGAGAAGGAGGCGGAAAGTCCTGTGGCCCTCCCTTACAAAACAAACCAGACCAGCCAACCTCACTGGTTGGAGTTTGGCTGACTCATAATTATATTAACCAAATCGTTAATATGCTAATCAAAATAGAAAGGCTGATCTTCCAAAAATGTGGTAGAGGAGGAAAGAACAGTAATGTGCTGAATGCTAAAGTTTGAATCATGGATGTGGCCTGTTTTTAAATACACTGGCCATTCTGGGAAAATGGTGTAAAAAGGCTGTGTCACCAAGCCTATGTGTGCCCATTAGAGTCAAATAGACACCACAGGACTGCTTGTGGCTGATGGCTTTTCTGAAGCCAAATGAGCAACCTGATTGCTTTAAACCTTTCTATCCATTGCCTTTGATATAATCGAAAATGGGGCTTCCTTGACGTTTGTGTTTTGTTTTGAAATGGAAGCCTGGGGCTGCTTTACCGAGACCACATCCCAACCTCAGAGTAACTGCAGGTAGATTTAGACTGAACTGTCTGATGGATTATTGGAACCTTTATAGATCCATAGTTTTATCATCTTTAAATTTCAATTTGCCTTTTCCTTGACTTTGCGTTCCAAAAAGGTAATTGGCTTTGGTTGCTTAGATTATCAAAATTCTGCATTTTTGAGAATGCAGGGGATACTAAATTTCTAAGACTCTCTACCACATACTCCTGGATTCTGTATCTTTATGTTGAAGGTGGGGACCATGAAATCTGTATATTAAACAGGAATTCTAGGTGGTTCCAATGTAAATAGGCCCCAACCCCTACATTGAAGAAAACAGGGTAGGAGTGTAGATAAAAGTGATATGGATAAGTTCTAGGGATCTCAGTAAAGAAAAAATATATATATTACATATATATGAGCACTGTAAAATTGCTGTATTTTGTAAGATCTTGTTTTAATACTGCCAATAACCACAAGAGATTGCAAGGCTGCCTCATACCCAAGTAAAATGGGTCTGAGTAAATTACTCGATATTTAATTCCAGGACGAAATTAGAACACCATTCCTTATTCTATAGGCCTCGTCAAAAAGTGGCAAAAATAATAATGAATCACAAAGAAAATAAGGAAAATAAGCTAATGTAAATTCTTTAAGGACACAGTTTTCAGCCTCATTCTGTGGAAGAATGGGCCTTGGGACATGCCAGGTCCTCTTTTTTTTTTTTTTTTTTTTTTTAAATCTGGGCATAAATCTGGGCCTGAGAAGGCGGCAGCTTTCCTCCTGATGGCCCTCAGTTTGCTGTCCTTCAAAGTACCACATGCTGACACAGAGCTCATTTCTATACCCACAATCTCAGCCTTATCTCTACTTGTAAGATTCTTCAATATATTTTTATTTTCTTTTAAGGAATATGCATTCATTTGACTCTGACTCTCGGGGCTCTCCATCAGCAACACGCATCTGTTCCCAGCTCCCATAACAATAATAATAAGGCTTTTACATAGGGAGCCAGGTGGGTAGAACCCCACTGAAGGAGCCCACAGCTCTAGCTAGCACATATTTCCAATGGACCATTTCCCTAAAATATGCGCTTAGGTCATAAACACTTTTTACTTATCTCTGAACACTCATGTTGGAAAAACTGTGACTCTTCCTCTTAAAAACAAAGCAAAGCAAAAAAAAAAAAAATAGCTAGAATTTCATCTTCTGGAAAACATTTCACTTCTTCAGCCCTCCTATTTTTCAAAAACACTTGTAATTTATAGTAATGGATCTAGTCACATGTAAATATTTGTATTAATGATACATATTATTTGCTTGTTGTTTGTGTATTTATTTGACAGAGAGACAGAGAGATAGCAAGAGAAGGAACACAAGCAGGGGGAGTGGGAGAGGGAGAAGCAGGCTTCCCACTGAGCGGGAAGCCTGATGTGGGGCTCGATCCCAGGATCCTGGGACCATGACCTGAGCTGAAAGCATAATGATACATCATTTTTGATCAATAGTTTGGGTCTCATTGTATGAGGCCATTAAGTTGTGGTAGAATACCTGAAAAATTGCATTATCTAGGTATTATCTAGAATGCTAATTAGATGGTTTTTGGTTACTTAAACCCAGGCACACGAGAGAGAGACTTCTCGAGCCAGTAAGTTAAAGTTTGACTTGCTTTGTATTCACAAAGCTATTTCTAAACTTGATGCAAAAGAGCATGTTGGCATGTTCCTTATTTATTGAAGTAGGTGAATAGTGATGTTTCTGGAATAATAATGGACCTGGCATTGGGACATTCCTCTCTAATGGACGCTAGCTAGTCTGATATTTTATCAAGACCCACTTTCAAAACCTGTGACTTTGCCGCAAGGCTCTGCTCTGCTTCTCTCTGCAGCCCCATGGTGAGCTATTTTTAAGCTGCACATGTTTAATTTTGCAACTTGTGACAATCGGAAAAGCATAACAATGTCTATTCCCACTGAGGCATACAGAACACACCAAGATCTATTGAGAGGAACAGAATTTGGGGGAAAACTCTATTGTGGCAAGTCTTCTCAGCAATCACTGAGTTCTGTCTTCCTTGAAGGAAGGCCAGCCCTCTTCCCTTAATCTGTCCTGCTTATTTTTCCATTTTAAGGAGCAAAAGGTGACCCAAGCATATTTAAGACTTGCTTTACTTGGACTTCTCAAAAAGATGTGGTCAAAAAAAAAAAAATCATCCAAAATGCAATGAGGAGAAATACATCTTAAAAGGAACCTGCACTTTCATGTTCTTCAGTAACTTACTTAACAAGACTAGTGGTTGCTTGTGGAATCATCCCTCATAGAACTTTTGCTTCATACCACATGGTATGCCAGTTTGTCTTTACATTAAATTTAGCCGTAACTTTACTGCAAGAAATGGTAGCAGCCTCTGTACCATGTGCTGAAGTGCTAAGTAGTTTGTTCCTCTGTAAAACCTTTGAGCCTTTGTGAGCTGCTGTAAAGTTCACCCACATTTCTCTGTGAATGACAGTGGCATTGGGCAAGCATTTCTGAAACATTAAGGACATTTGTTATTTTTGAACTTGTAAATTTGATTATTGATATTATTGGAGGTAATGACGATACTAGTCAAATTCGCTGATAATTAAGGGCATTTTTCTTTTTTATTTTCTAATACTCTGTAGCCTTTTCTATTTATTGTCTTAATTTTGTTTTGTTTTCCTAAGGATAGCTTTAAGCAACAATATTTCTCCTACACACCTCCCAACAATAAATAGATACAGGCAATGGGCTCCCCAACAAAAATTAGCGATTTGTGATTACGTTCCCTAGAGAAAAGATTGATTATGTTGAGGCTCTGGGCTTCCACATCAAAATTGAAACTTTACAGAGGGCTGATTTCAAGAAAGTTCCCCAACGAAATGAACAGCAGAATATTGACAGACTGTCCAGGAGCTATAGAAAGATGATACCCATGCATGTACTCGAGGTGTCCACATGGCTCATGCTCACACCTCCTTCAAATCTTTGCTTAAATGTCACCTCAGTGAAGAGTTTTCTAATGACCCTGATTTACCACCACTGCTGTCCCCTCCCTCCATTCAGCATAGTCCATTCTTGCCACATTTTATTGACTCTTTTTCCGCATTATAAGTTCCATGAATCACTGGTTTTGTCTGTTTGGTTTACTTGTGTATATTCAGAACAGTAAAGTAAAGTAAAATAGTAATGCCTAGTAGATGCTAGAATGGTCTTTATTAAAATTTTTATTTATTTAATTTTGAAGTAAACTTTTCTTTTGAGATAATTGTAGATGCACATGCAATTATAAGAAATTACCCAGAGATCCCAAGGTAAAGCATCCAGTTTCCTCTAGTGATAACATCTTTTGGAAACCATAATAGGATATCACAACTAGAATATTGACAATGATACAGTCAGAATAGGGAACATTTCCATCATATTGCTCTTTAATAGCTACATCTACTTCCATGTGTTCCCTTACTATTATCTTAATCCTTGGTGTCCACTAATCTGGCCTCTCTCTATACTTTTGTCATTTTAGGAATGTTACATAAATGGAATCATGCAGTATGTAACCTTTTAAGGTAGGCTTTTTTCACTCAGCATAATTCCCTTGAGATTCATCCAAGTTGTGTATATAAGAGGTTCATTTTACTGCTGTGTAGTATTCCATAGAATGGAAGCCTCCTGGTTTGTTTGCCATTTGCCTCTTGAAGGGCATCTAGGTTGTTTCCAGTTCAGGGTATTATAAGTGGAAATACTGTAAGGATTTACATCAGTGATTTTGCCTGAGTATAGATTTTCATTTCCTTGGAATAAATGCTCAGGAGTGCAATTGCTGAGTTATATGGTTGGCACATTTTAGAATTTTAAAGAACTATCAGACCATTCTTCAGAATGGCTATACCATCTTTCATTTCTACCAGCAATATGTGAAAGTTCCAGTTTCTCTGCCTATTTGCCAGCCTTGTCTTACCATTATTTTTTCATTTTACCTATTGTGGTAGATGTGCCATGATGCCGCATTATAGTTTTATTTTGCATGTCAGTAGTGACTGAGGAGATTGAAAATCTTTGCACTTGCTTATATACCCTTTGTATGGATCTTCCTCAACCTATGGTGGGTTCTATCCCATCCTAAGTTGAAAATATGGTAAGTCAAAAATGCATTTACTATATCTAACTTACTGAACATTCTAGCTTAGCCTAGCCTGCCTTAAACTTGCTCAGAATACTTATATTAGCATTCAGTTGTTGTATAATAGCGTACTCTAGTGTTCTCTATTTAGAGTAAAATGTTGACCGTATCATGCAGTTTATCGAGCATGGTATTGGACCTGAGAAACAAGATGGCTCTATGGATATGGAATAGTTGTTTAAGTGTATTGGTTGCTTACACCAGTGATTGTGTGGCTAACTGGGAGCTGTGGCTGCCCAGTATCACAAGAGAGTGTTTCACTGCATGTCACTGGCCCAGATCAAAGGTCAAAATTTGAAGTAGAGTTTTTGCTGGGTACAAATCACTTTGCACCACTGTAAAATCAAAGAATAGTAATTTAGGGACCATCTCTATATCCTTTTTCCGTGAAATGTCTCTGTTTGTCTTTTGTTCCTGTTCACTTGGATTGTGTGCTTTTTACTGTTGAGTTCTGAAAGTTCTTCATATATTCTAGATATTAGTCCTTTGTCAGATGTGTGGTTTGCAAATATTTGTGCCTATCCCTGGCTTATCTTTTCATTCTTTCAGCAGGGTTTTTGATGAGTGAGTTTTTAAATTTGATGACATTCAACTTACCATTTTCTGCTTAAAAAAATTATTTACTTATTTGATAGAGAGCACAAGCAGGAAGATCAGCTGGCAGAGGGAGAGGGAAAAGCAGGCTCCCCACTGAGCAGAGAGCCTGATGTGATACCAGAAAGCTGGTATCGTGACCTGAGGTGAAGGCAGACACTTCAGTCTCTGAGGCCCTCCAGGCACCCCTCATTTTCTGCTTTAGAAATAATACCACAGGTGTGAAGTCTTAGAAATCTGGCTCAATATCTTGAAAAATTTCTATTTTTCCCCTTAAACTTGTATAGTTTTACATTTAAGTATGTGATTTAGTGAGAGCTAATATTTATATAAAATATGAGACCTTGATTAAAGTTCAATTTTTGCTTGAAGATGTCTAATTGTAAGCTTGTATTTGTTGAAGGGTTGTTTCCTTCATTGACTTGATCTTCGCATTTTTTGTCAAAAATCACTTGTGCATAATTGTGTGGATCTATTTCTAGGCTTTCTATTCTGTTCCATTGAACTATGTGTCCATCTCTCTACCATTAGGACACAGTCTTGATTACTTAGCTATATACCTCTTGAAATCAGGTAGAATGATTTCAAGACTTACTCTACTTTTCAAAATCATTTTAGCTATTCAGGTTCCTTTGTCCTTTCACACACACACACAATCTTGTCTATATTTTAAAAAATCTGATTGTGATTTTGAGATTGAAATTTTTGGACTTACATTAAACCTGGACATCAGTTTGGGGAGAATTGGCATCTTTACTAAATTGAGTCTCCCAATATATGAACATACTATGTCTCTCCATTTATTTAAATATTCTTTTATTTTTGTATCTGAGTGCAATATCATTTTCAGAATATCTGAAATAACTGCAATATCATTTTCAGAATACAAGTTTTGCACATTTTTTGTTAGATTTATACCTAAATATTCATTTTTGAGCAATTATCAATGGCATTGTTTTTTAAATTTCAGTGTCCATAGGTTTTTTTTGCTAATACAATTGATTTCTCTGTAGTATGATTCAGTGTCTAGCTAGTGTCCTATGACCTTGTTAAACTCACTAATTCTAGGAGTTTTGTTGTTGTTGTTGTTGTTGTAGATTCTTTGGTATTTTCTCTCCTTTCCTGTCTAGGAATAGTGCCAGGAATAGACTAGATCCAAACTCCTTACCCTGGCTCTATGGCCCTACATACTTGTAGGCTCTGTCTAGTAGCCCTGTCTATCTACATGAAATTTTCTTTTATAAGTCTCTCTGGGCTCAATATGCTTCAGTGGCCAATCCCTCTTTCTATTCCTTTAGGATACTGAAATCTTTCCCAGCTTGGGGTCTTTGTACAAACTTCACTTCACTTGATGTGTTCCTTCCCCTAAGCATTTCATGGTTGATCATTGGGTCCTTGTCTTTCTTAGAGATGCCTCTCCTGACCTCTCATGTTCTATTCTACCAATCTAGTTTCATAGTCTCCCTAACTCTTACCCACATGTGATATTTTCTTTTCTTTCCTTTTTTTTTTTTTTTGCTAAAATGATTTTTATACTGAGGTCTCAGTGCCATGAATACTATATAATTTAAGTAGAAATGATGTACTGAGCACTCGTTATGTTCCACACATGGTTCTAGTGCCAGAGTTGTGTCTTTCTCCATTACTGCTCTATTCCAGCCCTAGAACCACACATGGAAAGTGATGGGTGCTCAGTACATCATTTCTACATAAATGAATGAAAGTGTTGGACTTAATGTCATCTCTGTCATATCTTATTTTACTCTTCAACAAATAAATATATTACCTAAGTCCCCATTTTATAAATAAGAGAATGAGGCTTTAGAATAATTAGTCCAATTATGGAACTACAATAGTGTTTCTTCTGCCTATTTCAAACTTGACATCATTATTCCTGCAAATATGTATGAGCAAGGACTTCAAAATTAATGTTGTTAAACTTTATGTATGAAATTGTTTTTATCTGAGACACTTTCAGTAGATGTTTTCAAAATTCCTAGAAAGTATGTTTCATTATCCCATTCAAATGGTTATGCTGTAGTGTCTGGGAATATGGGAACATTCTAGAAAGAGTGAGTTACTCCTCAGTCTGTTTAAGTTTATGATTCTAGGAGTACTTCTTTCTTTATTGTAAAAGAACATCATTTCATGCATAATACTGTTGGAAAATATTAGTTTCATCTAGGATTGTTAAACCTGTCAGGGGAAAAAATAATAACAAAAAAGACTTGTCTAGGTATTTAAATACAGAGGATGCACATTCTATGTATATTAAATCTTGTGGAGATAATATTTATATTTATACAAAACAAGCAGAAACAAATAAACACCCTGGGAATATAAACTAGAGCATAGACAAATCCTAGAAACTGCCCTAGGCACTCAAGAATAAAAACAACAAAACCTCTGTACCTTCAAAGACAATGAGCCTGTAGTTTTCTGGCTTTCATTTCACTTCCTACCTCTACAACCTACCTTGAATGGAAGAATACTTTGTGAAAACTGCACTCTCCCACTTGTTCTCACCATTAATTCAAAATAAGCTGGTCGGTAGGGAGCTAGCAAGTTGCACATTGTCTTTTAGAAATATGGAGAAACTGAGTCAGCTCTTTCTCTTAGGTTAATGCAGGAAATTAGTTTTGGAGCCCAGTTGCCTGGAGGCAAAGTACTGTGGCTTAAGAGTTGTGGCTTCCAGGCTACTGTATTTTGAACGAGACCGATTTTTTATTTTATTTTTATTATTTTTTTTAATTTCCAAATACTTGAACCTGGACAGTGCCGAAAACATATCCAAATTTAGAAACAGCTTCTTTTCCATTTCTGTGCCTATGAAATAGAATGTATTTATCTGTGACAAAACAGCCTTGACTCCATTTGGTGGTAAATCTTCATCTGTTTGTTTAGAATCAGGGTCAGCTCCTCAGATGTGCCTTTTTTTACCATTTAGGCTTTCTGAATCTGATTAACACTGTATCAGGGAATTGTCTGATGTCTGACCTTGAACAGCATGCTATTCTACATCCCTTTTTTTGGGGGGGGGAGTAAGAATCATTTTGTATAGCTTTAGACCCTGATATTCTTTCCCTGCAGGCTTGATTGCATTAGCAGTCTCTTTTTTTATTGGTGCCCATAGGGTTTCAGCCCCAGTGACCTGTCATCTGTCCCCTCACCTGCTTACATGCTGATTCATTGATGAGCTGGCATCACAGTCCCCGCCTCCCTGTGAATGGTCGGTGAGGTTGCAATTGCTCCTGGAGAGGGGCTGCTGAGCTGAACCACAGTGGGTTACTACAAGTGGGAGCCGGCAGCCAATCTATTGCCACAGAAGAACTTGGTGACCATCCTGAGAAGCAACCCTTTTTCCCCACCCTGTTACTGTTCTATCCGTATCTGGCTTTTCTAGCTTTTTAAAGGAATTTCTGATTCAGACACTCCCAGCTAATTCCACAGGAGTTGTAAGGCAGCCTGTGACATAAACTGAGACAGAAGTTTCCCCTCAGAGATTGTCTTTTTTTTTTTTCTTTCTTTTCTTTTCTTTTTTTTTTTTTTTTATTGGCAAAGACTCCTGGCTCTCACCAGAGGAATACCTTGTTGCTTAAGATGAGTGGCTGTAGAAAGCGGTGTAAACGTGAAATACTGAAATTTGCCCAGTACCTTCTCAGACTATTAACAGGTTCTCTTCATACAGGTAATGACTTTTTTTTTTTTTTTTTAAATAAAAGAGGCTGGTTAGAGCATGGGAATGAAACGGAGTAAGAATATTTCACTATTTCTTTGTTGTGTTTATTTTTAATGTTGTCAATAAAATATAGTTGTGTTTGCTGAGATTCACATTTCTAAAAATGTGTGCAGTGCAGCTCTAATTTGGGGCAAGAACTGGATTCCGTGGATGTATCTTTTGTGTCTTTTTGGCAGTGTTGCTGTTAAATGTGCCTCAATCTCAGGAAGCCGTGTCTGCAGACTAGAAAGATTTTTTTTTTTTTAAATGCATGCTTGTGTGAGGGGTTTCCTCCTCTCTCCTGTTTTGCTACAGATTGTTGGAAAATCACTTATCTGTTGTCCTCTTGCAGGTATTTAGAAATTCTCTAGAACTCTTGGATTATTATAATGCATAGATGATTTCTAGTAGTTGATCACAGAGCTGGGGCCATGAAAGAGTTAAGGCCATTTCTTTTAAATTTCTCAGTTTCTGGCAAAATGTGAGCAAAATGTGAAAACAGCTAAAGAGTAAAATGTCCACGAGAGGTTTGGTATTTATTTCATTGCAGTTATTTCGATGTTTAAAAATTTGCACGATTGAAATGGAAACTCTATTTAAATCTAAGTGTTGATAGCAAGAAAATATTTTTAAGATGTTCCAGAATTATGAGCCCAAACCAGTAGTTTTGCTGCCCGTGAAATTGCTAGGCAGTGCCATCATTAAGGTAGTGACAGGTGGGACCCAGACTATGACTCCAACCAGAGGCATTTTTAATGGACCATCAAACTTCTGAGAGACAAAGTTACTTGATATCATGCTACCGTTTGATATTGGCCAATGAAGCACTTTTGTTAGGTTTGCTTTTTCAGTGTGTATTTGTTTTCTTTAAGTAACTAGAAGGACTGCATGTAAACCTACACGTTGTGATGCAGAGATTGAGAGATGAATGTGAGCAACATTTGCTGTAGGAAATAAACTCTTTATGGTTAACAGCAGAATTACATGTATGATTCTGTCAACACCCTGATAAGGAAAAACAACTTTTGAGAGAATAACTGTGAAAATCAATTTCTGGGAGCATTAAGTATTAATAAACATTATTGAGATTGTTATCAGATGCTGATCTTTAAGTAGGGCAAATTGTGGTGACTTCTGATGCTTTTAAGAGTAACAACTGAGAGTCTATACCTGACTTTTGTTAACTTTGAGCTCTGTTGTATTTTCTACCCAGTTTTTTTATACTCCGGTTACTAATACATGGTCCCGTCAGTATGACTGCTTTATCATGTCAATGTGATCAATAGTATCAATATGACATTGGCTTTAAACTTTCCATTAAGGATGGTGTGCCGTTTGTGACAGCATGTCTCATTGCACAGTGCTCTTTTATCGTGCTATCAAGTTAGAGAAATATTTTATAAAAGAAAGCTTTCTATGAGGTTTCCATGGTAGTCTGTATTTTCCTCTTTGATAAGGCAATTTTAAGGTTCTACCTGTTTCTTACTGGATTTAGGGGTTGTGTTCTGCCTTTTTTGCTCAGTCCATGTCTAGTTTTCTTAAACTTTCATTTTCAAGGAATTTTATGAAGATGGTAAATGGTTGTGAAGTTGTAAACCATAAATATTGAATCTGAAATACAGTGGGTGTCCAATAACTGGATGGCAATTTATAATATGAAATTTTTGGAAAACTGACATAGCAGCAATTTTTCCAGACCTATTTAATGCATATTTAGAAATCAATATAGGTGGGAAACCTTCTCCTCTTTCTGAGGCGCAAAATGAAAAACAAACAAACAAACAAAAAACCAAGAACTTTGAGAAATAGGACAGATTATTATACAGTAGTGAGATAGATTTATGGCTTGAGAAATGTGATTACAGTAACTTGTTTCTTGTAAAAATCTTTTCGGCTCAGGCTCTAATATTAAACATTGTAAGATCTAGCTGGAATCTTTACAACCACTGAAAATGCAACCTGGAAAAGCCAATTTATGCACTTACTAGATGCTGTGATAATATACACTGTTCATGTTGCAGTATCTAATGTAAAATTCATTAGGACACTTTCAAGTCCCTTGGCTAGTAATTAATGAAGAAGTAGGAAGCAGAGTTGAATTAGTTTAAAAAATTTGCTTTAAGGTTGGATATGCAAGCAGTTGCTAATTGTATCTTGAACAATCAGCATATATCTTTGTAGTTATCAAAAATTTAAAACAATACTAGAGAGCCTTGCATGATTTCTTTTTTTCATTTTACCAACAAGCTCTTTATTCTCACTTTTTCAATTAAAGATGTGATCTGAGGAAACAGTGATGTGTTTTACATTTAAAAACAGGTTAATTTCCCAATACACACTCTGTATTGTTGGCAAGTTGCCTTTCATTAGATATCCAAAATATCCATGCCTTTACACAAACACAGAAAATTTTAAGTACAAAGAAATTTTCATGGACATAAACTCTCCTTTATGTGTTTTATTGGTGTTATCACAAGTTAGAGGAAAACCCCTTCCTTTTCTGAGAGCTTTTCACATAAGTTTTGACAATGCCTATGACTGCTTATAAATAAATAATTTAGCTGTTAATTCATCTAAGATAATCTTTGTAATAGAGAATACAAATTCAGTGGTAAAGATTTGTTCAGAGAAAATAATTTTATTTTACCAGGAACATTTTACATATTTTTATCATGACAAATCACTCTTCAAAGAGTAGGTTTTACAAACACATATATTTGGCTTTACTTATCATGAAAATAAAAGGATTTTTAAAGATCTTTTGTTATATATAATACTTGTCAGAAATCCAATAATCAAATATTAGATGTCAGTGGCATGTTTAGTGTAGTGAGGTACAATTCACAATTAACTATCCAAATTCTTTATTGATTTGAGACCTGCATTTTCATGTACCATATTATGCCCAATTCTAGATGTGGCTCATGATAACCAATATATCCTTATATATCTAAAGAAATAGAAACGATTTGTGAGGATTGTAATATGACACTGGTAATTTGAGTGGGCAATCTGATAGGCGACTTGTGTATCATAGAAGCCCATAGTATTGCCTGTCCTGTAAATGTTGACCCATGAAGAAAGGTTGAATGATACTACAGATACAAGATTTTCACCTGTTTCTTCTTTATGTGTGAAATTTAGTATTGGAATGTTTTATAGTACTTATTTGGTGGGTGTTTAGACACTTATCAATTCTCTGTACATAGTTTTCTTAAAAAATCAAGATCTGAAGTCATGTTCTTATTAGCAAGTGTGCCCCCAAACAAATGTCTCAGGTGGATATTTCCTGGGGCTCTTTTTCAGGCTTCAAGAATTGGAGGTGGAGATGAACCATGAGAGACCGTGGACTCTGAGAAACAAACTGAGGGTTTTGGAAGGGAGAGGAATGGGGGCTGGGTGAGCCTGGTGGTGGGTATTAAGGAGGGCACGTATTGCATGGAGCACTGGGTGTGGTGTCTAAACAATGAATCTTGGAACACTGAAAAAATAAAGTAAAAAAAAAAAAAAAGCCAGTTATATAGGTGTGGCCAAGTTCAACTCTCCACCTAAGGGAAACAAAAGGAATTTAAATCAAAATATCCTGTTAGCCATTGAATTACTATTTAACTTGTGGATTAAAGTATTTCAAATTTAATGTCGTCATAGTATTAAATGCATGAGGTAAGCATTCATCACTTCATCAAGTAGGAAACTTTAGATTGAAAGAGAGAATGTGCACAAGCGTGCACATTTATTTTGCAAGTTTGCATTGTTTCCAGCTTTACAGTCATTGTTGAAGTTACTGTGAATCAGGCCATCCACAAAGCTAGTGACATAAAGATTAAGATATTTTTATATTACATTTTTAAAGTGTAAAGAGAAAATAAAGGGTGTGTTGTAGCAAAATCGGAGAATTAAGAAAGCCTGTCTGGCTGTATCTACTTCTTTTTGCCTTTCCCTTCTTTCTTCCTCCTGATTACAAATCACAAGATCAAGTCTTCAGGCCCCTCTGACCTTCTCTTCTGTCCCCATCACTGCCACATTTGAACACTGGGCAGACACATCTCTTGGAAAGGATGTATTCCCGAAGACCTCCCATATTTAAAAATTCACACAGCTCAAGTTTAATCCTGGCAAAATATGACAGGTGATTCCATATCCCAGTTCATGTGGTCCTGCCATGTGACAATTGAATAAGCAGTTACTGTTCCCTTGGCCTGCCAGCTCTGAATTTATGCTGTTCTTGATTAAATTTTTATTTTTTAATTCCTTCAAATTTTGCTATCAAGTGAGATTATAGTTCTTAAAGCACTATGTAAAATTTAGATTATTGAAATGCACAGAAAGTTTTGCTGTGATATACTCAGTTTTTTTGGTGCTTCTATTGAAACCTGCCCTCAGGTAAGAAGAAAGCAAAGAAGGATGATGTTTGTACTTGACTTCCAAGGAATATATGGTATTGTATTGCTTTTCCTGACAGAATATGCATTTTAAAATTTATTGGGAGAATTATTTTGGCCTCTGTTAATTACTTGAACTTTTCATTCCGGAGTGAAGGAATATTTTGAGGGATTCAGCATCTTGCCTCATCTCCTCAAACTCTGCCATTGTTGCCAAATCTAGGTAGAGAATCCTTGGATTCAATGGAAAAAAAACACCTACATTTGCACATATATACCGGTTGTCCCTTTCATTTCAGAAAAATATCTCATGTTAGTGTTTAATGACCTTTGATGTTTCTTACCACATAATTAGTATATAAGGTAAACTTATAGGGCTTGAAGACTTTAAAAGAAGAATGTTTTATCATTGTGAGAACTTCAAACTAGTCAGGGATACCATCTCAGTCTTAAATGTGCTAGACTCTTAAAACTCATTTGTTGCTGATAGACAAAAGTAATCCATATGTTGCATACAGTCTAAAGGGAAGAGCTAATATCCATAGAAGGAGCTGTATTTGCCCCTGTTCATTGAGGTAATCAGAGATTTCTTACCAGAAACTTCAGCAGTTAGTCATCAACACTTCCTTTAAGTCCTTAAAGAAATACTGAAGTTTCATATCATGGGGCCAAGACTGGTAAGGACATTGTACCTTGATTGTGACATGTAATAGTTATGTTCCTGAGATGAGATCTCAGAGTCAAGAAAAGAATTTAGTAGAGTGTCTGTGTATGTGGGCAGGGTGCAAGGGAATCAACAGAGGTAATGTGTACTCCAAAGCTAGTAACAGCAGACCACGGAGTGGCCGAGGGAGGGGTCCCTCTCTGGAGCCTGGAGAGGGAGACTATGCAGATGGCTGCTTGATAGGAGATGTGGCCTTTAATCCCGGGACACGGCCAACCTATGGAGACGTAAGAGGTAGAAAGCCCCAGAGGGAAAATGTTTGTTGGCCTCTCCTTCCTCCTAACCTTCAGATTTATTATTAGTGCTTCCACCAGCTAATCCCATTCCAGAAGCTAGTTGGAAAAACCACTCCAAGTAGGGGAAATATGCTCATGGCCGTATTTATTATTTTATTTTAACCCACCATAGGTATTACCACTGACTAGGCTTCCTTTTTTAAAAATTATTAACATTGGTTGTGTTGCTTCCCTTCAGAAGATATTGGAAGTGGCATGAGGAAGCTAATCATATCCCTGGGTGACTCATAAGATTTCGGTCATTCTACCACATCTTTCACCATCCTTGTTTATCTTTTATTTTGTCCACATTGCTTTGGTCCAGAATTTCTCTGTGTGTTTCTTAAACCTTATAAGGAAAACGAACCTATACCTTTAAACAAATTGACTGTTTTCAGAGCAGATGTCACCATAATCAGTCAGATTAAGGCACAAGAAAAGAATGCAATATTTGTTATATAGCAAAATAGAATTATAACCAGGATGACATGGCTATGGATGGTGTATACTGGGTATGATGGTGAATTATCTTTGATAAACTGTATTTTCTTTCTAACTTCACTTTTCAGCTTGGGGATACAATGGTGGGTTGGCAGGGAGAGGCCAAGAGCTGAGGAGGTACCCTTACTTGTGGAAGAAAGCAAAGTCCAGCTGGCAGTGATAGAAATCAGCACTCATATATTTTCTGCAATATATGCTAAACAATTTGATAAACAAACTAGTCTTTATCAAGCATCTGCAATGGATGGCTGTATGCCTAACACTATCCATTTCTCCTGTCTGATAGAGATACCGCAGTAACATCAGGATGTCTCAGAATGTTTTCTATTTGGGACCTATGTTTAATTTTTTAAAGGTGAATGCTTGGGACCGTGAAGGAGATCCACATTTCCTAGCTGAGGAGGGGCAATAATCATGATTTTCAGGGGCGAGTGAGTCCGAGAAAACTGAATGGGTGGCCAGGGGTAGGGGGAGGAGAACTTCACCAAGTTGGGGGAGTAACCTCATGTAAAACATTCCATCATTTGACACCCTCCATTCTGTGTCTCAAGTCTGGCTCACTCTCAGCCTCTGTTTTGCTTCCTCTAATGTCTTTTCATCATGGTCTCAATGACCATAACATAAATATATTACATTAAAAATGAAAAAAAAAAAGTGTTCTGAGAATGTCTTCCAGGAGAGCTGTTCTCTCTGCTCAGAGCCCAGCTGTGCTTCTGGAGAGCAAGGGTAAGCCCAGGGGAAGAGGTGGGAGGCTCCTGTTGGCATCTCAGCCTTATTCCTGATCTACAGTTGTGAAAGTCACCCAGCTGCTCTGAGTTGTGTCAGTCCATCTGTGAAATAGGGATATACCTCCATATATTTCTGGTATTGTGAAGCATCCAACAAATGGTAACTTTTATCATTATTACTGATCTGGTATCTCTGGGATGTTCTGTTTTTGTTTTTGCTTTGTTTGTTTGTTTGTTTCAGATTGAATTTCCCCAAAGGTAATTGGGTACCTCATCATTGTTGCGCTGCCTAGTAATTAGGAATAAATAGAAAGTAACCTGGATAAATGACTGCAATTTTTAAACCCTTTTGCCTTTGATTGTATTTGTTTTCAATAACCGTAATTGCCATTTATTCATTCAACTAACATTTATTAAGTGGTTATTAAGGGCTGAGCCTTGTGGTTTTATAAACTATTTCTTCGTGATTCCTTCCTGCCCTATGTTACCCTGTCAGTAGAGCCAATAAGTGCAAGACAGTCAGTTCAGCACACCAGCATGTGCTAAGATTTTGAAAAGCAGAGGGGAGCTGTCTCATGCGATTTTGGCCAAGAGGCAAGTACAATGGGCAACCCAGGGGAGGCAGTAAGCCTTTATGTTCCTCTGAAGGAATAAGAGAGAGGCTGGTAAGGGGGGGAGCCAAGGAAGGCAGGTGTGGAAGCAGCTGGGAGAGAGAGGATGAGTGGTATTATTTGTAGAAAAAAGAATGCCTCCACAGCCGTATTACTACAGAAACTACCAGCAAAGTCCAACAGAAGATTATATTTCTTGTCTAGAGATATTATTTCTGTGGCTAACAGTGATCAGGTAGTGAATGTTACATTTCTTACCTGCCCCTTAGATCTGTCTTCACTGTGATATGTACTGACCTTCTTACTTTTTGAACTTTCATATACAAGTTGTCTGTTCCATATTGTTTAGCACTGAATTACTCATTAGTCCTGTATTATTAACAGATTTGGGTGTTAGAGTCACATCTCAAGTAGATTGGAGTCTTCTAAAAGACATTTAAAATTTTATTTATATATTTTAGTGGAGGGGAGGGGGACAAGGCTGGGGGAGAGGGAGAGAGAAACTTAAGCAGTTCTGCACGGTGGAGCTTGACCTGGGGCTCGATCTCACCACTCTTGAGATTACGACTTGAGCCGGAACCAAGTTGGACACTCGAGCAACTACACCACCCAGGTGCCCCGCTAAAAGATATTTTAAAAAAAGTTTATTCTCCAGATCTCCCCTAACACATTGCATGCTGAATAGTAGCTGCTCAAAAACACAGTTTTGAGGGAAGAGATCCTAAAAAGGATCTATTTCTTCATATAATTTAATGTGTTCCTTTCTGAGTCACATTATCAGACATACACTGTATGTACCACTTGACCAAACCATAGTGAATCACAGCACAAATACAGGTGCAAATCAAGACTATCCAGAAAAAACGGGTATTTGGTCACTTTCTCCATGGAAATTCCCACTATTTGGAATCATTTTGGTTATTTACCAGTGTCTATAAAACTGGAATGTAAACTCCTTTTTAAGGGCCATGTTTGTTTTATTCATTATTATAATCGAGCACCTAGATCTTGCCTGGCACATAGTAAATGTTCAGTAAGTAGTCGTCTGATGTATGACTGCATTGCACTGAACTGTTTTTTAGGGGCCAAAGCTACATCTCCCATTTCTGTTTTTCTGCTTGTCTTCCTCCAGGTTGGTAGGATTGTTGTCGTTTGCCTCTATCACTTCTTGTGATCTTGGTCATGTCAGCTATCCATTCTAATCTCTATTGTGGTTCTGCATTTTCTTATCTCTGCCCAGTACTTCTCCCCATTATAGTAACTGTTGTACATAATCCAGATTCCAGAAAGTCTGAATTCTCTCTAATTGTACACAGAGGAGGTATAACTACACAATTAAAGATAGGGGTAGGTGCTGTATATACTTGTCCATTTGTTTCAAAAGTCATTTATCCTCTGAGTAATTTATGTATAAATGTTTATGTATTTGTATTTTCTCACTTTCCTACAGTAAACATATTACAGGGATAATGATTGTATTTTAATAATTTTAAGGTAATAGAAATTTATGGGTTCTTCAGTCTTTAGCTGCTGTAAACCTGCTGGAGATAAGAAAATACGCCACGTTGGATGTGCTGTAGTTTTAGAAGTGTAACAAAAAATATATATTATTGGGATCTCAGTTTTCTGTTTTCTGTCTGCAGTTTTCTTCTCCAGCTTATTTCTAACTTTGAGAAAATTGTAACTTCTCCTAGCTCAGTATTATCACCTCTACAATGGGAAGATTTTCATTGGACAAGGTCACCAGGTTAGGATAAGAACCTTAAAGCCTGCCAAATCAATTATGTTCCTCTTCTGTAATATGCTGCTAAGATACATAGAGCCTGTTTTATTATGGGGTATACACAGAAGAGTTTCATACCATCTTATAATTCCCTGAGCCAAACAAAAGTCAAAAGGCGTCAAAGAGCTATGAGGCCAGTTCTATAAAAGGCTTTTAGAACTTTAAAGATCAGTTTTATGCTGTGTCTACTAAAGTCCCCCAAGGGAAACTATACAGCCAACTGCTGGGCATTTACCCAAATGCATGCAATTGTGCCTTCCAATCAGACCCTCCTAGCCTGTCTCCAAGCAGAAGCATAGTTCATGATCTCTGAAGGTTAAGAAATTTGTTGGAGCTCAATTAGTGAGAGTGCACAACATATGACATTAAGAAAGACAATGTTATGTGTTTCATGCTACTTATATAAATAGTTGTGTTGGAATATATTATTGGATCAGAGACATGAGGACTCTCAATGGACCATAAAAATCATTTGGTCTGACTTCTTTCTTTTTGGAAGAGAATATGGAGGTCCAAGTGACTGGAGTGATTTTACTAAGGTCAAGAGACTAGTTAGTCTTGTGACTAGTCCGTGATACTACCATTGCAGAAGCACATTGTTCTCACAACTTTACACTGTGATAAGTGCCTGTGGTGGTGACTTGGTCTGAGAGAAATGCCTTGCCTTAGCAGCAAAGATGTCTTGAAGTAGTCTTAGCACTATCTCATCTGAGTGGGCTATCTTAAGCCAGTTTATATTCAGGAATCCCATGATACCAGTTTCTTCATCTGAAAAATCAAGCAAATGCAATTCCAGCTGCCAGCAAGGGCTTTTCAAAGTCAGCGTTTTTAAGGATGGTAGTTGGGGGATCAGTATGCATTCAAGTAGTGTTAAGCCTTGTTTGGATGCTGACAAATCATATGAAGCTTATTGGCAGCTGACATCAGTCCATTATTTTGGAGCCCTCAGAGAAGGTCAAAGTGGGTTTTGGTTGATAACAATTTAAAATTTTCAAAAAGTAGGGATGCCTGGTTGGCTCAGTTGGTTAAGCGACAGCCTTTGGCTCAGGTCATGATCCTGGAGTCCTGGGATTGAGTCCCTCATCGGGCTCCCTGCTCAGCAGGGAGTCTGCTTCTCCCTCTGACCCTCCCACTTCTCATGCTCATTCTCTCTCTCACACTCTCTCTCTCAAATAAATAAATAATTTAAAAAAAAACTTTAAAATTTTCAAAAAGTAAAAAGAACACCTAACTTAAAGATCTTCTTCAAAAATGATACAATTTAAAATCTGTATACTTAAATGGTTATACTCAGTGATGCTGTAATACTTTCACCAAAAGTCCTCTCCTACCCTCAAATTGTCGATAACTTATATATTGCTTCACTATGTGCAACATAAATGTTTCTGCCAAAAACTCGTGAGTGTAATGTTCTCACATTTTCAAAATTAGTAGCTAATAAAGTGTTTTTCTTCATCCATAGAGAAAATTAAAATTGTATCCATTTTGCCTATTTCCTGGGATATAAGATGCCATGAAATTGACAGCAGCAATAAAAAGTAGAAATTATCTATTTCAGAAGTCAATGGTAAGAACCGGCTGATTTCTCAAATGCTTTATGAGATACTGCAAGAAGATAGGAGGCATACATAGATTTAGGAATTTAGGAAAACCAAATGCATTTAATATAATTCACTTGTGTTTTAAGATTTCAATTATTACCAATAAATTAAGATTAATCTGGAGAAGTATTTTGTTATGAAATAATGAATTTTTAAATTCTCAGAGTCCATATATAAATTTAAAGAATACACAGTGACTCTACTCTCAGTTCAGAACAAGAAAAGCAGTCATCATAGATGTGAAGTCAGCCTATTCAAGGTTCTAAAAATTTAGGGGAGTGATAGTTCTTTCTTTTCTTTTTTCATTTAACATGATACTGATATTCTTACGTTAAAGTAAAACACTCTTTTCGTTTTTATTTATGAGATTGTATACTCCAGATTCTGACCTCTATAGGACAGGCCTGTGCTTGAAATCTGGCTTCACCAGGCATTAGCTGTGTGACTTTGGGCAAGTTACTTAACCTCTCTCAGACTCAGTGACCTCATCTGTAAAAGGGGTTAATGACAGTGCCACCAGCACAAAGATTTTGTTAATCATGTGGTAATGTGCAGAATTAAAACAGAGCTTGACACACGGTAATTGCTCAGTAACATATTTTTACAATAATAAAGTGTATGAGCTCATGGAGGTTTATCTTGCCTCAAGTCTGTATGGCACAGTAAGAGGGTATGGTGAGGTGTAGTAACCTGCGTGAGACACCAGCTGTATCATAAAGAAGGTCAACATTGGGGTGCCTGGGTGGCTCAGTGGGTTAAGCTTCTGCCTTCGGCTCAGGTCATGTTCCCAGGGTCCTGGGATCGAGCCCCGCATCGGGCTCTCTGTGCAGCAGGGAGCCTGCTTCCCTTCCTCTCTCTCTGCCTGCCTCTCTGTCTACTTGTGATCTCTCTCTCTGTCAAATAAATAAATAAAAATCTTAAAAAAAAAAAAGGAGCTCAACATTTAACAGAGGAATTAGAACATACAGAAAATAACTTTAATGCAGACTTGAATAAGTTAAGTGCCAGGAGAGAGGTATAGACAGTGTATCAATAGAATCTAAAGAGAGGGTTCACTCTGTTTTGTGGCAAGAGACATTTTAGTGTTGATAACTTTTGATAGGGCTTTTAGGGGCTCTGGGTTTGGAGATGCTGAGCTGGTGATTAGAATTCCCAGGAAGAACAGAGAACAGAGGAAGGGGATGTATAGAGACAAATATATTGCTAAGATTCATTCATACAGCAGATACTTTACATGTCTGGTCTCCTCTAGACACTCCTCTGGGAACTTGGAATACATCAGTAAACAAAGGTTCATTGCTATCATGTAGTGGGGGAGTAGATAATAATCATATTAAGTTGATTAGGTAGTATGTTTGTGAGTGATAGGTGCTCTGGGTAAAAATAGAACAAGGTAAATGGGTTTGGGAGGGCTATGGAGGTTGGGGTGTGTATTAGCTCGCTAGGGCTGCTACAACAAAATACTACAGATTTGGTGGCTTAAACAACAACAATTTGTTTTCTCAGTTCTAGAGAAAATTTATTTTCTCATAGTCCAAGCCCAAGGTGTTGGCAGGCTTGATTTCTTCTAAGGCCTTTCTCTGTGGCTTGCACCTGGCCAACTTCTTACTATGTCCTCACATGGCCATTCCTCTCTCTGATAGGTTCCTATGTGTCCAGATTTCCTCTTCTTATAAAGATACCAGGCAGGTTGGATTAGCCCCCATTCTAATGGCCTTACTTAATTGAATCATCTCTTTAAAGACCTTATCTACAAATACAAATACCCTTATGTTCTCAGGTAGTAGGGGAAAGGGCTTCAGTATATGAAATTTAGGGGGGCACAATGAGCTTGTAATAGGATGGTTACAATTTCAATCAAGTGGTCAGGATAGACTCTTGATGAGAATGGCATTAGGTCAAAATCTTGAAGCAAGCAAGGGAGCCATAGAAATATATGGAGAAACAGATTCCAGGCCAGAGACCTTCCAGGGTAAAGACCCTGAGACAGGCTTGTGTTCAGTGTGTTCAAAGAACTGAAAGTAGGTCAGTTAGCTAGAGCAGAGAAAAAAACCAAAGAGAGTAATTGGAGATAAAGGGAGACAAACAAAGGGGCCCAAAATATATAAGCCCTTACAGGCCATGGTTAGAAGCTGAGCATTTGCTCTGAGTGGCACTGACAGCCTCTGCAGGACTCCGAGCAGGGAGTTAAATTCAATCATGCTCATCACTGGCTGCTCTTATGACCTATACAATAGAGCAGGAGTCAGCAAACTATAGCCCATGGGCTGAGTCCTGCCCATTGCCTGTTTTGTATGGTCCGTTAACTAAGAATTGTTTCTACATTGGTAAGTGATTGATAAAACATCTGAAAAAGAGTAATATTTCATGACAGAGGATAATTATGTGAAATTCACATGTAGGACCCTGAAACAAGTTTTAGTGAGACTCTAACTCATTCATTTGCATGTTACCTATGGCTGCTTTCGTGTTATAATGGCAGAGTTGAGTAGTAGTAAGGCAACCTGCTTGGCCTGCAAAACCTACACTATTTTCCATCTGATGATTTCAGAGTAAGTTCTCTGACCTCTATAGAGAGGGTCAAGGATTGAAACAGTGGGGAGAGTGGTGGCTCCAGCTAGGACTGTAACTGTGGAGGCCATAGTTGGGGGGTGGACAGCACTGCTAGTCAAGCAGTGTGTTTGGGAGAAGTGGTGGGGAATGTAGTTTGGGGAGAGGTTGGGGGTTTGGTGCATTGCAGTTAAATGGGGTATCCTTTCAGCCTTGGAACAGAGATGTGTCACTATCACCGCACAGTGTTTTAGGAAGCCTGGTGAGCAGCAGTTGACGAAGAGGGGCTGACTGCAAAGGTAAAGTCAAGAGGTCTCTTGGCGGCCTGGAAATGGAAAGATGAGGACAATAAAAAGACGGATTCAAGAGTACCCCGAACATGTTGGGTAGCTTTTCCATTTTCTGTGCCAGGGAGAAACCTTCTGTGATAATATAGCAGTTTTGCAACACCTTTAAAAATATCTTGAAGTGCTAGAATACTAGTATTCTAATTATATACCCTTTGAGCTAAAATAGGGTGTTTCAAGTGAATCAGGCCGGATGCCTTTTACCAATTTAGGCCTTTGGGTGTATAATATTGAAAATATGAACTCAAAAGAAGTCCATCAGGAAAAAAAAAAGAAAACATAAAAAAGAACCATCAGAAATCAGTGAGTGGTCTGAGGAACTCCCCATCTGGGTTTCCAATGGATTTAATTAGCATTTAGTGGTTAAAAGTAAAAAGCTTTAACTTTGCATTTCTATTTTCTTCTATGAGCTACTTTTATAATCTAGATCTTCAAACTTAGTTTTAAAGTACTTCTATAGATATCCATTATCTCTGCTAAGATACCTGAGTCATGTTCTTTCCAATACATATTCTGAAGATTGATGGATGAAAAGACACTTAACTCAATTTTATGTGTTCCTTAAATCACCTCAATCATATTTTTCACATAGTACTTGGCTTATTCCTTAAAAATAACCCTTTATCATTATAGAAGGTGATTGCAGTATTAATTATGTAAGCTTAGCTGATATAGTTAAAGCAGTGTTCAGTGTTTCATGTATTACGTCCGAAGTTATCCAAGTTTGATTTGTAACATATATTTTCTGACTTGATGGTGTCCCATCTTTCCAAATGCAGGTGATGATAAGCAATGTTGAGACACAAAATAGTCCAAATATAGGAAGAATATAGTAGGATAAAATCTTATAAGTCATCTTTAAGAAAGAAGAAGTTACATAGCATAAATTAGACTTCAAACCCAGAGCTGATTTATTCATATATGAAGGAGTACAACGTTTCTTGAATGAATATATTTCTGTTGACAGGATCTTTCAGACATAGCTATAGTCTGAATTTGGACTAGTTAAAAGAAGCATGAAATATCTCTGCTGCAATGAGGGGAGGAAAGTAGGATCTCTTGTTCATCTAAAAATAATCATTCTTCACCTAGAATGGAGAGTTGATTGATTATCCTCACTAGAATTTCCAAAGGAAGAGTCATCTGTGGAGAAGATTTGAGGAGGAATTATCCAGGTTATGATTTAACTTTGGAAATGTCACTGGAGTTTTATAGGCAGGTAATTGAGTTAGGAATATGATAAAATTCATTTCCTATTTTCTGGTTTATCTTTCTTAAAAGTGGGGGAGGTCTTCTTATGCCTCAAAAGTTCCCTAACTCTGAGAAGTAAAAGACAGGAGTGTCACAAATGTTGATAATGAAAAGAGCTGGTGAAGACAATGAACTCTAGAGCCTAGTAGTGGGAAGCAGTGACTCTTCAATCCATTCCTGTCATTTTTCAGAGGAACCTGAGGCCCCAAGAGGCCAGGTTCAATGACTGCCTTGATGCTCAGCATTGTTGTCTCAATATCATTGTCTCCAAACACCCTTGTTGGTGGACCAGATTTATCTAAAAATTCAGTGACTGTGTTTGGGCAAGAATTCCAGTCCCTGGCAAGAACCCCTTTCTCTTTCTGCTAGAGTCCAGACTACAAGTCCTCCTAGTGTCTGATGCCAACATTAGGATAAGTAAACTGATTTTACGTGGCACTCAGACTTGGCATTAAACATCAGGTAGATCATATAATAAGGAAGTAGCCTTTCATGATTTCTTTCAATTTTAACATCGTGGACACTCTGAGCTCCAGCAAATCTATCTTTATCCCTGCTGAAAAACTAATGACTCTGTTTTTAACAAGAGAGCAGGTCTGAGGTTCAGTCTCCAGCAAGGCAAGAAGAGAAACCTAAATTTTGAGAACATACCCACATTTGGTTTAGAAGGTATTTTTTTAAACAGATTTAGTCCATTTATGGGAAAAGAATGTTCTTTCCACAAGAATGAACATTTTCATGTTATGATACATTTATTTAACTAAAGTGGATTTGTTTTGAAAACGTCAATCCAGAGGTTACACATATAGGGTAAAATTGGTGGAATGGTCCTCTAAGGACTATGGATGCTGCACAACCATGAATGGGGCCTGCAGATGACTGAGCTTTGGAGATGCTTCTCCAGGCATGACTATGGCTGTCATATTTGAAGATGTCACAGCATAGGGTGAAAACCCATGAAATAAGAGCAACAAGTTCTAGTTCCTGATTTGTTGGGTAAAGATACTCAATCCAAGCTTTGTTTCTCAAAGTCCAATGAGAAAGATTACAGTTGGAAACAGCTGAGTGTAGTACAGCTCTGCTTCTCAGATAACTTGCAGAAGTGATAACACTGCAGGCTCCAAGATGTAATATTCAAAACAATTAAGGAACATTACTCACTCATCATAACCAGGAGGAACTAAATGGCCCCAATAATCACCATACACTCTTTCTCTTCAAAGTTACTTTTACCCAGATGCATACAGATCCAAAACCTTGTTTGAATCACATGTAGAAAAAGCCCATGCCCACGATCCTGTAGGAGATGTAGAAAAGGACATGGGTGTGCATACACAAACACACGTATGCACATTGTTAACTCCTGCTTGGTCTGCGGACTTCCACGTCTGGCAGAGCCAACTTTCTGGTTATGACTCTAAGAAAAATGCAGCTAGAGATCTAATTCAATAAATACAGCAAAAAGCTGTGAATATTACTTTAACTCTGCTGGCAGGTCATTAATATTCTCCATTCTAAATCTGATTTTTTTAGAATTTTTGAAGTTTAGAAGATTGAGTGTGCGGGTAGGATGCCATTTTATCTCCATTTCTGTTTTTATTTTTTTATTTTTTAAGAGTTTTATTTATTTACTTGAGAGAGCAAACAGGGGAAGGGATAGAGGGGGAGGGTGAAGGAGAGGGGAAGAATCTCAAGCAGATTCCACGCTGAGCACAGAGCCCAACGTGGGGCTTGATCTCACCATGCTGAGACCATGACCTGAGCCAAAACCAAGAATCAGTGGCTTAAAAACTGATCTACCCAAGAACCACTTTATTTCTGTTATTTAATACTCCCTGCAAGGTGTTAAGATATATTTTGGTATCTTTATGTGTACAGATGAGTTTGGATGTTTAAAACCGTGTAGAAAAGCATGTGCATTTCGATTCCATTTACTATAGCACCAAGAACCATAAGATACCTAGGAATCAACCTAACCAAAGAGGGAAAGGATCTGTACTCAAGGAACTACAGAACACTCATGAAAGAAATTGAAGAAGACCTAAAAAGATGGAAGATCATTCCATGCTCTTGGATTGGAAGAATAAACATTGTTAAAATATCTGTACTGCCTAGAGCAATCTATACTTTTAATGCCATTCCGATCAAAATTCCACTGGTATTTTTCAAAGAGCTGAAGCAAATAATCCAGAAATTTGTATGGAACCAGAAGAGACCCCGAATCGCTAAGGAAATGCTGAAAAACAAAAATAAAACTGGGGGCATCACGTTACATGATTTCAGGCTTTACTACAAAGCTGTGATCACCAAGACAGCATGGTACTGGCATAAAGACAGACACATAGACCAGTGGAACAGAGTAGAGAGCCCAGATATGGACCCTCAACTCTACGGTCAAATAATCTTCGACAAAACAGGAAAAAATATACAGTGGAAAAAAGACAGTCTCTTTAATAAATGGTACTGGGAAAACTGGACAGCTATATGTAGAAGAATGAAACTTGACCATTCTCTTACACCGTACACAAAGATAAACTCAAAATGGATAAATGACCTCAACATGAGACAGGAATCCATCAGAATCCTGGAGGAGAACATAGGCAGTAGCCTCTTCAATATCAGCCACAGCAACTTCTTTCAAGATATGTCTCCAAAGGCAAAGGAAACAAAAGCGGAAATAAACTTTTGGGACTTCATCAAAATCAAAAGCTTCTGCACAGCAAAGGAAACAGTCAAGAAAACAAAGAGGCAACCCACGGAATGGGAGAAGATATTTGCAAATGACGGTACAGACAAAAGGTTGATATCCAGGATCTATAAAGAACTCCTCAAACTCAACACACACAAAACAGACAATCATATTAAAAACTGGGCAGAAGATATGAACAGACACTTCTCCAATGAAGACATACAGATGTCTATCAGACACATGAAAAAATGTTCATCATCACTAGCCATCAGAGAGATTCAAATTAAAACCACTTTGAGATACCACCTTACACCAGTTAGAATGGCCAAAATTAGCAAGACAGGAAACAACATGTGCTGGAGGGGATGTGGAGAAAGGGGAACCCTGTTACACTGTTGGTGGGAATGCAAGTTGGTGCAGCCACTTTGGAGAACAGTGTGGAGATTCCTCAAGAAATTAAAAATAGAGCTTCCCTATGACCCTGCCATTGCACTACTGGGTATTTACCCCAAAGATAGAGATGTAGTGAAAAGAAGGGCCATCTGTACCCCAATGTTTATAGCCATGGTCGCCAAACTGTGGAAAGAACCAAGATGCCCTTCAACGGACGAATGGATAAGGAAGATGTGGTCTATATACACTATGGAGTATTATGCCTCCATCAGAAAGGTTGAATACTCAACTTTTGTAGCAACATGGACAGGACTGGAAGAGATTATGCTAAGTGGAATAAGTCAAGCAGAGAGAGTCAATTATCATATGGCTTCACTTATTTGTGGAGCATAACAAATAGCATGGAGGACAAGGGGAGTTAGAGAGGAGAAGGGAGTTGGGGGAAATTGGAAGGGGAGGTGAACCATGAGAGACTATGGACTCTGAAAAACAATCTGAGGGTTTTGAAGGGGTGGGGGGGTGGGAGGTTGTGGGAACCAGGTGGTGGGTAATAGAGAGGGCATGGATTGCATGGAGCACTGGGTGTGGTGCAAAAGCAAGGAATACTGTTATGCTGAAAAAAAAAAAAACTAAATTAAAAAAAAAAAGAAAAGCATGTGCACAATTATTTGCCAGTTAACTACCATATAAACTTTCACTAGTTCTTCAGTAACATTGATTACAACTCAGTCAAGCAGAAATGATAGACCAAGTAATGATTTGATAGTGTTTAATACTTATGCTGAAATCAGCTATTTGAGGGGGGGAACGCTTTGAAGTTGGCTATTCACTTAGAAAGACATAGGAGAATAGTTCATTATTCATTATCATTAGCTCATTTAGTTAGTACAGTGCATTAGAATTGCTGTTCAAGAGTAGATTGATAGTTTTATAGGATAGTAAATTCAATAACACTTCTCTCCCTCTTGTTTTAAATTTTTCTTTTTTTAAATTTCACAGAGGTAGAAGTTTAATTTTTAGAACATAGGATTTGGAATAAGATCCAATAATATTATATTAAAGAGAGAGTTCTTCTTTTTTTTAATCTTCCATTTTTAATAAAATTTCCCTTATCTATTTGAATTAACTTTCTGCCTTCATAAGTCAGCATTGCATCTTATTTATTTTTTTTGTTATTAAAGTCAGTCCCATAACTATTGTAATTCATTTAATATTAGTTGGTATCAGAATAAAATTTGGTATATTTAGATCAATGAAGAGATCCAAGAGGATGTAAAGAAAGTGTTAAAGTAACATGCAGTTTTTAAAAAAGATTTTATTTATTTGAAAGAAAGAGAGAGTGAGTGAGAGAGAGAGCATGAACAGGGGGAGAAGCAAACTCCCTGCTGAGCAGGGAACCTGAAGTGGGGCTCAATCTCAGGACCCCGGGGTCATGACCTGAGCTGAAGGCAGATGCTTAACCAGCTGAGCCACTCAGGTGCCCAATAGCATGCACTTCTGAGTAATTTGAGTAAAACCTCTGAGTAATAGTGGCCATGCACAAGTAATTTAAACTCTGATTTTTTACTTCATAGAGTTGTTTATTTGTGACAAGTGCTTTATAACTCAAGAGATGCTAGGTAAATGCTACTGGCATTTACAGACTTTTGTTGTCTCTTCCCACATTGTCCCAGGGTTCATCTCTGTGATCATTAGAATATGATAGACATGATGGCATGTCACATCCAAGATTACATTATAAAACATACTGTGGTTTTCACTGTAATCACTCTGTCTCTATTGGATCTCTCTGGGGACGCCCTTGGCCATGTCATCTGGTTAGTTTATGGAGAAACCCACATTGTGAGGAAGTGAGCCTTCCATCAGTAGCCATGTAAATGTACCTTCTTGAAAGAAGATCATTGGACCCCATCAAAGCTTCAGATACCTACTGTTTTGGCCTATGTCTTGAGTGTTATCTCATGAAGGACCCAGCACCAGAACCACCCAACTAAACCAATTCCAAAGTCCTGACCCACCAGAAACTGCAAGATAAATAGTTACAGTTTTAATCCATAAAATTTGAGGGTAACTTGTTATATAGCAATAGATAATTAGGGCAGTGTCGTCCCAAAAGTCTCCTGTTCCTCCCTCTATCCTTTATTAAAGAGACTATGGTACTTCCATGGAGTCTAAGCTAGACAGAAGAGATTAAGAAAACAAACATAACTACCCATAAATACATACTAGACTGATAAAAACCAAACACATATACACACTGACCTTCCCCTCCCCACAAGTGATAAGTAAATTATGACCAGAAGATTATTACCTCCATTAAAATCCCCAGCAGCTCTGAGAAAGGGTGTTTCTTTCTGCCTTTTCAGAGGTGGAAACCAACATTAACAGAGATTAAGGAATGATCATAGGGCAGATGTGTTATAGGTCTCATATCTTAAATGAGATCAGTTGTATCCCTGCTTTGTGTGTTAAGGAAGCATCAGTCAAGTTCTATGAAGTCTGTGAAGTACACAGCTTTACTGCACAAAGCTTCATATTCAGGAGGATTTGTTTCCTTCAAGTTACAGGACTAGGCTCCAGGAGGATGTATTTGCTTGAAGTATGACCTTTGAGTCAAAGGGGAATTGCTGGTGTATAAATCAATTTTATAGGTATCTAATTTTCTTCCTGGGAATCATTAGACCTTTAAAATGAATACGGACTCTTGCAAGCCAGTAGGGTTTTGTTTCTTCCCTCAACATGTGCCTTGGAGTACAGGTTTCAGGCTGGTACTCAGGTTTGGAGGTCCAAGTGTCATAACACTTTTGCTTCTGAGTATTGTTAGCAGAAAGGGTCTATAAATCATATAAAAACATTAATAGAGAAAATGATGAGGTATAGCCAAGAGAAGAACTGGCTTCTGCTGACAGTTGAAATGAGATGAAGATTCCGTGAAGCAGAGATAATGTGGGAAGGATGTCCATGTAGGTAAATTCTACCTGTGCCCATGGTGGGAATTTTCCCCACATTTCTTTGGCCTCCATTATAATTCTAAAGTAGATCCAAATCACTGTGTGATGAGAATGTTATCAGACCCCCATGCAGAAGGAAGAGTCTTCCAAAAACAGGCTATTGGCTTCTGAAAGAATTGACATGATCTCCATCATGGTGGTTCAGAATCTTGTAGATCCCTATAAGAATGCCTTTATGTGGCTGGCTACATTCGAAGAATATCTGTTTGCTTTCATAGCTAGCCATTCTTGTTAGATTTGGGAAATTCAATAAGCTCTGACTGTTCATAATTCAATATTTTAGTGACACATTTTTAGGTTTCTAAATCAGTTTTATGAGGCATGTGATAAAAATAAAATCAAAATCTGTTGAACACTTATGGTGCTTAGTCAATTCTGGATATGACCTGTGAGAAATAAGGAAAAACAAAATAACACTGAGTAACCCATTTTTACTTCATTTTTATTAAAAAAAAAAAGAATGACTAAAAAAACAGGGGAAACATAACAAGCTACAAAAAATTTTTAAAACTTTTTCATTCATAAGATTCTGTGTACCTATTTTATCAGCTGGAACTGAGGTATAAAATGTAAGTTAAATATGATAGATTTTCTTTTCCAAATGTAGTGGAGATGTTACTGTTGAACATTCAGAAACACGTTTGGTGTGTCAATTCTCATCCCATTGCAGATGTGTGAGTTGTCAAATTGTTCGTGAATCTTAAGTGAGGGTATTATTTTTCTACCAAACAATAAAATAGAATCTTATTGGTTATGCATATTTTATACAGAAAACTAACAGATATTTCAGCATAGGCAAATATTATTGTGAAAATTTAGAAGATTTACATTTAAGAATTATTTAAAATGAGGTGGTCATGAGAAGTTTACTATCTCTTAAGGTATAGGTATAATTTTCACAGTGACAGCACATGCACTTACTTTACTTTGAAAATCTCCATGTTTCCCCAAATAGGCCCTTTTCCTGCAACCTAGAACACCACCACCAACAACAAAAAGGCAAGAGATTTCACCCCAAATGCTTTTCAACTTTGGGGTTTAGGTTAATGAAAAGGTCCTTGTTTGGCAAAAGATGATAATAATGGAGGGAAAAAGTAAAGTGGTATAAATGTATGGAAAGTTGACCTTTCTGACCCATGGTTCTCCTCTCAGTAAATAATGTAGTGGGAAAGAATCAGGACTCTGGACCAGACTACCTAAATTCAAAACTGGGTTTTGCAACCAATCCTTGTATAACTTTGGGGTTTATTCTCTCTATGCCTCAGTTTCTTCATCCGTAAGATGGGGACAGTGATAGCTTTTCTCTCGTGAGAATTAAATGAGTAATATAGAAAAGGCTTCAAATCATATTTGCCTCATAATATATGGGTGCTTGTTAAGGATTTTATGTTGAGATGGTGACATGAACAATATGTTAGTAAATCCTGACATAATGCAGGTACTCAAGCAATAGAGAGGCACATAGAGATGTATATGCACATAGTGTATATGTACACTTCTGTGCTTTACTGACATGTGTGTGCCTGTGTGTATGTATGAAAAAATAATGTAATCCAGAATTGACATTAGCTCTCAAATCCAACCAGATTAGCAGACTTTGTAACCCTCCCTCTCCAGGATCTCTGATTAGTCAGAGAAATTTTTTCTTCCTCAGCTGTTAGAGATTAGCTGGCTGAGGTAGATTCCTCACAAAAGCTTAATGTTATTTAGACCATACTTCTACCTAATATGTTAGAATTAGCACCGCTTATTTTGAAATATAAATCTTCCTTAATTTATAATTTAATGAATTTAATTGAATTAATAAATTTACTAATTTAGATATACTTTGACAAAATGGCTATGTCACCACCCAACCTCTTGCAAGTAGGTTGTTTATTATTATATTTTCCCAGGTCCTTTCTTTAATCCCATGTGGAGACAGTAGAACATAGATTTGACTTCCGCCTGAAGTGGTTCCCTGTGATCAGCAACAATGGTTATCACACTGTTGATTGTCTGCCTTACAAGTTAAAAAAATATATAGAAATAGATATAGACAGCACATACTCCTTAATATGTCCTTATTTATAAATCACAAACATACTAAAACTGTGTACAAATTATAACGCTTATAAAAATTAAAATGTAAAATAGTGAGATAGGTATATAATAAATATTTAAATATTTTTACTAATTAACAAAAATAAAATCTTTTCTTATTAAAATGTTAGAATAATATATATTATATCTTCTTGTATATAATAACAGGATATTTATAATAACTTTGTGAGAAAAATAATATTATGTCATCTCAATTATTTTTGAAAATCTATATTTTACTTTTTTTTCTTTTTTGTTATACTTCAGTTCCAAATTTATTTTACATATTAAGGGATTGTACTTTGAATGGTTGAAAAGTTATTACATACACATGTATATCAACATAAAAGAACCAATCATACCTTCTGTTTATTGAACCACTTTTCCCTCCTATCCATGCCTTAATACAGCAGTGGTAAAAAGTCCACATAATACCTCTAGGGTGAAGTTCACTTTTAAGATATAGAATGTAACTGTGATACCTGATAGCATCTTGATAATTTCACATTGTCAGAGGTTCATTCACATCTGATCTGACTATATCACCTTTTCCTTGGCCCATCATTTGATGGAAACCAAAGTCTGCCAATGATCAGGAGAGTCACCTCTGCTATGTTCTTGTCTTGGGCAAGCATTATGAATATTGTTTTTAATCTAGGCTTTGTTTTTATGAATCATCTGTTTCTATTATCTCTTTTGTAAAAGTGAGTTAGAACGGAATAACCTCTAAACAGTGTGTTCTAGAAATCTCCCTAACCAGCCACACACAAACTAGATGTTGCACTATCTTGAGTGTGAATGGATGTATGTTGGTACCTCACTGTATAGCCTGTGCCACTATAGAACTTTCCTTCCATTGTGTACTTGTGTGCTTTAGTGATGTACAATCAATGTGCTTATTAAGAGTTAGTGCAACTTAATTCTCTCTAAAAAATAAATAAAAGCATTATTCATAATAGTTTATCAATATTTTCTTCCCATACCATATTCCATATCCACAGTGGAGACCACCAACTTACAGAAAAAGGGGGCAATATTTTCTGCCTCATCTTTTTTTTGGAACAAGACTCGCCTGTGCCATTGCACATAGGCAGTCATCATGGATTGGCAATTTTAGTATAAAAACACAGAATTGTGTCTGAGTCCATTGCTATTGGGTGGATTTGCAGAGTGCCTTGGGCAGACTCCTATCATAGCAGGGCTGTGAAGTTCCATCCCTTACTCTTTCTCCAGAGTCCTCCCTCACACGCCCCAACCCCAAGACTGAGCCCAATGAGGTTAGTAATTACATTGTTTATGTACTATGTCTTTAATCTTAGCTGAGTGTATAGTAGATTTTCAATAGAAGGGTTTTGAGTTAAAGAACACGTGAAATAAAGAACAGAGGGGGTTGGGGCTACAAAAGAATATTTGCTAAACCATAGACAGGTGTGTAAAGGAGAATTCAAAAGCTAAAGTGAGATGAGCAGGAATTTTGTTGTGATCTGGTTGTGGTCTGAATGTTTGTGCCCACATCCTTCCTTCCCTAGTCCTCTACGCAGCCCCCTCCAAATTCTTGTTGTAATCCTAATGCTTAATGTGATGGTATTAGGAGGTGGGGCCTTTGTGGTGTGTTTAGGTCACATGAATGGGATTGCTCCTCTTTATAAAAGAGATCCTAGAGAGGTCCCTAGCACCCCTCATGGGAGGCACTGGGAACCGAGCTCTCACCAGCTGCCATACCCAATGTGCTGGCGCTGTGCTTCTGGATTTCACAGAATTGTGAGAAATAAATGTGTTTATAAGGCTCCTGGTCTATGGTATTTTGCTATAGCCCAAACAGAATAAGGCAAGGCTTATAGAATCATGAAAGCTTTCTGCAGCTTTCCTCTTTCTTGCCCTACCATCTCTTTATCCCTTGTGCAGAATTGCTTGGGTTTGGGTTTGGCTTTGTCCCCTTCCTACAGCATGGGGACTATAACTGGATCTTGTAATGATGTCGTTGTCTTGTTTCCCTCTCAGAATTTTTGGTATGATGATGATAATGTTTGCTTTGTTTTGTTGTTCTTGTTTATTTTTTCACATTTATGAGTGGTTGTTCATTTTTCCTTCATGCTCCTCTCTTCTCTTTTTATGTCTCCCTGGTCAGTGAAGTTTAGAGAAGTCTGGAGTTGAGGAAAAGTAAAGAGAGAAGAAAAATCTACATTGGGCCCACCCCTAACTCCTTATTGTCCACCACAAGCTGAAGTATATCCTTTAAAAAGACCTGAAGGAATGTCTAGAGGGGTTTCCATTAATGCCTTTTATCTAAAAGACAGCTTTGGCATTTTCACTTAAGGTCTATAAAACTTCTCTGAGTAAGTGCCATGTGAAACATAGAGATTAGTATTGTTAATTTAATGCGGTAAGCTTAGAGTCTTTATAAGATACAATCTCCTTTTGAACTTTATGTTCAAATCAGTAGAGACCAGAGCAGAGTTTTTCAGAGCAATATTAACTCTGCTACTTCATATGTTAGGCAAATAGAAAAGCCAGAGAAAATACAAATACTTGGGCTTTACCACTGGCATAAATCACACTGATATATGGAAAAGTAGGCCTTTTTTATTTGTTTTTTTCTCATAAACTGTTGGGGAAATTGGATGAACTTGCTCTATAGATAATGGATACAGTAATGGGGAGAGATGATCTGTTGCAATGATACACTTGGAAAGGCTCTGATGAGGTAAAGATCTAGCGCAATTGATGACATAAAAAAAAAACCCACAAAAAACAAGTTATTATGGACAAAGTACTGTATATTTTATTATCAAGCTGTTCCTCTAAATCACAGAGAGGCAGCGTTACCTCAGTAAGTGCATTATGCTCTCATCTTAAAAAAGTAACAAAGCTGAGACATTCCAGTTTTATTTTTATGCATTCCCTTTCAAAGGTTTTAAGAGGATGTTTGAAATAAAATGTTTGAAAGGAATGCAATATTCTTCTATAGGTGGGAGCCACAACAGTATATGTCCAATCAGAGAATTGCTTGGGCCAAAATGGAGCCAAAGAAGATACAGAGGATTTAGTTATCGATTGTTTTGATATTAATAAATCTGTTTGAAATTAATAAATCTTTTCCTTTGTAAGTTTATTTTATTTATTTTTATTTTTTTAAAGATTTCTATTTATTTGGGAGGCTGTGTGAGCATTGCTTGAGGGAGCTGCAGAAGGAGAGGGAGAAGCAGACTCCCCTGGTGAGCAGGGAGCCCAACACAGGGCTCAATCCCAGGATGCTGGGATCAGGACCTGAGCCAAAGGCAGATGCTTAACAAACTGAGCCACCCAGGTGCCCCTACTATGGAAATTTTTGACAAATGTGTATTTTGCTACGTTTTACTATATTAAAATTAGTTTTTTCCTTTATCCATCCACAATAATTCAAAATGACAAAAGACCAAAAGGGACTCCTACTATTGTTAGGGAAAGGAGGACAGTTTCCAGGGATCTATGCAGGTAGCTGCAGCTGTGCCTCCAAGTGGGAAATGGAAGATCTGGATATTGGGGGTCTTCTGCTTCAGCATAGGTTACAATTACCCACACGAGTTTTGCAAAACAGCTGGTATGTCTTTATGACTTACCTTTTTGCCCATTGCAAACAGCAGAAATTCCATTGTATGCAGGGTCATCTGGCTACGTGCCTATCGTCCTGTGGATGCTCCATTTTAGCTTTGCATCTGCAATTTTCTTAGAGCCATGAGTTCAGTTTTTGGTGTTTGTGTTGATTAGCTTCTACAAAAAGCCTGGGTGTGTTTGTTTGAAATATGGCGGCAGAGAGTCTTCAATGAAAAGAGTAGAGCTACCCACAAGCCAGCAATTGCACTATTAGGTATTTACTACAAAGATATAAATGTAGTGATCTGAAGGGGCACATGTACCTTAATGTTTATAGCAGCAATGTCCACAATAGCCAAACTCTGGAAAGAACCAAGATACCCATCAACAGATTAATGGATAAAGAAGATGTGGTTCATATATACAATGACATAGTACTCAGCCATAGGAAAGGATGAATATTTACCATTGACATCAATGTGGATTGAACTGGAGGGTATTATACTGAACGAGATAAGTCAGAGAAAGACAATTACCATATGGTTTCACTGATATGTGGAATATAAGAAACAGGGCAGAGCACCATAGGAGAAGGCAGGGAAAATAGATTGGGAAGTCATCTATTTGGAAAGGAAAACCATCACAGAGTCTTAACTATAGGAAACAAACTGAGGGTTGCTGGAAGGGAGGCGGGTAGGGGCATGAAGTAACTGGGTGATAGGGATTCAGGAGGGCACATGATATGATGAGCCCTGGATGTTATATGCAACATATAAATTATTGAACATTATATCTGAAGCTAATGATGTGCTATAAGTTGGCTCACTGAATTTAAATTAGGAAAAATAAAAAGAGTAATGGCCATTCCTTAGCTTTTCCTGGCTTCTTTTGAAGTTTGAAGTTGTATTAGGAATTAGGTTTATAACTATGTACCACTTACTATGATATTATCAGTCTCACACATGTGTCTTTAAATCCCTATTCCTATCTTTATGTCATCTCTGCCCACTATCCTTAACCATGGAAGACAAAGGGTTAATGAGAACAAATCTTCCATCTTATCCAGAGAGACTTTGGAAATGGGAGACATCCTCAGAAGTTTATAAAATTTTTACTTACCATCCCTTTCTTGAACTTGGGAAATATGCTGAGTAATTAGAGGATCAGTAGTAAATCTTAAAAACAATGATTTTTCCTTTCTGTAAGATGACAACAACAGTAATTGACTGAGGGCCCACTCTATGTCAGTCACTGTGCTGCTCCTTTATATACACTATTTTGTTTAATCTTTACCAGAAATGTTATGGTGTGCATTAATAGCGATCCATGTTATATATAAAGAAATTAAGCATCTGTGAATTTAAGTCAAGACCTTCCAAAGTCTGCAATGCCAAGGCATGTCCTTTTTTTTTCCCCCTTCAGGGTCTGCTCTTGGAATATTAAAAAAAAAATCAAATAATATTAAATAAATTCATAAAAAATTTGTGATGATTTTAGAATTATATTTGTAATATATATTACAGATATATGTATAGGATTATACATATATGTGTAACAAAGTTAAAATTTTAACACAAGAACAATGCAATAAAATCTAATGCACAAAATCTTCACAGTATGGGAAATAAAAAAAAAATATTAAGCCATGGCATGTTATCGATGACATAATTAGACAAAGGAGCAGGACTTACATTTCTATTATGAATGTCATTTTTTAGTCTCTTGTATGTATCTCTGGGAAGCAACTGAGACACAGGGGGATGAAGTAACCTACCTGTGGCCACATGGCTAGTAAATAACTTAGCTAAAAGATGATCTCAGGTGTCTGACCCTAGAGTTTAATGCTTTTAATGACTCTGCTAGGCTGTTTCCCTAGATAGACCTACATCCTAACTTTTTTTTTACTCACCAGAGCCATTTCTAGCTTTCAAATAGCAAGGTAAATAGAAATGTTTATTGGACTTAAATGAATTTTCATAATTAATACTTTCTCATTTTCCCACCATCTGTATGCCTGTTTTAAATATTAGGTTATGGAGTATTTCTTTTGGTGGCTTCTGTTTTTATTAACAGATACAACTGCTGAAGAGTGTCCATAGGGTAGTTTAAATGTCACCAGTGCATAGAACCATAGTGCAGTTCAGAAGCACTAGCAATGGATATGAACTCAGAAGACCTGGGTTTGAATCCTACCTCTCATTTCTGGGCCTTGGATTTTTTTTTTTTTTTTTTTTACCTGCAAAGTACTGGCAGTGTGGGTACAACATTTCAGAAGCTGTCGAAGCGTATCTTACAAAGGGACTTCAACATATTAGACATTAGGCTTTTCTAGAATAGATTTGGTTAGAGGTGCTCACATATTATGTGCCGAATGCCTGGAGGGAGGTTAGTGGATTCTAAAGGAACTTTCCCTTTCAGAAATTACGCAATGTTATACTCACCACAAAGGTATTAGGACTTGGAACAAGCAAGATCGTGATCACAGGTTCAAGCCCCATGTGGGTCAATTTGCAACACCCAGAAACTAGTTATAAGACCAATCCTGTGCCTTTGAAGGCATGCAGAACACAGGTAAAATAGACTTTATTTAATCTTACTGGTCTTTGAACAGAGGCCTTCACCATTACAACGCTCCCCCACACCTCCCCTCTCCTCACACCCCCACACTTCCCCTCCCCTCACATCCCCACACCTCCCCTCCCCTCACACCCCCACACCTCCCCTCCCCTCA